>NW_023270426.1:73603770-73778863 GCF_011800145.1 Mirounga leonina
TTTATTTATTTATTTATTTATTTATTTATTTATTTATTTATTTATTTTATAGAGAGAAAGAACATGGGCACAGGGAGGGGGAGAGGGAGACTCAAGCAGACTCTACGCTGAGTGCAGAGCCCAGGGCAGGGCTCCATCTCACGACCCTGAGATCATGACCAGGGCCAAAATCAAGAGTCTACCCCTCAACCTACTGAGCCACCCAGGCGCCCCTACTCAAACTGGATTAAAATGGTAGAACAAATAGGTGATTCACCTTACTGTGATTAAGGAAATGGAAGTTGAAACTAACCACACACAACTATTTTTCACTTATTCGAATGGCAAAATTTTAAAATACTGATCATTTTAATGTTGAAATAGTTGTGGGGAATGGGCACTAGATTGTCGATGTAGCTCAGCATCACCAAACTCCCTCTTAAAGTCCCTTTCATTAAGAGAGAAGCCAGGAATCACCTTTCTCCAAATCCCTTTCATTGCATGATTCCAGGTACCATGCTAATAAGACACACTTGTGCCAGATTAAGGAAGCTGAAAAGGGGGAAGGACCGTCATTCTCCAGAGGTTGCTGCAGCCAGATAAATGTGCAGATGTGAGATTCTGATTAACTCTAGAGACCCACCCATTTCTGGGCTTCCCAGAGATTCTTGAAGATTTTAGCAACTTGCTGGCAAGTTGTAAAGAACCACCTACACTGTTGCTACAGCCAGAAATCATTGTTGGCAGCTATCTAGATGTTTCCCTAGCCCTTCCATGGTTATAAAAGCTTCTAATTCCAAGTACTAAAATTTCTGATTTATGAAATTCGTAGAGTGGTCTCTGTTTGCCTGACTAAATCTTGACTTCTAAAGCCCTCCTCAAGAAGTTTGGTGAGAATATAGATTTTTTTTTTATTATACTTGACACACAATGTTACATCAGTTTCAAGTGTACAGTATAGTGATTCAATAAGTCTATACATTATGCTCTGTTCACCACAAGCATACCTACCATCTGTCACCATAAAACCAAAACCCTATCATAATACCATTGACTATATTTCCTATGCTGTACCTTTTATCCCCATGACTCATTTATTCCATAACTGGAAGCCTGTATCTCCCACTCTCCTTCACCCATTTTGCCCATGCCCCCATGCCTCTCCCCTCTGGCAACCATCAGTTTGTTCTCTGTATTTATGCGTCTGTTTCTGCTTTATGGAGAATAGAGATTATTATAACACTCTTAGAATACTGTGGTACACGGACTTCTAAAATGACTTTCAATGGCCCATGCCCTTGTATAGTCCCCTCACATTTAGTGTGGGTGAGACCTATAACTTGCTCTAACCGATAAAATATGGCAAAAATTATGGGATGTCATTCTTGTGATTATATTGCATTAGATAGCAAAAGTGAAGGGACTTGCAGGTATAATTAATCAGCCAGCTTTAAGTTAATTAAGAGGGATATCCTGGGTAGGTCTCTTCTAATCACAGGAGCCCTTTAATAGAAAGTCTAGAGGTGAGAGTCAGAAATAGAGAATCTCTCCTCTGGTCTTAAAGAAGCAAGCCAGTGTGAGTTCAATAGGTGCAAGAAAATGAATTCTGCCAACAACTGCGTGAATTTGAAAGAGGCCCCAAGCCTCAGATGAGACCCCAGACCCATCTGACACCTTGATAACAGCCTTGTGAGACCCTGAGCAAAGGACCTAGCTAAACCATGCTGGACTCTTGGTCCTCGGAAACTGTGAGAAAATAAATGTGTATTGTGGTAAATTTGTGGTTATTTGTCAGATAGCAATAGAAAATGTAACATAAATATTATTTGATATTACATATTAAAACTTTTACATGTATCTGTTTCAGGGCTAACAATTCTAAGATTCCTTAGGATTTATCCTACATAAATATTAGCAAAAGAGTGTCAGATTATATGTGTAACTACATCCACTATACTGTTATTATGAAGTTAATGTCCAGTAATAGGAGGCTCTCTACTAGTAAGAGCAAGATGATTGGTATATACAAATATTCATTTTATGTGTACTGAAATTTAAAGGCAAACTGTCAAACAATACTTTCAGTGTTGTTCCATCGTGTTACAAACAGTGTACAAAAATGTGTCTGTATGTATATTTTTGGATGTGCATGGAAAAGTATCTATAAGTATACCTTTGAATACCTGAGAAAATGATTAATCCTGCAGAATTGGATACAAACAGGGTAAGATGAGAAGACTTTATTTACAACAGCCCATTGTGTAATTTTTTAATTGTGTGAAAGATTCACTCTTGTAAATGTTTTTATTATTATTTTTTAAGATTTTGTTTATTTACTCATGAGAGACAGAGAGAGAGAGAGAGGCAGAGGCAGAGGGAGAGGGAGAAGCAGACTCCCCACGGAACAAGGAGCCCGATGCGGGACTCGTTCTCAGGATCCCAGGATCCCAGGACCCCGGGATCATGACCTGAGCTGAAGGCAGACGCTTAACCAACTGAGCCACCCAGGCGCCCCTTGTAAATGTTTTTAATAGAAAAAGTTATTCGAACTGAATGATGGAAGTGGCTTCATTTGCGTGAAGTACCTACAAGAATGCCCTGCCTGAGATGAGCTCTCAATAAACAGTTGTTAAATGAATAAATCAAGTTATTACATTCAGAACATCTTAGTCCATGAGATGAAGGAGGAGTTACTAATGTTGGATTTTACCCATAAAGAGATCTGAGTTGTGATAGAATTGACAGCTGACAGTCGCTTTCCAGAGACAAATCATAAAAAAGCTCTGTTCATATTGTTCTTAAAAAGCTAATAATAAAATTAACTGTTACCAAAATAGGTTAAATTATATATTTAATCACTGATGGAGAGATTATATATATATATACATATATATATTCCTTGAAAAATACTAAAGAGCTTAACTTTTTAAAAGGAGAGTATTCAGTGTATTCAATTTGACACATAAAAAGTTTGGCTCTACCACATTTTTCTTAACGTCTTTCAAAATAATTTTTCAAAGAAAAGGCAGTATGTTGTTGAATAAAAAAAAACTTACGAGTACCATCTCAGTGAAAAATGAGATCCTACATTAGGTTGGAAATACATGTTAGCTAAACCCACATAGATCACAAGGAAAGAGGTACATTTGAGATACCTAGGACATGGGCAGTGTGGAATTTTAATAAAAACAAATAGAAAAAAATGAAATCAGAAAATATTTCACAATCACAAAATGAACTCATGAACTAGTGAAATGAGCTCCACCCTCATGTTCTATCAGTTTTTGCTTCAATATAAATTTTGTCCTAGAAAGTACCAGCACTTGGAAACAAATTAACTAAAAATTTAATTTCTATTTTAGACCCATTAATTATGTGTTTACATAGAAAACATAAATTTGGGGGAATAAGCAATATCAAATAAAAAGACTCATGGTCAAAGTATGTCAATAAATGCTAGCACCATTTGCAGCACCTTCTCATGAGCCTGGTTATAATCTGGATTCATTAGTTACATAAACAGGCATATACATCTTTGTATCCTTATTGTTTCTGATAGAGAATCTTAGAAGCAGTAACCTCTCAGGAGCATTGCAGCTATTTTATTTGATTATTTGCATTTATAATTGGTGAAATCTTGAATTTTAAATGGTATTTAGCTCATATTTTCAGCTTATTTTTACGTACTTTTTTTAAACACTCTAGCACTCAATTTATTAGTATTTAATGACCTCTATGACAAAATGCCTCAAAGTGCATTCTGGAGCCATCTACATTAGAACACCTGGCAGGAGCCTGCTCAAAAGGTAGATTCCTGGGGTGCCTGGGTGGCTCAGTCGTTAAGTGTTTGCCTTCGGCACAGGTTGTGATCTCAGGGTCCTAGGATAGAACCCTGCTCAGTGGGGAGCCTGCTTCTTCCTCTCCCAATCCCCCTGCTTGTGTTCCCTCTCTTGCTCTCTCTCTCTGTCAAATAAATAAATAAATAAATCTTAAAAAAAAAGGTAGATTCCTGTGACCCAACCACACCCGTGGAATGCTAACTCCTGGATGGTGAGGCCCGGGAATCTGTGTTTTGAAAAAGATGTTTCAAGAACACTTAAATCATAGAGCCACTACATTTGCAGTGAGTGTATTTGCAAAGGAATCCTTAGTTAAATGGAAAAGAGAGGAAAAGGTAGTGAAGGAAGAGGTATTTGAGCACTTAATTCTGCCCTCTGGCAAGCCTCAGGGGTAAAGAAACTTCCCACCACACCCCTTCTTTCCAGCTGAACAGATTCTTTAACATTCAAATTCACCTTGCAAGTCCCAGCCCCTGGCATGGAAATCTTCTGTGCCCCAGGCAGGAGTAGGTGGAATGGGAGAAAGTTAACGTATCTGTGCAGAGTCTGAGTATCAGGAGAGGAAAGAAAAGACAAGGAAGCCTCCTTCCAAGACTCAAAATTCCAGGGGCACCTGGGTGGCTTAGTCTGTTAAGCATCTGCCTTTGGCTCAGGTCATGATCTCGGGGTCCTGGGATTGAGCCCCAGGTCATGCTCCCTGCTCAGCAGGGAGTCTGCTTCTTCTTCTCCCTCTGCCTCTTCCTCCCCATCCCACCCCCCGCGCCCCCTCATGCTCACTCTCTCTCCCAAATAAATAAATTAAATTAAATTAAAAATTAAAAAGACTCATAATTCCAAATTTTTCCTCCAGAAATTTAAGTATCCCATTTTACAACTCTTTGGAAAGAAAACTAAGTTTGGTTCTCCTACTGTGTCTCACAGAGTTGAAAAAATTAATCAGTATAACTAAAATATTTTGACCTACAAGAAGAACTTGTAAGAAGAGCTTTTCTTTTGTCTTCATAAATCTAGGATAACAACTAATTTTAATCTTCATACTTTAAAAAAAAAATCACCCCGTAATGGCAAACTAATAGACAACTAGATTAATGGAATAGAATAGAGAGCCCAGCAACAGACGCACATAAATGTAGTACACTGATGTTTGACAAAGGAGCAAAAGCAAAACAATGGAGAAATATAATCTTTTTAACATGGTGCTGGGACAACTGGGTATCCATGTGCAAAAAAAAAAAAAATGGATCTAGATACAGACCTTTTACCCTTCGTAAAAATTAACTGAAAATGGTTCACATACTAAATGTAAAATGCAAAACTATAAAACTTCTAGAAGACAACATAGGAGAAAATCCAGATGACCTTGGGTATGATGATTACTTTTTAGATACAACTGCAAAGGCATAATCCATGAAAGAAATTATTGATAAGCTGGACTTCATTAAAATTAAAAACTTATGCTCTGTGAAAGATAATGTCAAAAGCCACAGCCTGGGAGAAAATATTTGCAAAAGGCACATCTGATAAAGTACTTGTATCCAAAACATACAAGGAACTCTAAAATTCAACAATAAGAAAACAAACAATCTGATTTTTAAAAATGGGCAAAAGAGGGACATCTGGGTGGCTCAGTTGATTAAGCGTCCTACTCTTAATTTTGGCTCAGGTCATGATCTCGGGGTTGTGAGATTTAGCCTCGTGTTAGGCTCCACGCAGGGAGTGGAGCCTGCTTAAGATTCTCTCTCTCCCTCTGCCCCTTCCCCACCTTTTTCCTCTCTAAAAAAAAAGGCGGGGGGGGGGGGGGGGCGCGGCTAAAGACCTAAATAAATACCTCACCAAAGAAGATACACCAATGGCAAATAAGCATATGAAAAGATGTTCCACGTCATATGTCTTTAGAGAAATGCAAATTAAAACAATTAGAACAGACAGAATCTTATTAGAACTATACTACTGTACTAGAACAGACAAAATCCAGAAATGAAAACACCAAATGCTGACCAGGATGTGGAGGACAGGAACTCTTCTTTCATTACTAGTGGGAATGAAAAATGGTACAGCCACTTTGGAAGATAATTTGGCAGCTTCTTTACAAAACTAAACATATTCTTACCATATGATCCAACAATCATGCACCTTGATATTTACCCACAGAAGTTGAAAACTTAGGATGCACACAAGTGTTCATAGCAGCTTTATTCATAATTGCCTAAACTTGAAAGCAACAAGGTGTCCTTCAACAGGTGAATGAATAAACTGTGGTATATCCAGACAATGAAATATTAGTGCTGAAAGGAAATGAGCTATCAAGTCATGAAAAGATATGGAGGAAACTTAAATGCACATTAGTAAGTGAAAGAAGCCAAACTAAAAAGGCAACATACTGTAGGATACCAACTATATGATGTCCTGGAAAAGGAAAACCTGCGGGGACACTAAGAAGATTTGTAGTTGCCAGGGGTTAGGAATGGAGGGAAGGATGAATAGGCAGAGCACAGAGGATTTGGGGGAGAGTTAAATTATTATGAATGATACTAGAGTGATGGATACATTTGTCTAAACCCATAGAATGTACAACACCAAAGTGAACCCTAATGTAAACTATAAACTTTGGTTGATAGTGATGTGTCCATGTAACTTCACTGATTGTAACAAATGCAGCACTCTGGTATGGTATGCCTATAGTGGGGGAAGTAGTGTTGGGGGAGGGGGGACAAGGGTGTATGAGAGTTCTGTACTTTGTGCTTAGTTTTGCTGTAAACCTAAAATTGCTCTAAAGAATAAAGTCTGTCTTTAAATAAAGGCAAACTAGGGACTGAATATGGAAATAACAACAAAATACCTCCAAATTCTCTTTAAATAATTTTCTTAAACTCTTAAAATAATGAACTTGAGCCATTTAAACATAGGACTTTCTGAGTGTTCTATTATCATTTAATCAGTTCTTTCTCAGTGTACACTAAATTCTTGAAATCCAATAGAAAGCCAGATTAGAAGGGTCCTAAATCATGTGACTAGAACATGATTTTCACTCAGAAGAAAATTCCATTCTTCCTTTCCAGGAGTTGAAGTTTGAGTCCGGTAAAACAGCTTCAACCTTCACCTAAATCAGTCTGACAGTATTGTGTAAAACCTATTTGGCCATTCTCAAATTCAAATTTACTCACCACAGGTTTCCCATCCTCCCGTTTCTTTTATTCTGTACCGGGATGGTGCCTATATTAGCTAAAACATAATTTGAGTGCTAATAATTTAAACACTTTTGGGTAAGAATTCCTAGGAAATGCTTCGTTCCCTGAGAGAATGAAGAGTCTCGAACTGTTAGCTAGGGACTGAGTTCACCGCTGTTACCACCACTCCAATAGGTCCTTGGGGAGTTGCCACACATGTTTGTTATATAGGTTGTGTTGAACATAGCAACCTTCTGGTACTTTTATTCATTTGATAAGTGGAATGTATTTGGTGTGTTCTAATGAGTCTCAGACATTCTAGCATGATGAGCTGAGAGATTTTTATCCAGTAGAAAATAGCTTTTGGATGTTTGTGAAAAGCAGAGGATGTTTGTACACTTCCCCATCTTTAAGAAGAAACTGTTATAAAAAATCGTAGATTGCAACTATATTAGAAAACATTTTTTCTACTCATTTCACTAATATCCATTTCTCAATTCCAGAATTAAGCTTTTATAATCTCTGTCATTTGTCTTAAGAAGTGGAGAAGTAGAAGAAACTCCAAAGATGGTACTAACTCTATTTTTAACTTACCAGTGACTTTTTCTTGAAAGGCCAATTACTTAGGCACTCGATTTTTTTTTTTTTTTTTTTAGTTCCTACTTACTACAAAAGATAATCATTCAGATTATCTTGATCGCACAATTCTTCAACTTCTTGGAAGAAAAGCCTTATCAATTAGAAGTTTTAGATTTAATTATAGTACATTTCATGCTTCTCTTCTTCACAGAGAACCATTAAAAATAGGTGTGATTTTAAGAAATTAGGGTAAAATATAAACTTCCTTCCATTCTTTTTCTCAATTTATAGATTGAGAGTCACCCTGTTTAAATTCTCCCACTACCCTCACTCCACACATTTCTTTCCCATGTTGAAACCCTACCCATCCTACAACATGTATTCCTACAAAGCTTTCTGGATTGCCCCCAACCAGATGTGCTCTCACCTTTCCTTGAACCCCATTGTATTTTTTACTTTTCTTGTGGCACTTCTCACATTCTGTCTCATATCAAAACTTGCCATGTTGCCTATTCCTTATTTACAAAGCCTTCCCTGAAGGCTGGGGCTCAGCCTCAGTCATTGTTGACCTCCTCTGCCTACTGTTCTGGACATATTAAACATGCATTAAGTGTGTGCTTAACTGATTTGGTCTTTTAGGTTTGGGGGGAGGAGCCATTTATAATAGAGTAATAGTCTTGAACTACTTTAAACTTAATTATATACATCAAAATCTTTTGGGGGGTTCCATTCCTTGCTGACCATAACATGATACTTTCATAATACTTCACCCTGGGGGGCCCATTCTTCTCTGAGGACTTCAGCTGCTACCTCTGAACCAAATACTTCCAAGTTTTATTTCTGGCCCTTCAAAACTGCCTTACAACTACCTGTTGAATTAATATGTCAAAGAAAAGTTAGTTTACTTTCATATTTTGTTATCTTTGAGAGAAATGTTAATGACATTTTAAAGTACACATATACTCTATTAGAATATTTTATTTTTTTTATAGGAGAAATTCTAGTTTCTCTAAAAGAAGTGAATTGATTAACAGATAACAAGTGACTAAAATAGAGTTAAGAAAGCTGGAATTTAGTCTACTCTGTCACAGATTTTTTTTTTTTTATGAGACCGTGTATAAGTCGTGTAATTGTCTTGAACCTCATCTTCAAAATAGGAATAGTTGTCCTTCCGTGCCTGCCTCCTAGTACTGAGAAACTCAAATGAGATAAAGTATGTGGCAACACAAACTACACAAAGGTAGGCAAAGACTAGGTGAGTGGCCAGGGGCATGCACTCTGGAGTCAAACTCCCTGGGTTTGAATCATGACGTTGCTCTTGCTCCCTATGTATGCCTGTCTCTAATACTTCATCTGTAAAATGGGAAGGTGATAGTACAGATCTCTAAAGCTCTTGGAAGAAGTGAGAAAATCATTGAAAAGCACTTTGCACTGTATCTATTATTACTCTAGTTATGTGGTTTCAGTAGTGAATTGGTTAAGATCTTTTAATTTTCCCAAGAACCTTAATCTACAGTGCATGGCCCAAGCAAACAATTAATATACTAATATATAAATTTCCTGGGAGGACCTAAATGATTAAACAGTTTCATTTATTTATTTTTTGATTAAATAGTTTTATAGAAGAAAGTCTGGGTTTTTTTTTTTTTTAAAGACTTATTTATTTTAGAGAGAGAGAGAGCAGCAGGGAGAGGCAGAGGGAGAAGGAGAGAGAGTCTTAAGCAAACTCCACACTGAGCAGGAGCCCAATGTGGGGCTCAATCAGGACCTGAGCCTAAACCAAGTCAGTAGCTTAACCAACTGCACCACCCAAGTGCCCCTGTCTGTGTGTTTTTAACGATTACATCATACACCCCAAATCTTAAATAGTAAGTATAGAAACAGTGTAACTCTCTTTAATACTCAAACTGAATACCTAGTATTCAAAAGCAAATATGAGTTTAGCCCAAAGAGTGAAACTTGACTTTCAACCTATTTCTATATTCCAGTTGATGAAACAGTTACCCTCTAGACCCCAGTCCATTGACTTCAAAGAGGGTTTAACTTTCTTATCACACTTTAATTGCTCAGCTCCTGTGTACATCCACTGAGCATGAGCAGCCTATAGATATGACACAAGGCACTGTACATTTTTGGTTAGCAAACTCTAAAGGAAAAAAAATCTTCTAGTAGCCCATTTTGACAACTCTTGTAATTTGCGGTGATGTTTTCATTACAGTGTGTCACACTGGAAGCCACAAAAGGATTAGACATAGACCAACTCATCCACATTTCTGCCAGCCAGTAATCGCATTGACGCCCGCCAGCGACCCAAACTGCCTTAGTGCCCACTCTTCCATTTACCAGATAGCGTGGCCCCTAAACTCATTAAGAAATGGATGTACCACATAGTCAAAAATGCCATTATCTGTATTTTATTAGGCTCTGTGATTTGATCTTCCAGAAATATCTAAGCCCACAACAAGATGAATGTCGGGTATGACAAAAATATGCTAGTGGGATTTTGAAAACCACAGAGAAACTCTATAGGAAATACTAGGAAAGAAGAGGGCAAGAAACAAGTGACCTGGAAAAAATATAGAGATACCATAAAATTGGATCCATGCGATATCCTCCTTATGTTCTCATAGAGTAGATTTTGAAAATCCAGAAATCATGTGGATTTTATCCAAACCTGAATTTTTGAAAAAGCCATAGCTTTTATTGGACTAATAAAAACCAGGTAATGTGTTTGCTGATACAATGGAAAGACCACATTGAAAACTTTATATTTAATGATTTTTTTTTCTCTAGCTCCTGAAGTTACTTTTTGTAGATATGAAGGTACCTAGTATTCTAAAGAGTAATAAAACCAGTTTAAAACTTTGAGTCTACCCATCAGTTAAAGAAGCTATCTGCAGTATTTTCTTTTAATAATATTTTAATCATTTCATTTGATGTTACAAAGCATTTGACAGGATTGAGAATTTCTTTCTCCATATTTTTTCTCCTTGATATTTAAAATGGGTCTCTTGTATTGACTCCAACTCCCTTGATATTTTTCCACCATTTCTGTCACAGGCTTCTCTTCCCCCACCCATCAGATAGATAGATAGATAGATAGATAATTGAACCATCTTGCTCTACTCTCTGAGTAATCTTATTTACTTCCATAGCTTTATCACCTATAAATCAACAACATCAAAATGCTGCTTTCAAGCCCCAACCTCTATCCTGAGCTTCAGATTCAAATTTTCAACTGCCATACACATAATCATCTATGAGGATGCTGCATCATCCATAAATTCAACTCTCAATTTGATTAATTAAAAATAGTTTAAACTTGTACTTCCATATATTTATTTTTATTTATTTATTTTTATTTTTCTATTTTTTAAAGTGGTTGTCAATGCCATGTTACAGCTAAGGCTTTTTTTTTTCTCAAAGATTTTATTTATTCATTTGAGAGAGAGAATGAGAGAGAGAGAGCACATGAGAGGGGGGCGGGTCAGAGGGAGAAGCAGGCTCCCCGCCGAGCAGGGAGCCCGATGCGGGACTCGATCCAGGGACTCCAGGATCATGACCTGAGCCGAAGGCAGTCGCTCAACCAACTGAGCCACCCAGGCGCCCATATATATTTATTTTTATATTTAATATTACTGTAAATATATATGCACCAAACCGTGTATATTGCTTTTTCTCCTCACAATCGCATCCTGGATTTTTGCAAACTAAAGGCTTTGTGATTGGACATTTTCTTCTCATTGCCTCCCATAGCATCTTTTGTATAACTCTGTCATAATATTTTATACAATAAAATAGTTATTCATTTTCCTGCCTGGGTTCCCAATTATAGTGCAAACTTTATCTGCAGTGAGCATTATTTTTTGTTAATCTTGCATCCCTGTCTCCCAAACAGTGCCTAGCACAAAGGACAAATTCAGTGTTGACAAATAGATGAATCAATCATGCAATTCGTAAGACTGGCTTTATTATCTTCACCTTTTTTTTTTTAAGTAGGCTCCACACCCAACATAGGGCTTGAACTCATGAACCTGAGATGAAGCATCACATGCTCTACCAACTGAGCCAGCCAAGCACCCCAATAAAAAAGCATGAACACAGTCTCCCACTAACAAATTATGCAGTCGAGTTTCCCACATTTGGGAGAATTTCAGAGGTCAACACAACCTGAGTGCAGTGGATGAGCCTCACCCTGGGAGGCAATCATGGTATCTCCATGGCCAAGTGTTTATTATCTTCACCTTCTTTACTTCTTTAGTTCAGGTGTTAACATTTATAATGTTCTCCATTTACACTGCCCTTATTGTCTAAAACACATTTATCCAAAGCTGACAGTTCATGGTTACATTATTAGTGAATTGTTTGTAGAAGTTAGAAGAATGATGATGTATATTGTCTTACGATTTTCAGTGTCATGGTTTAGAATGGAGAACAGGTAAGAATTAATTCCTTTTTACTGTCACAAAGATGTATAAACATAAGGAGATCTTTGAGTCCTTCAGTGACTTGCAACCTCTCACCAATCATATGCATCCAGCCTCCCAATGTAGATATGGAATTCACAGAGATGGCATGGCTGATCCTCAGACTCCACTCCTCACCTCATTTAAAAGACACATTTCTAGACCATACCTTTTATTATACATGTCTGCAAAACTCTTTCTGTAATCCCAGTTTCAACCTTTAAAAACAATAATAATTTTGTTATTACTTTATTATTTAGGTAATATATCTTGAATATTATTTAAAGCATTTTGAAGAAATATTGATGAATAACATTTTTGCCTGATGGAGATCTGGGAATATCTCTCAATGATCTTTATTCTTAAGAAAATAATTTCCCCAGTGTTAGCCTTTTCATTTTGATTTGCATTTCCCTGGAACTTTTATTCATTCTGCAAATACTGAACAATGGCTATGTGCCAAGCACTCTTTGTTTTTATACTTACTCTTTTTTTTTTTTTTTTTTAAAGAGAGAGAGAGTTCACCAGCGGGGGTGAGGGGAATGGCAGAGGGAGGAGAGAGACTCTCAAGCAGGCTCCACACCCAGCACAGAGCCCAACATAGGGCTTGATCCCCTTGACCCTGAGATCATTAACTTGCTCATTACCTGAGCTGAAATCAAGAGTTCAAAGCTTAACCTACTGAGCCACCCAGGTGCCCCCAAGCACTCTTTGTTTTTAATCCCACCCTCATGAAGCTTACATTCTAGTGGGGAAGACACAGTAAACAAGGTAATTAAGTAAAAATCAAGAATGTTAAACAATGAAAAGTGCTAAGGATCAAAATTAAGCAGAGAAGGGGAAGAAGAGGGGCATACTTACATTTAAGGAATAACCAGGGAAGGCCTCTCTGCAAATAATGACATTTGAGTAAAGACCTGAAAAAAGTGAGACAGTAAAACCATGCAGCAGGTTTCCAAGAGAGAGCATTCCCAACAGACAAAGCAAGTGCAAAAGGCACTTTCAGGAGAGTCTCTCCTGTTCTATTATAGGAATCACAAGGAAGCCAATGAAACTGGAGCTAAGGGAGTCAGATGGCAGATAATAGGTGTGTAGGTGTGGATGTATGAATGCAGGGGGCAGGGCAGAAAGGATGACAGATTGGACAATTCTTTGTAGATCATATGAGAGTTTTGGTTTTGCTCTGAGAGACATAGAAAGCTAGTGAAAGATATTGAGAAGAGGAGAGGCTTGTCCTTATATTTTAGCAGAATAATTTTGGCTGCTGCACTGAGAATAGACTATCAAAAGCCAAGGTTAGAAGCAGGAAAACTAGAAGGCACTGTAGTAATCCAGGCAAAAGAGGACAGCAGCTTGGTCTAGAGTAGTAGAGGAGGAAATGATGAGGAGCAGTTGGATTTTGGATGTTCCTTGAGGCGGAAGGCAATTTTTGCCCCCAGATTAGATGTAGTGGATAATAATCTAAATATATAATACCAATTCCCCACCCCCTATACCTGTAATGGCTTCTTCAAATTTAGGCAGCATTGTTGAATTTTCTTAAGCTTTCCACTCATTTCTACATCCAGTCTGTCAGAGAATTCTACCATTTCCCGTTCTATAACATACTCATATCTGTTCCCTCCTTCTTTCCCGTGCCTCCTGTTCTACTTTCTGACCCTCAGTATTTCCTGCCTGACAGTTGTTATAATCTTTTAATGGGCTTCCATGTTTCCTGTTTCTCCCATATCTATCTAATCCTGCCTCCTCAAAGCTGCCAGAACCGTGTTTTCAAAGCACAGATCTGTGTCCCTCCTCTTTTTAAAATCCTCAATAGAACTACAGTGCTCCAGAACAAGTCCCAAAGGCCCTTCCTTTCCTGCCTTATCATCCAGTAGCCACACATGACCTCTCCCCATTCCTCAGTTCTTTCCCATCCATGTGCTTGTTTGCCTTTGCTCATTCTGTACTCTCTGTTTGAAATTTACTTTGCTTTAATATCACATTCTCTAAAAACTTCATCAACCTCAGCCTTGTGTCCCCAAAGCATATCAGGGCACCTATGACTGTATTATGGCTGGTAGTCTGACCATTTCCCATTCTATCCATTTTATTTAATGCTTAGTATATAAAAGATGCTCAACAAATATCTGACAGATGTTAAAACATACACTAAATCCAAAATGTGTCTTAGGTCTTTCCAAGCTTCCTTTGCCCTAGTCTTACAGTAGGCCAGCCCAGTGACCATCCCTTCAAAATTACAAAGTAGCAATATATAGGTATATAGATCTATCATAGTCATATAAAGCTATGTCCCCAAGAAGGAGCCTTAAAAAGTCAAAACAAATGGCTCTGTCTCATTCCTTGTTGTTTCTGAGTACTTGAATCATTTGTCTATAATTTTTAAAAGTTATTTAGCAAACTCTCTTCTCTGCTATTATATTGCTCTTTCATTTGTCTAGTGGTTATTTTTCTGCCTTCTTTACTGATTCCTATTTCTCTTTTAACAGTAGGATCCTCATCTTTGCTACCATTATACTTCTCATCTACCACTCCTCTCAGTATCTTTGCAGATGTTAATGACTCATAAATTTAAAGCTGCACCCTGAACTCTCACCTAGTCTCCCATTCTGTTTTTCCAACTCCTCACATTATTCATATGCCAAACAACATTCACTGCACCTACTTCATGATCATTATCCCCACTTCAACTCTTCTTCCCAATTATCACTCTTTGAGGTAACTACTATTCTAATATCTCAGCTTAAAATATTGAGGTTATGTGAGGTAACTACTATTCTAATATCTCAGCTTAAAATATTGAGGTTATCTTGTCTCTTAATTTGTCCTTTACATCTAACATTTTATTTATTCAAAATTCTTTTTATTCTTTACTTCCTTGACTCTAGAATCAGCTGATATTACTTTATCTCTGCAAGAGCAATCCAACTGATCCTATTTACTCCAGAATCTACCCTTCCCTATTCATTCTCTCTGTGGCTGACAGGCTAATGAGGGCAATAATGCTAGCTGTTGTTTGCAAGTAAATCCTAAAATCTCAATGGCTGAAAACACCCATACATACTCTTGTTACACTCCAACACAGGTGTGTCTAGTCAAGCAATCTCAATTTGGGAATTCCGGATCTTTCTGTCTCATGACCCCACCCATATGTAGGTCCTTGAAGTGCCTCCATTTAGCCAGCAGATAGGAGAGAACTACTTTTTTTTTTTTTAACATGTAATATATTATTTGTTTCAGGGGTACAGGTCTGTGTAAGACTTTACACAGTTCACAGTGCTCACCATAGCACATATCCTCCCCAGTGTCTGTCACCCACCACCCCATCCCTCCCACCCCTGTCCACTCCAGCAACCCTCAGTTTGTTTCCTGAGATTAAGAGTCTCTTATGGTTTGTCTCCCTCTCTGGTTTCATCTTGTTTTATTTTTCCCTCCCTTCCCCTATGATCCTCTGCCTTGTTTTTCAAATTCCACATATCAGTGAGATCATATGATAATTGTCTTTCTCTGATTGACTTATTTCGCTTAGCATAATACCCTCTAGTTCCATCCATGTCGTTGCAAATGGCAAGATTTCATTTTTTGATGGCTGCATAATATTCCATTGTATATATATACCACATCTTCTTTATCCATTCATCCAATGATGGACATCTAGGTGGAAAGAACTACTTCTTAACCACTCTGACAAAGAAGTGACACACATCACTTCCACTCAAATTTCATTGGCCAAAACTCTATCATATAGCTTCACATAACCAAAGAAAGACTGGGAAATAAGTCTAGCTGTGTCTCCAGGAAGAGCAAAAAGTGAATTTTGGCAATGCATGGCAGTCTCTGACACCTTCATGTATCTTTCTAAAATAGGACTCAGAGCCAGAGAAGAGTCTTCTCCAAAAGAATGTAGTCCCCATCCTAGGTGTCCAGACCTTCGTAATATGATGCCGTTGTTGTTTGGATAAAGAAAAGATTGCCTGAGCCCTAATCCAGTTATATCACAAAGAGAGGTGCCTTTTCTACCCACTCAAGATCTGACCCTGAAGAATGGTAAGTCTTCTCAGTTTTTATGAAATTGTTGAGCTAACCAAAGCAACCATACTGCTGTCTGGGTCAGTGGCAATATAGATGTTTTTACTTAATATCACAGGGATTGATATTGAGACAAAAACAGCCCTGCTAAATGCTGCTAAGAAAAACACCATTCCATTGACTATTACCTATGGCTAGTTAACCAGATCACTTCGTTTCCAAGCTCATTGTTGTGGTGGTCTTGACACTCAGTGATATCAGTTGAGAACAACTGCAGTTAAATCAGCCACACAATGATCTCCATTCTGAGTCAGATGACAAAATCAGTTAAGCACAACCATAGTTTTATTATTTCCATTAAACCAAGTTAATATAGGAATGTTGTTGAGGAATTAGATCCAAATCTTAAAACTAGGTAAATCCTACCTAACAGACCACATGAACCTGCTTTTCCTTTTATAGAAGAACAAAAGCACAAACCCCAACTACCTGTCACTTAAAAAAAAGAGAGGAATTATATCACTATTAGCCAAGGATATAAACACTGCAGCAGGAGATATGCTGCAGCTTGCACATGCTCCAAACTATCAGTGCTCTCTGCATTATACCACCATCTCCTTACAGCATCAACTCCAGAATTCAGTCAAAACAGTGGAGGTTAAGAGGAGATATTCTGAGGGCAAAGTGACATACAGGCACACAATCACTCAATTGGATGAACAGAATTACAGTTTTTGCAACCTGGAAGGTTGTCACTCAAAGTGACACCTGGCCTTCTGCTCATTGGACAGTCCATGCATGTAATATAATAGCCCCTCCAATTGTTGGCCAGAAAAGATCAGGGCTGAAGGCATCTATTGCCTGAATTCTGAACAGCAGGGAAATTTTAGTATTGGGTTCTGTGGTTTGCAATACCAGTGGCGTCGCAAGTGAGAATGAAAAGAAAATAATTATAAACATTAATGAGAAGAAAAGCAAATACATCTCCATTGTTTTTCCTCACCTGAGGCATTCTCCATTATTTTTGGTGGAGAGTGGGGAATGAGAACCAAGATGATTTCCCTAACTACACACCCCAGAAGATGTTACTGTAAACATTTAAGATGGCAGAGGCCAAGATCAATATATGTATACACATTTACATGCCAAATTTTGAAATCAGCTTTGTAAAAGAACTGAAATTTACATATAGCATACAGCCATAGCTGTTGACTACAGTAATTGGTACGATAAGGTACCAAGCCATTGTCTAATTCATGATGAATAAACAAATTGTTCATTATTCAACAAGTGCTTACTGAATGTCTATCATGTCACCCAGGCCTATTTTTACGATTTACCAAAGCTAGCTGCTGTTCTTAGCACTAGGAATATAGCAATGGCCATAACAGTAGAATTTGCTGGCCTGATGGAGCTGAAATATTCAAGTTGAGGAATCAGACAAGAGACACAAAATCAGTAATAAAATACAGAGCGTATTTTTTTTTTTAAGATTTTATTTATTTGACAGAGAGAGACACAGCGAGAGAGGGAACACAAGCAGGGGGAGTGGGAGAGGGAGAAGCAGGCTCCCCGCAGAGCAGGGAGCCCGATGCGGGACTCGATCCCAGGACTCTGGGATCATGACCTGAGCTGAAGGCAGTCGCTTAACCAACTGAGCCACCCAGGCGCCCAGTAATAAAATACAGAGCGTATTAATAGGTGTTGATTGCGGGGCACCTGGGTGGCTCAGATGGTTAAGCGTCTGCCTTCAGCTCAGGTCATGGTCCCAGGGTCCTGGGATCGAGCCCCACATCGGGCTCCTGGCTCAGCCAGGAGTCTGCTTCTCCCTCTCCCTCTGCCTCTCCCACTGCTCATGCTCTCTCTCTGTATCTCTGTGTCTCAAATGAATAAATAAAATCTTTAAAAAAAAAAAAATAGGTGTTGATTGCTCTGCAGAAAAAGAATGTAGTCAAGTGTCTTAGTCCAGTTTAACTTTGTGCAGGGAGATAGAGATAATAAGGGATTACTATTATAAATAGAGTGATCAAGGTGAGGTAAGAGGGTAAGTTTTACCAATATTTGGGAGCAAAGTATTTAAGGTAGAGAGAAAAGCCAGTGCCCTGAGAAAGAAGTGAGTCTGACATACTCAAGGAAAAGCAAGGAAGCCACTGGGGTTAGAGAAAGAGTGTGCAATGGAAGAATATCAGAGAGGTAGAGGGGGAAGTGACCTCAATTATTTATTTTTTTTAATTTGGCTTCAGTTTGAGTGACACTGGATGTGAACAGAGGTATGACAGGATCTTAGTTAAGTTTTAAGTGGATTACTTTGACTACTGTGTTGAGAACAGACTGAAGGAGGCAGGGGTAGGAACAGTAAATCCATTTAGTTAGGAGGCATTTGCAAAAATGAAGACAAGAGATGATAGTAGATTGGACCTAGATGGTATCAGAGGAGGTACTGAGTGAGAAGTGATAAGGTTCTGGAAATATTTTGAAGATGGAGTCAATAGGGTTTTCTGATGGGTAGAATGGATGTAGTACATGAGGGAAAAGGGGAAACAAGAATATTTTCAGGTTTTCTGGTGGTTTTTTATTTGTTTTTGATTTTTCTTTTTTTAGAAACTGGAAGTAGGGACAAGTGTGGATAGAGTAAGTTTTAGAGGAAAGCCAAGGGTTCTGCATGATTAGTTTGATGTGTGTATTAGACATCTGAGTGGAGATGTTAAGAAGCAATTGAATATAGAGTCTAAATTGAGTTTTAGTTGGGAGATATAGTTGGGAGTAGTCAATGTGATGTGATATTAAAAAGTTACTCAAATTACTTATACAACTCAACACAAAAAAAAAAAAAAAAAAATTCCAGTAAAAAATGGGTAGAAGACATGAACAGACTTTTCTCCAAAGAAGACATACGGATGGTGAGCAGACATGAAAAGCTCAGCCTCACTTATCATCAGGGAAATGCAAATCAAAACCATGAGATATCACCTTGTACTTGTCAGAATGGCTAAAGTCAAAACACGAGAAACAACAACTGTTGGCAAGAATGTGGAAAAAGGAACCCTCATACACTGTTGGTGAGAATACAAACTGGTGCAGCCACTATGGAAAACAGTACAGAGATTCCTCAAAAAATTAAAAATAGGGATGACTGGTGTCTCAGTCAGTTGAGCGTCTGACTCTTGGTTTTGGCTCAGGTCATGATCTCAGGGTTGTGGGATCAAGCTCCGCCTCAGGTTCTGTGCTCAGCATGGAGTCTGCTTGTCCCTCTCCCTCCCCCTACTTGTTCTCTCTCTCTGTTTCTCAAATGAATAAATAACATCTTTTTAAGAAGTTAAAAATAGAATTACCATATGATCCAGTAATTCCACTACTGGGTATTTACCCAAAGGACAAAAACAGTAATTTGAAAAGATACGTGCACCCCTATGTTTATTGCAGCATTATTTACAGTAGCCAAGATATGGAAGCAACCCAAATGTTCATCAACAGATGAATGGATAAAGAAGATGTGATATATATATATAGAGAGAGAGAGAGAGAGTAAGTTTTAGAGGAAAGTTAAGGGTTCTGCATGATTAGTTTGATGTGTGTATTAGACATCTGAATGGAGATGTTGTGTGGCATATATATATACCACAATTTATATATATATATAATGAAATCTTGACATTTGCAACCATGCATGAACCTAGAGGGTATAATGCCAAGTGAAATAAGTTAGACAGAGAAAGATAAATACCATATTATTTCACTCATATGTGGAATTTAAGAAACAAAGCAAACTAACAAAGTAAAGAGACAAAAACCCAACTCTTAACTATAGAGAACAAACTGATGGTTACGAGAGAGGTGGTGGGTGGGAAATAGGTGAAAGGGATTAAGGGTACACTTACCATGATGAGCACTGAGTAATGTATAGAATTGTTGAATCACCGTATTGTACACCTGAAACTAATATAACGCTGTATGTTCATTATACTGAAATCTAATTAATTAATTTTTTAAAAGGTATTCAAATTAAAAAACAAGAGACAGATGAAGAGAGTGAGTACAGATAAAGGAGAGTTCCAAGGACGAGGCCTTGGCATACTTCAATGTTAAGAAGATGGGAAGATGAACAGGAATTAGGAATGAGATCAGAGAAGTGGCCAGTGTGGTAGGAGGGACATCAGAAGCCAGGTGAAAAACTTATTTCAGAAATGGAGGATTATCAATATGGCTTGTACTGTTGATAGCTATTAATGACTAGCTATAGCAATAGGTTACTACAGTCAGATCACCTGGTATCCAGACTAACTTGATGTGTTCTACAGTTTGGACTAAAGATGACATTAGCAATGAAAAAAGAGAAGTGCTAATAATAACAAGAGTAATGTATTACATTATATTCTTACTATATCCCAGGCATTTTACCATTTTACAATCACAGTCTCATTTAATACTCTCAAAAACCCTATTAAGTAAAGATTTTTTCCCCACCTTTTACAGAAGGTATCCTAAGGCTCAAAGAGTTCTTGTGATTTTCCTGGGGTCACACAACTATTAAGAAGAGGAACTGAGACACAAAACAGGATAAGACACCACACTGTGCTTACAGCCGTTATGCCCGAGTGGTGCCGCCTCATGCTTCAGTCTTTAGGATTCTGAATTTCCAACTTTCAAAGAGCTTTCATAACTTTGAGAAAATACCTTATGTAAAAGAAGGAAAATAGCAACTGCAAAACTAGTGACAAAATTTCTTCAACATCAGACCAACCATTGCAACCTGAATCATGCACCATTTTTTAAATGCAGTGCTGCATTCAAAGAGAAGTTCAATTCCAGAAATCTTGAAGAATAATACAGATTTTTTTAGTCGTAATTTCTTAAAACTGAAGTATATGGTTGTGATAAACAGGGAATACATAGCATTCAACATCAAATGCTTTCTAAACATCCTGCTTGATGAGTTTCCCTCTACCCCAAATTTACAACTGCCTTTCTAATAATAAACAACTCCGGCACTCTGCCCCCTGAAACTCTGATGAGCAAATTGTCGGCCCCATTTGTGAAGCAGAACAACATAGTAAAAACACAGGCTGAGTCACTGAGCCTGGCTTTGGGATCTTACTTCTCAGTGCCTCAGTTTCTTCACCTACAAAATACAATCATGATAGTATCTCACGCTAGGGTTATTGTGTGGATTAAATAAATTATTATTCATGAGCATTTAGAATAGTGCATAACACATGGCAGGTACAACATAAATGTTAGCTGGTATGTATTGTTACAGCATCTCTCTGGTTATATCATGGTAGTATTCCACAAAGACTATCCTAATCTTTGTATGTGCTACTCTGGGACTCTTCCTATTCACATTATGAAATCCCATACTCAGTTTCTGGATTCACCTTCCTTTACTGAGCTGGCCATGATTCCTCTCAGGCACTGTGACCCCTTGAAGTTTCTCTTAGCATGTCCAAGGAGCAAAACTTGTCAGCTTTCTGAGGCAGTCCAAGCCTCCTGCAGAGTCTGTGTTGCTGGTAATATAAGAAAAAAGGTATATTCACTTAATTCTTTCCCTCAGGGAGCTGACAGCCACTAAACAACAAAAGCAAAGATAGGATCATCTCTTGCCCTCCCCCTGCCCAAATTTCTGAGCAATCTTTATGCCCGGAGGTCTGCAAAACCCGGAGGAGTAGGTAGCTAGAGAACCAAAGCAACTTCTCCTATGATCACCCTGCCTCTCCTGAAACAAACAAGAAGGCAAGCCTCCAACCTGATCATAACCAACCTCTTCAGGGTTTGCAGTCTGCTTGTCCCAGCCTGAGTCGACCTTATTTGCAGGAGAATCGGGCTCCATGAAACTAAAGCATAACTATATCATTCCAGCTGCCCAGATCATGCCAGCATGTCAGGCCTTTGTGTTCCTGGAGGTTTGCTAGAGTTGCCTCTTTTTCCTCCAGAAAGAATCGTGATGGCTCCTTAGTTGGGTAATAAAATCCAAAAAGTTGCCTATGAATAGTAAATCTGCTTCAAGAGTCAGGTTGACCATGCTTCAATTTACTGCCCCCTGGTGGATTGCCCACAGTTCCAGTTGCTTCAGGCTGAACACTGAGGTCTCACTGATTCATAGCTGTCAATTCAAAATGTAAATCTCAGCTCTTCTCCAGGGCAGCTCCTGGTAAATCTGAATCTCTGGATGACCTGAAAGCCCGTACACTCTCACTTAGTTGGTGGCGCTTCTCTGCTCTGGAGCTATTTATCTTTATTCCATTTCAGTGGCATTTCTAACTACATTCAGAGACCTTTACTCCAGTCCCTGGCATAGCACCTCCTACTAATTTCTCAAGTTTCTAAGAGAGCTGGTCTTTACCCAGGGGCTCAAAGCTGCTTGATTCCAGTCCCATAGTTGCAGCCAAGCCCCCAGGGATTTGTTCTTGTCCACTGAGGTAACTCAAAAGCACTGAACAAGTTCAGGCATGGCTGTCACTGACCTCTTCTTCCTTCCCAAGAGCAACTCCAATTTTCTCAGTAAATGGGTGTCCATTGAGTCTAAGTTAAAAATCAATTTTTAGCTTGTTTGTTCACAAGGGAATTTTTAAGACTTCCTCTGTTGATCCTCAGCCATTAATCTCAAACCAACCAACATGATGCTGTAGAACACAGACTAATAGCACCAGATCCACCCCCAGCAGAGAACTGTTGCCAAGGAGCCAGATGCAGCAGCCATCTTCCCTCTTAAGAAGCCCTAGCCATTACATGGACCGCCTTAACTTTATCTCATCTAAGAGCTTTATCTTTAAGAGCAATCCTTAGCCACTTAGAATCTGGCCAAGAATCAATGACACAGTGAATGATCTGGCTTATAAATAATAATACAAGGAAATTGTTCTCTGCCCTTTCTTACCTCACTTCTCCTCCAGCAATTTACTACTCTATCCCCATGACCTTAAGTTCTAGCTATTGAATATTCTTCTTACTTTACTGTTTTCTTGTTGATGTCTCACGACCTTCTCATCCAGAGGTTTTATCTTCTAGAAGATAAAGAGACTGAATCCTTTCAGTCAGCTCTTCTCTTGATAATTTTGCTAACACATCATCTAAGAAGATACCCTTGGCTCTAAATTCTACCTGGACATTGTATATATTGATACAGATCAATTCTTCCTGTTTTTGATCTAGTTCTAGAACTATATGGCTTACCCCTAAATCTCTCCCAAACCTCTGCATTTAGCTATCCCTAGTGCAGATATGTTCTATAGGCAGATATATAACACAATAGAAGGAATGTTCCTATATGTCCATATTTTGTAAAATTGCATAATGCCACCTTATGGAATTTCTTCACTTGACATAACTATACAGTCCAAATTTCAGAATAGTCACTTACATATAATTCCAAAACATAGATGATCATAGTGAAGATGCACTTTTAACCTAGTTCTAGGGTAATGATTTGTATCCAAAACCCCATATGCACCCCAGATATAGCTGACTCCCACTTGGACCAGTCTCTGAATAGCATTATATTCAATGAAAGAGCACTCTGGCCACAGAAGGCCTGAAGTATTATGTAGATCTTGATTGTGAATTGCCTTTAATGAGTAATGTGGAGAATTTAGGCAAATGTCTCAGGAATTCTTCCCAAAAATTATTTGTAGACATCTTTCACTGCTCTCATGGAAGTTGCCTCTTGTTCTCTTTCTATGCTCACCTCCTGCCATGTTCTTCTCCTTCCTACTCTTCCCAGCATAGGTGAAATATCTAGAGCTCCCAACATGTGAATCCCCATACTTCCACAGTACCCATGGAACAGAGTTTGTCTTCTGCTCAGAATGCTTTTTCTCATAACAAACAGCTATCACAGGAATTATGTTGAATAAAAAAACAAATCTGCCACCTTGTTAAACTTGAAATTTATGAAGTGTACAGTCATTGGCCCAACCACTGAAATTATTCTACAAATAGAAATTATTTTCAATCACCTCCTCTGAATGTTGTCTTCTTATTTTAAGCTATAAAATCAATTTAAGATGGTCCTAGATGGGGGAAAATAATAACAAATAGTTGGCAACAGGCATAGTCTATCATCGGAAGTGCAAATGAATGCAAAAGCTGTTTTAGATGAGCAGACAATATTGAAGTATGATAATTACATCCTGCTTAAAATATATGTGTTTGTGTTTGTGTATTTATGTTTGTGTACTTTACCAGTATAGAGTTTCTCTTGCTGTATTGATATCCACATTTCTATTTGTGGATCTTACATCTACACATTTGAGGATACTTATGCCTGGTGCTGTATTCCTGACTCTCTACAGGATTTCATGGCCCTGAGGGCCAATTTTCAGAGACCAATGCATCTTGTCGGACTAGATTTGAGACGAGGGTCTGAGAAGAAAACTAAAAACTTTGATGGATTATCACTAAAACTCAACTGTGCTGAAAAGTTATAAATCTTCAACTTCCCTCAGGCTTAGATGGGACTGATTATTAGAAGGATCATCAAAGTCACCAAGCTGTCCTGAGCCCTAAAAAGTACATTAAAAAGGGCATCAGCTACCAAAAATGTAAACAAGCGTAATACACATTCCAGGCATATGAAGTTCAGGCACTAATCATCACAGATAAATGATAAACAAATGATGAGTTACATGTAAATCAACAATGTTGTCAAAACATTGCCCTTTTAATCCCAGATAAATGATGAAGTTTATAAAAGGAGATTTTTGAGGGTCGTGGAAGATTGTTTAAACATACGTGGAGAGTGGTTTAAGTGCTAATCCATTGCCATTTATGTAAACTGCATTTCTATCATCAGTCTCTGCTGCATAAAATTGCCTCATCATTTTATAAATCCATAGACCTAGTTGAAACTAGTCCCTGCTGGAAACAAATTTTTCACATTAAGCTTGAAAGTTTTAAACTCCCCTCTACATACACATAGTGACACAGTCTTGAAAACCTCAGCTCTAGGCACGACAAAGTTTAAAGCACTTCACAACTTTTATAGGGTGTCACCCTCTATCCAACTCTAAAAGATCTAACGATACAGAAATGCTTCCACATCAAGATGTTTCACAAGATACTTTATAAATGAATCTGGATTCTACTGAAGCTGTTACACATCTGCTTTGCTTTACCAACGAAGAACACAAACATGTTGATGGTTTCAGTCCAAACCCTTTTTGCAAGCAAGAAGGAAATGCAAAATGTTCAACTAATTGCTAAGAGGAAATCCATATGTGTTATTTGCTTTCCATGAAAGGACAGGTCCTCTTGCTATTTAATTGATGAAACATTGTACACAAAACTGACAGTGATTAATACCATTCTAAGATGCCATTTTAAGAGCTGTAAGTGTAATGCTCTGGAATATGTTCTTTGACATTTACATTGCTATTTGCTAGGTATAAAATCTAGTTCTTGCCTTAAGCATTTATATTGGGGTAAAAATGTTAAGTAATTTCAAATGGCAGTGTCTTCCTAAGGAGCCGATCTTTAAAAAGCCAGGAGCCGATCACTTTTTGTTCTGATTTCCTTGTTAAAAACAAACAAACAAACACTGTGCTACACATTCCTTTAGAAATATATATCAAGCAGCCAGAGAATATTTTATGTGATTTCTCCTCGATGTGCCTCTTCCCACAAATGCTGCATGGGCATTGAATGCCCCAAATCCAAGGGGCACATAGTATAGTGAATGAATTCTTAGGAGGTTCTTCCGTCCACGGCCTTCTCCCTACACGCACACATAGAACTCAGCTCGGAAGTCTGTACTGCAGCGAGCCTCAACACAATACACAATGACTCTCACATTTCCTTATTTGATGCAGTCTGGAAAGGAGGTAGGGTTCAAGCCTGGGTTTTCTTTTGTAATCTCCAGCATAGAGAAGGATATGAAGGGCTTGTTTTTCTTCAAAGGATTCACAGTTCATTATACTTAAGCTTTCCACAGTCCTGTGACCTCTCAGACTCCCTCCTCACCCAGTGTATTACTACCATCCTGAATCACTTATATCTAACAGAGATAACAAAGTCTCTTTTGCATCTGGCTTAGACATTATTCCTGACACCAAGAGTATTCAGACACGAGAGTTTTAGAAAAACAAATCACACAAAATAAATTCAACAGACCCTATTGCGTGAGTGTCTTGATAAGAGGATATGTCATTTTCCGCTCCGTATTTCCTGTGTCTCATAGAAAGATGAAGGCAGACACCACAAAGGCAAATATTTGTAGGAGCTAAGAAGGTTAGTACAATGGGAGAAGAAAGCAAGGTGACATGGGCACAGTGTTAAAGATTCCTAATACTGTCTTTCAAAAAGCAAAATTGCAAATAGATGAGTGGCACTTAACACTGGCCTCAGTAACAGAGAATTCGCAGGATTCATGCAGCCTTTGCTGAACTTGCTGATTTTAAAAGGGGCAGCAGCTGTTAAGTTCTATCAGTTGTTTTGCAGGCAAGAATATAAGCCCAGTATTGCCAGAACTTAGGTCCCCAAGAAGCTGGAAATTAAGATTTTTATGTGAATTCTCCCAATTTTTAAGTTTTTAAGTGATGACAATGAACTCAACTGAAAGAAAAACAACCAAGCAAACAAACAGTCATTTGGTGAAGTATAAATGTTCAGGCTAAACAAAATCTCATCTGCGAACCAGATCAGCTCCAAAGGCTGAGAGTTTGCACCTCTAGTCTTGGCAATGCTCAGAAAATTTTTTTCTGCTTTTAATTCAAGCACAAGATTTACTACTATTTGAACTAAGGTTTTGATGCTGAGAACACTTCCAAAAGCTAAATCTAGAGTTCTGCTATTTAAGTCTGCACTGACATCCCTTGTCAGAGCCCGACTCTGTAAAGACCTAAAGGGAGCTAATTTTCTTGTCACCTATCATTTATCTTGAACACTGGAGGATGGAATCCATGATACCCAATATAAATACCAATAACCAACTGCAGATCAATTCAACTTCCATCCACTGAACTCTCCAACTGTCCAGAAGTCCTCCAAGACACAAAACAATCATGAGGAAAGATGAAAGACAGGTTGTGATGATAATAAAAATCAGAAATGGCAGTGAAGACCCAGTAGGCATGATGACATTTAGAGAAACAGAAGGATTAGTTTAGGCGTAATGAAAGCAGTGATATGGTGGCGATTTAAGCAATTGAACAACTACATAGCATGGAATTCCCAGTGCTTTTATGGGCCACCAACCAACTGAAACTTCCTCCTCCTCTTGATGTCTAGGCACATAGGACTGTTTCCCACCATCACCTGCTTTACTGCCAGAGGGCCCCTGATGCTGACAAATGCAGACACACCCTCACCCCACACACATTTAAGGACTGAGCAGTCAGCTTTGCAAAGCCAACAGAAGCCTTCTATGCAAGGTTCAGCTCTAGTCTGAAGATGATGACCAGAGGAAAAAGTAAAATCTTCCCTCCAAAACCCTCTCCTTGCTAATGGGTGAACCATCCACTGCCAGCTATCTTGTGCCAGCCCCTTCAGGGTTTGTCTTTGACAGATCAGTATCAAACCAAATCGCTACAGGCCAACCAATTGCAAAAAAAAAAAAAAAAGCAGAGACCAGGAGATTCATGCCTGCTGGTGAAAACTTAAACAGGCATGTGGGTAATATGAGTATGACAAGCTGGCAGCTCACAGTCTTTTTGAAGTGAAGAGCAAACAAGTTGAGGATTTTTATAATGTGGGCTTTGTCCGGTAATTCAGCCAGAAGCTTTACCAATACAGCTGCTTCCAAAAACTAAAACACATGGGGCAGAAAGCATTGCAACTTAAAGCAAACAAGATTCGCAGCCAGGACCAGCATTCCCAACAGCTGAGGAGTAGACACGCTCTGCCACTAAAAATAAAGTAGTGGCCAGATTTTGAATGTCTCCCAGACAGACCAAAAGCAAATGATGATGGACAATTATAAACTGTAAAAAGAACAACTAAAAGAGACTATTATTAGTGTTTGAAGTAGCAGCTACAGAAAGCTCTTTGGGGTGGAATGCGAGGGTCAGAAGGGGCATCTAGAAAGAGAGATGTCAGTTATGAAAATAATGCGTAAAGTAAAAGAAAAAAGATACCACAAGTATTTTCATGTGAAATACATGGCATACTCTATCTACCCTTACTCTCAGGAAATATATATTTGTTTATAGATATGTACAGATAGCTCACAATTCAACACAGATAAGTGGAGTTGTATAGTAAGAGAAGCTGAAGTTCTGAAGTCTGCATTCAAGATAAAGCTTACCTCTCTCCATTTTTTTTTTTATTGTTCCTCACAAATATGTTTCTCCCTGCAGACCCTTTTCAGGGGCTCACGTCCCCTAATAGCATACCAGCCTTCAGCCCAGATGAATTTGAACCTTCGGTGGCACAAGCAACTGAAGAGTCCCTATCATTTCCACGGAAGGGAAACCATTCCTGCCATAACACGAGATCGCAAATAGCACATATAAATAAATAGATTCTCAAACGTTATGTTGTGATTGCTCAAAATTCAGAATACTAGAGAACAGCTAGGCTCAGGAAGTGTTTGAGTTCCTCCTCCAAAACGGGTCGGTGATCTCTCTAACCGAAAGGAGAAACTCTTCAGCTTTCAACAGGTGTCCCCCAAAGCTTTAAATCTGGACAACTAAGTGATACGCACTAAAGGGAGGCAGATTAGGAGGGCGTGAAGGGCTATGTCAGCCAGAAGTGCAGTCTTCTGGGGGTGTAATTTGTGTTCCTACATCTATTACGATAGATTCCCCATTACAGTAATTATTATGAATTATAGATAAGCACTCTGTGTGTAATGTTCTGCTCTCCATTTCCTACAAATCAAATTACCGAGAGTTATATTGGATTGTGGACATATTTAGAAAATCCTTTTATGGTTGTTTGTTAGGCTTCCTTCTGCCAAGAAATTCCAATCTCTTCTTTGACCAGATGCCCCTAAAGTGCCTGCTGTGAAAAGGACTATGTGCTGCAGAAGGGGGCGGGCGCAGGGTGGTGCCTACTGGGCCTCGGAATCACCATCCAGACCAGCTCTAGGGGCTGACAAAGCCATCTTGCCTGGAAAACAGTTGAACCCTAAAGTTGGGCACATGGTAGGTGTTCAGGAATTACTTGTTGAATGTCCAGACTGGTTATTATCCCACGGAGGCTGACAATAGAGACCACCTCTACTGAGAAAGGCTTCCAAACTGGTCTCCTAGACAATTATAGTTCTCTTCCGCAAGTGCTTGACAAGGGGTATAATGGACCATATGTGCCATTGTGGGTGGAAAAGGGAGGTGGACCCACAAATTAGGTTACACTACACACTATTTGCGTTATAAAGACTTAACTCCCAAATATTTAAACTTGCTCAGCTTATCTAATCTCATTCTGCATACCTTTGCAGCCCTTTAGATCATAATGGTGAGTTGTGTGTTTATATGAACATCAGAAGCCTACCAGTAACCTGTAAAGTCTTCAAGTCTAAGGAGCTCGATCTCCTCATCCAATTTCAATCCCAATACTTCTGCATCCCTCTTTTTATGTTAGATTTAGCCATAAAACTTATTTTGCAGAAAGGTCCTGAATCTTTAAACATTTTGACACCCACTAAAACAGAGATCGTAAACTATTGACCCATGGTCCAAATCCTGTCTGCAGAGTTTTTTTGTTTGGCTCCAGAGATTTTTGTTTTGTTTGGCTTTAACTTGAAGTAAACACCAAAATTTAAATTTTAGGGTATTTTATGTAAAAACTGAGCCTCTTTTGAAAATTTTGTTGTATAAACACAGGGTAGGTCTTCTACCCAGAAACCCTTGTGTAACTAGCCCATTCTGCAGTTCACCAGGACTCCTTCTCTGCCCATTTCATTAAACTCTCTACTAACCTGGTACCTGTGGACATTAGAGTTTACAATCCCTAATCTAGAGTATCTTTAAAGTTCTTCCCAGTCCTGAGTATATCCCCAGTTGAACTCTAAACTTCTAAAGGAAAGGATTTTGTCTTATGCATACTTAATACTCTTCAGTTCTTTCTACCTCTATTAGCCTCATCCCCACCTCCATCACAATACAAGCACGTATGCATACACATACACACACACACACACACAAACGCACAAATACTCAATACATCATAGAGGTTCAATAATTGCTCTTTATGTTGAAAAATGGCTCTCTATGTTATACCATTCAGTAACATTTACATTTTACTGAAGAATATTGAGACCCCAATTTTTTAGCCCAAAGGAATGAATTCCTAATGGTGTATTTCATCATATTGTATGTCAGGCAGGTCTGCAAGAAATTCTGGGGTTAAAAGATTCTGTTTGTAAAGCAACTTGTTTCCAATAAATACTCACTCCGGTTACCTTCATTTGTAAGAACCTAGTATATTCAAGGGCACAACAAGTGTCAATGGAACACCCTTAGGAATGAGAATATTTGGCAATAAGAAAAATCCACTGTGGTTCCAGTGGCTACCTTATTGGCCCTTTCGAAGCAGGATTTTGTTGATCTCTCATCTTTTTGGTGGTGACTCAGCTCCTTTCTGACTGCATCTGTTCCTCCCACTGGTATCAGTTAGCCACCTTAGCCTCTACTCTCTGTCATTTCTGTTTCAGTTTCTGCTGACTCATAAATTCTGTTTACGTATACCATCAGTTTACTCATCTTTCTTGCTACCACAGTCCTCTTTTTGTGGTTCTTTTTAGCTTATACTCCCTCCCCAAACCAACTAATTGACTCCCTCCTCAGATGCCCTAGTTCAAATTCCTGAGCTGGAACATCTGACCCAACTAATCACCATTTTGCCTATTTAGGCAGTTTTTTGTGCCAAACCATCTCATAGGACACTGGCCAGCCTAGACATTGGTTAGGGGTAGGACCACCCTGGTCCAGTCAGATGGATCTTTAAGAAGGGGACTTATGACCACCCAAGACAGCTCCCACAGCCCACTTGTGGGTAAGTCACTTTCCCTTAGAAGGAAGCTATTGGTATGGCAGACACTCTGATGGACCTGTCCAATAGGATCTCTAAACTTCAATTCAAATCATGCTTGTGTCTCCATCTTTAAGGACAGTTTCCCTTTGTAACATAAACCAAAGCTAAGACTGTATTGCTATAAAATTCCTGTTCATGTGGACCTTTAAGCAGGAGCCATCAGAGGACCTCTGTGCTTCTTACATGCTCTTTGGTTTTTGTGATTTTTTTTTTTTAAGATTTTATTTATTTATTTTAGAGAGAGAGTGAGAGCACGAGGTGGGGGGGAGGGACAGAGGGAGAGGATCTCAAGCAGACTGTGCAGAGTGTGGAGCCCGATTCAGGGCTCGATCCCACGACCCCTGAGATCATGACCTGAGCCAAAACCAAGAGTTGGACGCTCAACCGACTGACCCACCCAGGCACCCATGGTTTTGTGAGTTTTTTTGGTTTTCTTACATGCTCTTTGAGGACAACTTACTCTAACTCCATAAGGCATGGTCCCTTAAAGCATGGACCTCAGTTGTTTTGGAAGATTCTGAACCAGCTCTTTTACACATTATAATCTAGGCTTAAATGCCATTGAATTATACTAGTCTTGTATAACAAAGCTGTTCCCTCTGACTAGAGCACTATCCTCCCACCCATTACCCATATTCAAACCCCACATTCCCTTTGTCTGGCCAATTCCTACTCATCCTTCAAGTATCAAGTTGGAGCCTCTTCCTCCTGGAAGCCCTCCCTTGCTTACCAGTTCTGGGACAGGTGCCCCTCCCATGTGCCTCAGTTCTGCCACCTATCCCTCACCACAGCATGTTTGTAATCACCTGTTTGCTCCTCTGCAACATCCACTACCATTCCCTCAGAGACAGGACCATGTCTGCCTTGTTTAAATACGTGTTCCCAGTGCCCAGTACAGCAATTGACACATAGCAGCAACTTGATAAATGTTTGTTAAAGGAATAAATACCCTATACTACAAGACCTATATGCTTTTAATATATTTTTCTTTCAAAGGCACCCAGAAAATAAATTTGTGATTTTGATAGTTTCAAAGACAATTGGAAACAGCCAAAGACATGCACAACCCCAAACACAAAACAGAATGAGTAACATACAAATAAAAAGATGTAAAAATCAAATGAAGATGCAAGTCACACAGAGTCATGTAAATCACTAAGATAAACAGAATACAAATTCTGTACCTAAATGTGTTTCTCAGCTCATATTTCTAAGTACGGTAGCACACCATACCGCTGAGAATTATAGAATACCTTTTTTTCTTTTTCCATTGTTCATACACTAATTCATACTTCTGAAACTCAGATATTCAGATAACAAATAACCAAGTGTTGGAAGGAAAGTTACAAATTATAGTCATATGTCACAGTCCAAGCAAATGGCAGCCAAATTTCCCTATATAAATTGCAGAATTCTCTTATGATTTCACAAGATGTATTGAAAAGAAAAACAGTAAAAAGGAAATTCATTTTTTACTCAGCTAATATAGTATATAGGTAAAGGGTTCATGTTTAAACTGTTACAGATGAGTGGGTTTTTCCAGAAATGCAATTTTAACAAAGCATAATACCACTGAGATATTAAAACTGAATTTAAAATTTTTTTAAATTAGGTTAACACCCTCAGAGCAAATCATGCTAATATCATATGCCTTAAGTAATACTGCATTTTAAATAAATTACTTAGCTAGCAACAAGAAAACAGATTACAAAAGAAGACAATGAAAAAATAGAGCTGGTCAAAGAATCTTTAGAAACAAAATGACTTTTAATTGGTTAAAACTTATAAGTTAAAAATAAAGAAGTTTTTATGTGGGTGACCTTCTTGTGTTTCTTATGATTTTGTACTATGGCTGTTGGTACTAATTATAAGTAAGTCCAAAGTTATCACTTTGAGAGTGAGACAATAGTGATCAATCCATATTTTTCAGGTCAAAGTGTTACAATTTATTGCTGAGAATGAATATAATATTCAAGGCAAAAATCCTGTTTGTTTTAAAAATTGACAGTTAACTGTTGCTAATTCTCATCATCCTTCCAACATTTTAACATAAGAGAACCCAGAGTGCAACACTGATGAGGGACCACCTCAAACAGAAATATGAACAAAGCCTATATCCGCTGCCTGAGGCTTCTCTGAAGAAGTGCACAACAAGTTTTGCCTTGGGCCAATTACAGGGTAATTATTTGTAGGTAGGTGAGGTTTAAGACTGCCTTTGTCCCCCACTCCCTATCCCAGCCCGACCTCACAAGGTCAGGTACAGCCCCTGGCCTTGGCACAATATTGGCCATCAAACACTCCATTTCTCACCCTCTAGAAGAACAAATTCTCCAGTAACTCCTACTCAGATGTTACATGTGTCCTGATCATTCTAGGATGTAGGTTTTGTAATTTGCATATGGTTTTGTCCTGATCTCAAATTCAAAAAAAATAAAATGTATTTGCAGCATCCTAATGTAGAAACTCTAAATGTTCCCAGAAAAAAAAAATAAACTTGTTCTGGCCAGGCCATTTGGGGATTAATAGCATCTTTGGCTGTAGTCAGAAATAAGTGAGCAACCATTCATAGCAAGCCTTATAACATTATCTCTGATTACGTTGTTATTATGCTTGTAAGTGCTTTTGGAATCCATGCGTCTTTAGAAAAAAAAGATCTAAGATTTTTTTTTTAATTAATTTTTCCCCGAAGTTAAGGAAAGCAAAATACTAAAAGTAACACATTTTTATAGAATGCATGAGGGACATGAAAAAAAATCCAAGTATAAGTCCTTGTGAAATATATTTGTGATCAGTGGAATTAGACCTCTTCCTAGTGTTCCAGTGACTATCAAAACAGATGTGTGATATCTGTGTCTGTCAGGTGCCTCTTTAAAGCCTTACATGGTTGGCTTGTCCTTGTTCAGCTCACAGTCATTTAAAAAATACTTTGAGAGCTAGCTAGCCATGAGAATTACAAATCATTTTTCAAAGGTATGTACAGCTCTGCAAATTACAATGAGTTTACAGGTGCCGTCTTATTCTGTGTAACCTAGAGATGAAAGAGTTATCAAGGACACTGATGCTCATTGCTGCATCAATGAAATTCTCATGAATTCAAAAATTGTGGCAATAATCTCTTTCATGGAAATAGATCTAAGAAGTTGTCAAGCAGATGGTGTCTGATTTCCTCCTAAATGAAGAAGCCTTGTAAAATAGTGTAAGGGCTCCAACAGCAGCAAGCAGCAGGAGTAGAAGCTAGAAGCAATGATCTTACTCCCTTGGTGATCTGCTGGAACTTGGAGGCAGACACCCTGCTTGTCACTTTCTCATACATTAGCTCACTTAGAGCCCATAGCCACCTAATAGAATAGCATTCTTTTCTTTAATTTAAAATGGATGTGGGGCGGCTGGGTGGCTCAGTCGGTTAAGCCTCCGACTCTTGGTTTGGGCTCAGGTCATGATCTGAGGATCCTAGGATCGAGAGTCCTGCGATGGGCTTCACACTCAGTAGGGAGTCTGCTTCTCTGCCTCTTTCTCTTCTCCCTCTGCGCCTCCCTGCCCCACCCCTGTCCCATCCACTCTGGAGCACATGCTATCTCTCTAAAATAAACAAATAAATATTTTTTAAAATAAATAAAATGGATGGAGCTTACATACAAAAAGGTTAAGTGACTTGCCCAAGATCACCAAGCCAACAAATGTCTTTGCAAGATTCTCACTCAAAACAAAAACAAAGAAAAAAACCTAAGAAGGAAGAGGCACTTGCCCATAATGCTTCAAACACACACACATAGCCCTCCTATAAAATCAACACATTATCAGGACTCAAAGTCTGATTACCAGCCCATTCTTCCCACCTGCATACACTTTTCAGCCCATGTGCTGTCCTATTCTGATCTTGCCATTCTTTCTGTTACTATTCAAGGCTTTCCTAAATGTTGATGTGAACCCAGTTTTTTCTTTAGTTGTTCCTCAAAGCTGACCCCTGGCAGTGAATACTAGGTTTGTATGTGTTTCTCGTTCTTTTTAACTTTCCCTTCCTTCAGCTTTGCCTTTCCCTTATAAGCACTGCTGCCCCATGCTGATGCAACTAAGCACTGTTAATGAAAATCCAGGAACCCAGCTGACCTGGTCTAATAAATTCTGTATTGTCACACTGTCTTGCTTACTGCAAAGCAACATAACTACTCCTCCCTGACCACAGACGGCTCTCAGATCAATACCTTAGGTCTTGACCCCTCATCGTCTTTCTCATGACGTATTTTGTGCTGTCAACAAAATAACTCTCCTTGGTGATCTGCCAAGATCTAAAACTAATTATGACAAAATTGAACCAGCATCCTTTCTCTCAAACCCTTGCCTCATTTCAACTTGTCTGCTATGGTCAAGGGGCACCCTCACGCACCTGGGCACCAGCAACAGAACTGTGAAGCCCTCTTCAGTCCCTCCTCTCTCACCTGCTCCCAAGGTCCAGCACCAATTCAACCAATTCATCCTTCCTAATTTGGAGTTCATGTGTTCATACCTCCACCCCTTTGTTTCCCTAGCTAAATGACAACCACCAGCATTAATACTGGGACCCTACAAACAAATGTCTTTATTTCCAGATTCTCCTGATCCCAACCACCCATCACACAGGAACAGCTGATATTTCCGCATACCTAAAATCTTCAGCATGACCAGGAGACCCTTTATTATCTGACCCTTTTTTATCTGTTTCAGCCTCAACTCTTATCCCACTTACCCTCTGATTCACTATCCTTTTTCTTCCTTTCAGATCCCCTAACTTGACAGTTCTTTCTACCTCAGAGCCTTTGAACATTCTGTCACTTTTTCTGGAATGTTCTTTATCCCACACTAGCCAATACTTACTCAGCTTCCACCAGTCCCCATTAGGCTCCCTTATTACACCCTACTTATCTTTCATTGCCCTTAATATGGTTTGTAAGTACTTAGTTCTGAATGAATGAATACTCCCAATTGTGTTTCCAAGTAAAGAGAAGAGCTTTTGCAAAAGATCAGAGGAGAGAAAGATGATGGCCCATTTGTGACACTGGAAAGAATCCAGTGTAACTGAGATAAGAGAGTGAGAAGTAGCATGGCACTAAATGAGGGTGAAGAGGTGTGTGAAGCCATATTGTGGAGGAACCTTGTAAGTCCATGGTAAGAAGTTTGGATATTAACCTACTAATAATGGAAAGTCAGAGAAGAGTCTTAAGCAGAAGAATAATATGATCAGACTTGCATTTATAGATCACTCTGGGAAAAGGTAAAAAATGAACTGGAGGGGACAGAGTAATTACATAAAGACATATTTGGAGGTTCTTGTGGGTGGCTTGGACTAGAAACATGGCTATGAGCATGGAGAAAGAAAGATAGTTAATAGAAGTATTTCTGCATTAAAATTGATAGACTTTACCCACTGATTAGAGAAGTGAGGGAGTAGGTGTGTCAAGAATGAGTCATAGATTTATTCCTCAAGCCAATAAATGGCTAGTAATGACCCTCACTGAGAGAGGCAGTATGGAAGAGGAGCAGGGAGGGGGGATACTGATGAGTTTCATTTTAAATATATTGCATTAGGAGTCTTCTGGAGAAGCCAAGTAAATATGTCAGTAGGCAGTTGGATCTACTGGGTTGTATATGTAAATTTGGGGATATTCGATATATAAGAAGTACTTGAAATCATGATATAGCCTAGATATGTAGAAAGGTTGTAAAATGAGAAGAGATTGCCTATGACATTCTCATTGCTTGTGTTGCCCAAAACAACTTTTCTGCCAAGCCTTATCCCTTCAAAACATTCAAACCCTAATTCAAAACTCACATTTTCCATGAAGCCTTCCCAGATTCACATTGCCTTTATCCTATCCTTCTAATAACACTCATTACCCCTGAAAAAGTTATCATTGGCTACATATATGTTTATGGGACTCTCTTGATGCCAGTGTTATGTTGCAAGCTCCCAGAGGACAGGCTTCTTGTTCCTTCTTTCATTAAATATATGCCCTACTCATTCAGTTGATATTCTTGATAAGCCAACTCTATACCTGCCAGTAATATATACCTATTTGCGTTTTGTAAATTTTGAGCTTCCTATTATCACAGAGCAATTCTAGTAATTTATGTAAATATTTTTGTTTTGGCCAAGTTATGTATGTAACTAAAGAAGATATAATCATATGATTTAGTCAAAATAGAGGGTTGGAATTATAGCTAGCCAACACATTGACCAAAGAAGAACATTAAAGCAAAAAATGCTATCGTAACATAAAGCCAGCCAACATCTTTTAGTACCGTTTCCAATTCCATTCCACTGACATGGTTAGGTGATTTGAGGTGTCATTTACAACTCTGTCTCTGACTCCACATAATTTGGCCTACACAGACAGTTTCCTGTCCATTTAGGCTTCTCTAAGAATTGACAGCTGTCAAAAGGCATTACGGACAAAATGATGTCGAACACTCTCATTAGTTGGTCTCTAGAGCAGTGCCCACTGATGGCTTGGCAGAGAGAGGACTCTGGGACCTCTGATGGCAGCCTACTGGGCTAGTCTTCCCCCGAAGCCATTGAATTCCAGTTTATTTCCTCCAAATTCCCCAGAGCTGGGTTGTTAGAGATAGCAAAAGAAAGGGCGGGTACCTCTAAAAGGTTTAATTAGATTTTCGCATCAACCATGTAAAGTCGATTAATGATCCTTTCTTTCTGACTGGCACATAGCAGGTTTTCAAAAAATATTTGCTGAATGGCTCAAAGATTGAAATTAATGTGAATTAAGTACATAATACATGTTAGGCAATGCACTATGTGTTTGGGCCTTTTTTTTTTTTCAACAACACCAGGGTATTTTTTCATCAGTACGCTGAAGATGAGGGAATCAAAATTCCACGAAGTTAATTCACCTGCTCATGTCACACTGCTAGTAAGTAACAAAGTGAGAATGTGAACACTAATCAAAAATTTTTTTCTAAGTAAGATTTTGGATTGGCAAGGTGAGGTTATTTGTTGCTTCAGCCAATAGAAAAATATACTGAGTAAGAGATCTTCAATGGTTAGAAAGGTAGAAGGCCCTCACATTCTCATCTTTGAGCTATGCAGCATTGATCAGTGCAGCCACAGGTCACATAAAGGTCTTTGGCAGCCCACGTTATAATATATGCACAATATCTCTAAGCTCCTCCCCCTGAATAGAACAAATGATGTTCCATACAAATATTTATGGAGCTAATCAGTTGAATGAAATTGTACAATCAGCCCAGATTACTGAATCAGGTTTCAATTTTCCATCTGTTTCAAGTGAGTCACATCCTACAGATTCAGGGTCATCCTTCTATGTGTGCACAGTAAGCAATTTCATATCCTAGATTGGCTTTAATTCAAGAGAAATGCCCTAAAAATATCTTCCCCTATTAAAAGTTCTACTATTAGTGCTCAGGTATTCTTTCAAATCAAAATGTCTCCTTAGAGGAACTATTACATTAAATTTCAACCAATTAAAATGAATGGGTTTTTCAAGTCCCTTCTTATGTGTTATGGAAGAGACATAGCAGCATCCCCCACATGCATTATGGTGTCTTGGAACACAGGATAATTAGATAGGCCCATATCCAAGTGCCACTCTCTACTGACTAGTAGTACTGTGGATTTTGCAGGTTACTTAATATCTGAGAGCCTCTGCTTTCTCACTTGTATAATTAGCAAAAATACTAACCTTAGATTCTTGTAAGTATTAAGTAGCAATAATCATTGTTTCATTACAACTTATGGCTAAATCTATTTAAACTTCCCTCTATGCACAATGAGAAATGGAACCCATTTCATAATTATATTTGATGCATTTATTTTAGGGAAGAAAAATCTATAAAAGTGGGAATCACTGATATAAAAAGATAAAGAAAAATGCAAACATGCCTTCATCTCAGCAAATAAGTAGTATGTGTGGTGATGATAATGAGTATTACAATACAGTGGTTTATATTCTGAATTAATAATGACAGGATTTTACACATATAACACTTCTAATGGCTTTAATGCTGTGAACATTCTTATACTAAAAGGTTGCCGAAAATTTCAAAATGCCAGTCTTCCAGAATGTAGAAACTTGTAGTTTCTTCTTTTAGATTCTTTACCACTGTATTAGTTTCCTAGGGCTGCCATAACAAATTACTATAAACCAGATGGCTTAAAACAACAGACATTTACTCTCTAACAGTTCTGGAGTCCAGAAGTCCAAAGTCAGGGTGTCAGCAGGGCCACACTCCCTGTGGAGGTTCTAGGGGAGAATCCTACCTTGCTTCTCCCAGTTTCTGGTGGTTGTCGGCATTCCTGTGACTGCATCACTCCAGTCTCTGCCTCCATTTTCACATGGGGGACTTTTCTTCTGTGTGTCTGTGTCTTCTCCTCTTCTCTTACAAGGACACTTGTCATTGGATTTAGGATCCACTTAGAGAACCCAGCATGATCTCATCTTAAGAATCTCAATTACATTGCAAAAATCCTTTTTCCAAATAAAGCCACTTTCACAAGTTCTGGAAATCAGGTCATGGACATTTCTCTTTAGGGGCCACCAGTCACCTCATTATAACCAATAACAAATTATATTATAATCTTGTAATTTTAATAATAATAAATTATGAAAACTAGCAGTTTTTACCTATTAAGTAAGTCTGTGTTCATTATTTCATCTATTTAATATGGAACAAATGCCTTCTTCATACAATGTTTTAGGCAATGGATGTACCACAATGAATCAAGCAGCCATGGTCCATGCTGTCTTCCTGGGAGTTACAGAATAGTATGAAAGACATTCAATAAACAAATTTACAAAGAACATATTGTGGCCACTTAAATGAGAAGAAGAATAAAGTACTATACAAAGGTTAGTTGTAGGTAGAGTATCCAGGGAAGGCTGATCTTAGTGGAAGATTTAAACTAAGACTTTGGAATTTGAAAGACTGAAGCATGCAAAGAATTAGGGAGCAAGGTAACTTGCAGAAGAAACAATTTATAAAAAGGCCTTTAGGCAATAAGGAGTGAGGCAGTTTCCAGGAACTAAAACAGACAGCAGTGTTGGAGAGTGAGTGAGTGAGTTTAGGAAGAAAGCAAGAGATGTGTTCAGAGGAGTGGACAGGGACCAGAGCATGCATAGCCTTGTAGGTTAGTAAGGAATCAATTTTTATTCTTAGATAAATAAGAAACTTTTGAAGATTTCTTAAGTAGAAACTTGGATTTTTAAAGATGACTTGGTTTGCCAGGTTGAAAATTGGACAGGACAAGAGTGCAGTAGTCCAGACTAGAGGCAGTGGGGGCTTAAGGGCAGTGGCAATGGATGAGAAGAGGAAGTGGATTGGAGCAACACTTAGAAAGTGAAATACATAGAACCTGGTGAAGGAGTTGATATGGTAATAAAGGAGAAGACTATCAACTCTGGGTACCTGGCTTATACAAGTGGATAAATGCTAAGAGCACGTAGTAAGATGGGGAAAGCTGCAAAAAGCATAAGATTAGGGAGTAAGGAGTCATTTATTTAGTATTTGTATACATGCATTTAGTGTGATGAATAATTTTATGTGTCACTTTGGCTAGGTTATAGTGCCCAGATATTTGGTCACCACCAGTCTAGATGTTACTATGAAGGTATTTGGGGGGTGGGGGGAATGAAATATTAACACTTATTTGATTTATGAGATTATGATTAATGAGATTGAATATTTTAATACATTTAATACATTTATTATCCTTTTTATTTCTTTGGTGATTTGCCTGTTGGTCATTGAATAATTTATCTATTAGGGTATTCCTTTTCTTTTTTATTTTATTCATTATTTATTTATTTAATTCCAGTATAGTTAACATACAATGTTATATTAGTTTCAGGTGTACAATATATTGATTCAACAGTTCTATATATTACAGTGTTCATCACAATAAGTGTACTCTTTAAAAAAAAAAAATTTATTTATTTATTTTAGAGAGAGAGGAAAGCAAGACCAGGAGGGGTAGAGGGAGAGGAGAGAGAATCTCTCCCCTACATGGGGCTCGATCTCATGACCCTGAGATCATGACCTGAACTGAAATCAAGAGTTGGATACAACTAACTGTGCCACCTGGGTGCCCCACAGTAAGTGTATTCTTAATCCCCTTTACCTGTTTTGCCCATCCCCCACCCACCTCCCCTCTGGTAACAATCAGTTTGTTCTCTATAGTTAATAGTCTGATTCTTGGTTTGTCTCTCTCTCTCTTTCTTCCTTTGCTCATTTGTTTTGTTTCTTAAATTCCACATATGAGTGAAGTCATATGGTATTTGTCTTTCTCTGACTGACTTATTTCACTTAGCATCATACTCTAGATCTATCCATGTTGCTGCAAAAGTCAAGATTTCATTCTTTTATATGGCTGAGTAATATTCCATGGTATCTATATATATTCTTCTTTATCCATTCAGCTATGGACACTTGGGCTGCTTCCATAATTTGGCTATTTTAAATAATGCTGCAATAAACATAGAAGAAGGGCACCTGGGTGACTCAGTTGGTTAAGCACCTGCCTTTGGCTGGGGTCATGATCTCAGCGTCCTGGGATTGAGCCCTGAATCCAGCTCTCTGCTCAGTGGGGAGTGATTTTCCCTCTCACTCTCCCTCTGTGCTCTCTCTCTTTACCTCTCTCTCAAATAAATAAATAAATAAATAAATAAATAAATAAATAAATAAAATCTTAAAAAAAAAGAGCTTATATAAATAAACATAGAGGAGCATGTATTTTTCAAATTAGTGTTTTTGTATTGTTTGGGTAAATACCCAGTATTAGAATTACTGGATCATATGGTAGTTCTATTTTATTTTTCTAGAAACTTCCATACTGTGGGCTGCACCAGTTTGCATTCCCACCAACAGTACACAAGGGTACCTTTTTTCCACATGCTCAACAGTACTTGCTTCTTGATTTTTTTATTTTAGCCATTCTGATAGGTGTGAGGTGATATTGCATTATAGTTTTGATTTGCATTTTCCTGATGATGAGTGGTGTTGAGCATTTTTTTCATGTGTCCATTGACCATCTAACTGTATGTCTTCTTGGGAGACATATCTTCTGCCCATTTTTTAATTGGCTTATTTGGTTTTGGGGGTTGAGTTGTATCAGTTCTTTATATATTTTTGATACTAAACCTTTACTGCATATGCCATTTGCAAATATCTTCTCCCATTCAGTAGATTGCCTTTTAGTTTTGTTGATTGTTTCCTTTATTGAGAAGAAGCTTTTTATTTTGATGTAGTCCCAATACTTTATTTTTGCTTTTATTTACCCTTGCCTCAGGAGACATCTAGAAAAATGTTGGTACTGCTAATATCAGAGAAATTACTGCTTGTGCTCTTTTCTAGGAATTTTAAAGTTTCAGATTTCACACTTAGGTCCTTAGTCCATTTTGTGTTTATTTTTGTGTATGGTGTAAGAAAGTGGTCTAGTTTCTTGCTTTTGCATGTGGCTGACCAGTTTTCCCAACACCGTTTGTTAAAAAGATTGTTTTTTTTTCCCCCATTGCATATTCTTCCTTTGGTCAAAGATTAATTGACCATATAATCTTTGGTTTATTTCTGGGCTCTCTATTCTGTTCCATTGATCTATGTGTCTATTTTTATGCTGGTGTCATACTATTTTAATTATTACAGATTTGAAGTAACCTGGAAGTCTAGAATTGTGATAACTCCAGTTTTGTTTTTCATTTTCAGAATTGCTTTGGCTATTCAGGTCTTTTGTGGTTCCATACAAATTTTAAGATTGTTTGTTCTAGTTCTGTGAAAAACACTGTTGGTGTTTTGATAGGGATTGCATAAAATCTGTAGATTGCTTTGTATAGTATGGACATTTTAACAATATTTGTTCTTCCAATCCATGAGCATGGGTTATCTTTTCATTTGTTTGCATCATCTTCAGTTTCTTTCATCAGTGCTTTATAGTTTTCAGAGTACAGGTCTTTCAAATCCTTGGTTAAGTTTATCCCTAAGTATTTTATTATTTCAGATACAATTATAATAGGATTATTTTTTTAATTAATCTTTTTGCTACTTCATTACTAGTGTATAGAAATGTAACACATTTCTGTATATTATTTTGTATACTGTAACCTTACTGAATTCATTTATCAGTTTTAGTAGTTTTTGGTGGAGTCTTTAGGGTTTTTTATATATAGTATCATCATCTGCAAATAGTGAAACTTTCACTTCTTCCTTACAAATTTGGATGCCTGTTATTTCTTTTTCTTGTCTGAGTGCTGTGGCTAGGAATTTCAATACTATGTTGAATAAAAGTGGTGAAAATGATATCCTTTTCTTGTTCCTGATCTTAGGGGGAAAGCTCTGAGTTTTTCAACATTGAGTGTGCTGTTAGCTGTGGGTTTTCATATATGGCCTCTATCATATTGAGGTATGTTCCTTCTTTGTTAAGGGTTTTTATCATGAATGGATGTTGTATTTTGTCAAATGCTTTTTCTACATCTATTGAAATGATCATATAGTTTTTATCCTTTCTCTTGTTGATGTGATGTATCATGTTGATTGATTTGTGAATATTGAACCACCCTTGCATCCTAGGAATAAATCCCACTTGACTGTGGTGAATGATTTTTTTAATGTATTGTTGGATTTTTTTTTTTTTTGGCTAATATTTTGTTGAAGATTTTTATAGCTATTTTCATCAGAGATATTGACCTGTATTTCTCTCTCTCTCTCTTTTTTTTTTTTTTTTGGTGTCTTAATCTGGTTTTCATATCAGGGTAACGCTAGCCTCATAGAATGAATTTGAAAGCTTTCCTTCCTCTCCTATTTCTTAGAATAGTTTGGGAAGGGTATTAACTCTTCTTTAGATGTTTTGTAGAATTCACTTGTGAAGCCATCTGGTCCTAGACTTTTGTTTGTTGGGATTTTTCTGATTACTGATTTAATTTCATTGCTGGTAATTGGTCTGTTCAGAGTTCTGTTTCTTCCTGATACAATTTTGGGAGGTTATAGGTTTCCCAGAATTTATCCATTTCTTCTACATTGTCCAATTTCTTGGCATATAATTTTTCATAACATTCTCTTGTAATCCTTTGTATTTCTGTGGTGTCAGTTGTTATTTCTCCTCTTTTGTTTCTGATTTGTTTGAGTCCTCCCTCTCTCTCTCTCTTTCTCTTTCTCTCCTTCTCTCCCTCTTTTCTTTATGAGTCTGGCTAAAGATTTATCAATTTTGTTGATCTTTTCAAAGAACTGGCTTCTGGTTTCATTGATCTGTTCTATTTTTTTAGTTTCTAATTCATTTATTTCTGCTCTAATCTTTATTATTTCCTTCCTTCTACTAGTTTTGGGTTCTGTTTGTTCCTCTTTTTCTAGCTCTTTTAGGTGTAAGGTCAGGTTGTTTATTTGAGATTTTTCTTGCTTCTTGAAGTAGGCCTGTATTGCTATAACCTTCCCTCTTAGAATAGCTTTTGCTATATCCCAAAGATTTTGGACCATTGTGTTTTCATTTTCATTTGTCTCCATGTATGTTTGGATTTCCTCTTTGATTTCTTGGTTGACCCATTCATTGTTTAGTAGCATGTTATTTAGCCTCCATGTATTTGTGTTCTTTCCAGATTTTTTTCTTGTGGTTAATTTCTAGTTTGCCAGAGTTGCGGTTGGAAAAGATGCATGGTATGACTTTGGTGATTTTTAATTTGTTGAGATTTGTTTTGTGGCCTAAAGTGTGATCTATTCTGGAGAATGTTCCATATGCACGTGAAAAGAATGTGTACTCTGCTAATTCAGGATGGGATATTCTGAATATTTCTGTTAGGTCCATTTGGTCCAATGTATCATTCAAAGCCATTGTTTCTTTGTTAATTTTCTCTTTGGATGATCTACCCATTGATGTAAGTGGGGTGTTAAAGTTCTCTAATATTATTGTATTACTATTGATTACCTTCTTTAAGTTTGTTATTAGTTGTTTTATGTATTTCAGTGCTCCCATGTTGGATGCATAAATATTTACAATTGTTATATCTTCAATCCTTTATGATTAATAGTGTCTTTCTTTGTCTCTTATTATAGTCTTTATTTTAAAGTCTATTTTGTCCAATATAAGTATTGCTAGCCTGGTTTTCTTTTCACTTCCATTCGCATGATAAATGCTTTTCCACCCCTTCACTTTCAATCTGCATGTGTCTTTTGGTCTGAAATGAATCTTGTAGGAAGCATATAGATGGCTCTTGCTTTTTCATCCATTCTGTCATTCTATGTCTTTTGACTGGAGCGCTTAGTCCATTTACATTCAAAGTAAGGGTTGATAGGTATGTGCTTATTGCCACTTTGTTACTTGTTTTATGGTTGTTTTTGTAGTTCTTCTCTATTCCTTCTCTTGTTCTCTTCTCTCATGGTTTACTGGGTTTCTTTAGTGATATACTTGTATTCCTTTCTCTTTATTTTTTCCATATCTATTACTGGTTTTTAATTTGTGGTAGGTTGTGATAGGTTTGTATACAACATCTTATGCATATAGGTCCATATTAAGTTGATGGTTACTTAAGTTTGAACCCATTCTTTATTCCTCTCCCCCTCCATGTTTTAGATATATGGTGTCATACTTCACATCCTTTTAATTTGTGAATCCCTTGACTGATTTTTACTGATATACTTAATTTTTACCTCTTCTATGCCTCCTACTTTTCTCATTCCTGCTTATGGTCTTTCCTTCCCATTCCAAGAGTCCCTTTTAACATTTCTCATAGGGCTCATTTAGTGGTTATGAATTCCTTTAACTTCCATTTGTCTGGGAAACTCTTTATTTCTCCTTCTATTCTGAATGATAGTCTTGCTGGATAGAGTATTCTTGGTTGCAAGTTTTTTCCTTCAGCACTTTGAATGTATCGTGCCACTGCCTCTGGCCTGCAAAGTATCTGCTGAGAAATCATCTGTTAGCTGGTGTTTCTTTTGTATGTAACGGTTTTCTTTTCTCTTGCTGCTTTTAAAATTCTCTCTCTATGGGGCGCCTGGGTGGCTCAGTCGGTTGGGCAACTGCCTTCGGCTCAGGTCATGATCCTGGAGTCCCGGGATCGAGTCCCGCATCGGGCTCCCTGCTCGGCAGGGAATCTGCTTCTCCCTCTGACCCTCCCCCCTCTCATGTGCTCTCTCTCTCAAATAAATAAATAAAATCTTTAAAAAAAAATTTCTCTTTTTATCACTGCTTTTTGCCATCTTAATTACTATGTGTCTTGGTAGGTACCTCCTTGGGTCGATTTTGTTGAGGGCTCTCTGTGCATCCTGGATCTGGTTATATGTTTCCTTCCCCAGATTCAGGAAGTTTTCAGCTATTACTTCTTCAAATAAATTTTCTGCCTCCTTTTCTCTTTTTTCCTTCTGGCATCTCTATAATTCAAAAGTCATTATGCTTAATGGTGTCAGTGAGTTCCCTAAGTCAATTTTCATTTTATTTTTCTCATGTTCAACTTGATTGCTTTCCATTACTCTGTCCTCCAGGTCATTGATCCATTCTTCTGCTTCCTCTAGTCTACTATTTATTCCATTTAGTTTATTTTTAATTTCATATATTGAGTTTTTCATGTCTGATTGATTCTTTTTTATGTTTTCTATCTCTTTGGTAAGAGTCTCACTGAGGTCCTCCACTCTTTTCTCAAGTCCAGTGAGTATCTTTATGACTACTTTGAATTTTCTATCAGGCATATTACTTATCTCCATTTTATTTAGCTCCCTTGCTGTGATTTGTCCTGTTCTTTCATTTGGGACATATTCTTCTGTGTCCTCATTTTGTCTAACTCTCTGAGTTTCTATGTGTTAGGAAAGTCAGTTATATCTCCTGCTTTGGAAAGTAGTGACCTTATGAAGAAGAGATGCTGTAGTGCCCTGCAATGCAATGCTCCCTGTTCACCAGAATCTGGTGTTTCGGGTGTATCTCCTACGTGTGTTGCATATGCCTTGCTGATGTGGCTGAGCTGCTTTTGCCTTCAGTCCAGTTGTCTGCATCGCTCTCTTTGACTATTAGTGGCAGTGTTTGGTCCCTATGTTGTTAGTATGCCATTCTGGGGCTGCCTTGATTTCGAGTTGAATCAGACCAGGCATTTGCCAGAGATGCAATAGCACCATACTGGAGGGTGCTTTCCCTATGTTGTCCCCTAAGAGGCTTTTATTGGTAGGTAGGGCCTGCAGTTAAACCAGATGTCTGCCCCTAGTCCACTGCTGGGGCTGCAGTCAGATTAGCGTGTGTGGTTATCTCCCCCTTTCCCTGGGGTAGTAGTCACTTTGGAGTGGTGCTGGCTCTTGTCAGACTGCTTGCACATCACTAGGCTGTGGCACCATTTGGTTGGGCTCTGGTCCAGGGCATATAGGAGGGGGCATGTCTGCAGGAGAATACATGAGCAGGGCTCACTGTTAGCGAGTCAGATAGTGAGTGTTGGCACTGCACTGGTTCCCTCAAGTGTCTATGCTTCTAAGGTGGGGGACAGGGAAGGGAAATGACACCAGTCAGCTCTTTTGTTCTTGGAGAAGTCTCCCAAAGATCTCTAGCACTGAGATTAGTAAACAAATCTCCCTCACATATATCCCAGGCATTTTTCAAGCTGCTGCTTCTATGCTCTATTTCTTCAGGACTGTTTGTTGTGCTCTGTCTGTAAGGGCAGAGACTCGGTTTCCTTTCACCCTCCTGGCTCTCCCAGAGCTGAGCCTGCTGATTTTTAAAGTTCCAGTTGTTAAGCCCCACTGATTGTAAGAACTTGCAAAATTATGCCCTTCTGGTTTTCAAAACCAAATGCCACAGGGACTTATCTTCCCCCATGTGGGCTCCCTGTGCTAGGGGTGCTTGGCATGAGGGTCCATCCCTTTCCCCTCTCCAGGGCCCTGATGTTTCACCCTCCAGTGGACAGCCTGGTAGGTCAGGACTCCACCTTTCCTACCCTCTTCCATGCGGCCTCTTCTCTACATTTGCCCGTGGAGAGTCTTTTCTGCCAGTCTTCAGGTTGTCTTGGTTATTTACACGGATGTGGGTGTTACCTAGTTGTAGCTTAGGGTCCTCCTATTCAACCATCTCCATGTAGGCATTTTTTAGATAAGATTAACATTTACATCAGTAGACTTTGAACAAAAGAGATTATCCTCTGTAATGTTAATGGGCCTCATCTAATCAGCCAAAGACCTTAAGAGAAAAAGACTGAGAGCTCTGGGGAAGAGGAAATTATGCCTCAGACTCAACTTGCAACATCGATCTTCCCTGAGTCTCCAGGCTGCCAAACTGCCCTGTAGATATTGGACTAGCCAACCCTACAATCACATGGACCAATTTTTAAAAAATCTCTCTCTCTCTTACTCTATAGATAGACATAGACAAAGATGTCTCTGTTTCTCTGGAGAACCCTGAAAAATACAGTTCGTAATGATGTGATCTTGTAAAACAAAATATATTTGCATATGTGCATGTAAACAAGACTTGTAAAAAATATACCAAGAATCAGAGTTTTGGAAGTTTTATGACTGGGGTGCCAGTGAGACAGTCAACTGAAGGTGTCAAATAGGGAACTGGATATGCAAGTCAGGAACTCAGAAAACAGGTCTGAGCTGGGGTTATATTCCATACTCGTGATTTGTCAGCATATAAGTAAATTTTAAAGCGATGGGAGTGGATGAGACATTTAACCAGCAAGAAATTTCCAAAATTATTCTAATTGCTTTGTATATCTCATTTCATTTAAAGCTTACAGCAACTCTATAAAATAGGCATTATAATCTCCAATTTAAGATGTGGAATTGAGACTCAGAAATTAATTATTTTGCCTGAAGCCACACAGGTTGAATTCAAATCTCAGAATGACTGACTCCAAAGCCAACTCTCTTAATCATTGTGATATTATTTTTCTTTAGCTTCAGATTATATCATGAGTTTTAAGCCCAGTTTTAACTTTGTAAGTAAAAGACTTGACAAATAGTTACATAAAACAGAAAAATATTTTTGGAAACTAAATTCTTAACACATACAAATAGCCTAAGTTACTTTAATGCCATTTGACACAGTAATTCCCCTTCTAAAATGTACCCTAAGGAAATAAATAGAGGGGAAGATAAAGATGCTTTGCATAGGAATGGCCCTTACCAGATTACTCATAATTTTGGAATCCTGGAATAACCTAATATCCAAAAGAATGTGAATGGTTAAATAAATTATTATGTATTCACCTAATGTTTATTATGTAGTCATTGAAAAATCATAAATTCAAAAATACTGTAAAACATTAGAAAATGCTTTAAATATTAGGTGAAAAAATACACTCATGCACTTAATAAGAATATGCTGTAAAAAGTATATTTGTATATGTGCATGTAAAGAGGATTTGTAGAAAATATACCCAATATTAAGAATGCTTACCCCTATGTTGTAAGATTGTGGGTAATTTTTATTTTCTTCCTCATATTTTTAAGTACTTTCCAGATTTTTCTGCAATGAATATATATTACTTTGCACTAAGAAAAAAAAATTTTATTTTTAATAAACACCGAATTTCAAAATCCAGGAGCTAAAACTTTACTGCTTCTATTCTCTAGCAAACTAAGTCATTTAATATGTTAGCTTCAACTATAGCATGCATTTATATTTTTATTAAAAATTTTAATGAGTTTAAAAATACTGATCTTCTAGAGAGTTTTAAGAATTAATGTTTATATTCTGCTTTGGGATCATTGGATAAAAGGTGCTACATAATGCAATGTATTATTATTGTTATTAAAGTAAATTGAAGGCAAAGCATGTAATAAAAATTTCCCTGTGGCAAAAAACCTGAGGTCCATATATGGTTGCATGGTGCTTAGATCGCATTTAACTGTGAAAGTACCAACATTAATATGAAAATAATTTTGCTCTGGTCTGGAATCAACAATGAATATGTACTGTGTAGCATTCTGCATTTAATTATACATCATATATCATAGTAGATTTTGAAATTATAGACCACAAAATTTTATATCACCTATTAGGTGCCAAAATTACAAAATGAAAATATTTTTTATTTCAGAGAACTCACACAGCTAGTTTCATTTGGCAACAGTAATGTTAAGGACATACTGATGGAAATGGAATTTTTAAATCTCAAACCACCTTCAAACCTTCCAGGTGTATAATCATATTTTCAGTCAGTTCCTAATTGTTCACATTAGAAGTAAGTAATAGAGATCATCTATCAATTAGGCTCTCAGATCTTCTGACTTACAATAATCATGAGATACAAGTAAGGAGAAAAAGGAGGATATTCACAGAGACTATATCTATCTAAATAATAGGAAGAATCAGGAAGAAAGAGAAGAAAAGATAATCATGTTTCATGGTGATGGAAAGTGAGTTTCAAATATTTGAGTAGGATGTTCAGTAACAACTTTAGGGTAGCAAGAGAACTGGAGAATTTAGGAAAGACTTTTTAGAAACATAATTAAGGAATTCTCTTTGATGTACTATGAAGTAGGTAGACATTGGAATTTATTTTTAATTGTATTTGTTGACTTTATTTTGAATATGATTCTGTATGGAAATTGTGCCAAATGAGGCTCCAAGATTTATTTGGGTTACAAAGGAATGTAATTGACTAAAAAACAGATGAGTTATAAGCTTAAACACTCTAATCAAATGTATAAAAGTGCTTTCCCTTTTGTTACACAAGTCAAAGGAAAGTAGTCTCATGCTTTAAGAGGTTAATTCTAATATTAGTTTAGAAACCATTTTTTGGGGTTCCTGGGTGGCTCAGTCGGTTAAACATCTGCTTTCAGCTCAGGACATGATCCAAGGATCCTGGGATCAAGCCCTGCATCGGGCTCCCTGCTCACCAGGGAGTCTGCTTCTTCTTCTGCCCCTCCCCCTGCTCATGCTCTCACTCTCTTGCTCAAATAAATAAATAAGTAAATATTTTTTTAAATGTTTAAAAAAGAAAGAAAACCATTTTTTACAAATTGAGTTAATTAGAATTAGTTAACCTTGGTAAAACATGGATGAAGTTAAGCAGCCTTTTTTCACATGTGAACTATTCTTTAATATGTAAAAAACCTTCAATAATGCATATTTTTGATGCTTTTCAATTGCCTAAATGGAAGTTAACATTTTTTAATTAATAAAACAATGTAAATGATATATAAGCCAGAAGACAATTTAAAAAAATTAAGTGTCTTATGAAATGATAAGGTTAAGACAAGGGTTCTAAACTTTAGTATATGTTAGAATCATCTGGATAGCTTATTGCAAATATAGATTCCAGAATTCAGTACAGCTGTGAAGATTCTGATTCAGAAGGTCTGATGTGGAACCCAGTCATCTGGCCAAGTGATTCTGAAGCAGAATAGTCGAAAATCACAGTTTGAGAAACACTGAGTTAAGGTTTAATTCCAAATAAATGGAGAAACTTTATGGTATATAAAACTATACATGATATTTTTCAGCAATTTTTTGCATACATAATATCCTAAAAGATTACTAATTGCAAATCAGATTTTAAATCCACATACACAATTTCAGAACCACATAAAATTTCCATGCAAACTTTGGTCAGCCCATTCTTAAACTTGGTTGTGCATTTTTAACTTCAGAAACCAATGTCCACGTGGACTGTTTTTATAGCACAAATTTACTACAGTAAACTATTGGCATAGTGTTGAGTAACAAAACTGAGGTTATGAAAAAAAGTTTTATATTATAAAAAGTAAAACTCATTATCCTCTGCCTTTTCAACCTTTTCTCAGTGGTTTTGTCCATTTGCATACAGCAAAATGTAAATTTATATAATTATCCTGTGAATCTGAGTAATGGACCCTTGAGTCTGAGTAAGAAAATCTGATTTTCCTTAACATCTTTTTCTTCTAACTTGTCTGGGTAATTTCTTTGATTCTCCAATTTACATAACCTAAATATAAAAAAAAAACACATTATATTTATCATTGACTGGGGACCTGTGTGTGACAGAAAAATAATATCAGCATCATAAAGTTCTGTCAGAAAAATTGACCACAACTCATCTATATATGCATCAAAGTAGTTCAGCTGGAATTCAAAAATTCAGATCTTAAAGCACTGAAGAAGCATTTTTATAGAAAAGCATTGTATAGGTTGCTCTTTTATTAATGGGTCCAAATGTTTGGTCATACTTCATTTGGAAAACATAAATATCAAGCTCTGAGCACCTCCCAGACTGGAATCTGATTTTATTCACTGCTGTATCTCAGTGCCTAGAATAGTTCTGACAAGTAGTAAGAGCTCAGTATATATTTGTAAGAGTGTACACTATATTGGTAAATTTTTGTAGATCAAGGTCAAAGACTGCACTGTTAGAGAGAGAGTCAAGTAGATTCATTGTTCTATGTGCAAGAAGATGCCTGTCAGTGGTTTTTGAATATAAGGTGGTAAATCATGTCAAGATGTTATGTAATGTTTGTAGTCATCAAAGTAATTCCAAGTATGGTTTTATTCACTTATCTTTTTCCTTTCATTGTTCAGATGAACTGGAGCAGGTTGACAACAGTTTGAGGTCTTTGTCAAAAGGATCACAATAAACTCTCAGCAATTTAGCAGTCATATCCATAGATGAACTAGCCCCTTTGTGGATTATTCATAGAGGATATAATAAGCTTTATGTTCTACTGACTTAGTCTACATATAACCTCTGCAGGATTTTAGAACATCTCTCTCTCTTTCTTCTAGGGTCAGACATTGCATAAAACATGGAAGGCAAAACACATCATTACCTTCCAATATGCTCCTTAAGGAAGATGTGAGTCAGACCCTGGATGAGCTTAGAAGGAGTAAGGTGAGCTCCAGATGTTGTGAATCAGTCAGAACCAATCTAGCATCTCTCTTGAGCATGGAATCAGTAACAGGAAAGACTTTGGCAAGTGATAAAACAGGATGGGAAGCTGGGGAATTTTTCAAATCAGATATTCAGAATGTGTTTTCATCATTTGAATGAAAAATGGTATAAACTCCCAACACATCAAACACCTGGATTAAATAGAGTACAGAAATACAGAGCAAAACAAAATATAAATATTTGTAATTTACCATTCTCGCATTACCCTTGTCAATGTTCCCCCATTAGCATAAATAATTCAAACTTTCCAAAATGATTTGTGCCCCAGTTGTTCAAATTGTACAATAACTGACTACATTATGCAATGTTTTAAAATTGGGCTATGCTTGAAATTTTTAAATTGCACTACTCTGTATTTCGATAACTGTATATGTATTTGGAAGAACACTATTGGATTCAAGTTAATCTTCTATGTTTATTGGTAATCATGTTGGTTTGGTAAGATACCTAAATATGTTTCTAACCACAGACCAGATCAGATGGTTACATTTGCATTTGCAGTGAATGTTTGGTATCAAAACATTTTTATTTTTCTCTTTAAAAAATAATTTTGGGGACTTCATTATAACAGTACTATTAAGTCACACATTGACAACTCTCTGCCACAATCCAAAATTACAAAAATGATATATAAAATGTAATAAGATAAAGATAAAAAAAATTATAGCTAAGCCCAAAATAAGGCAATCATTTTTCTGGACTAGAGGCACAAAGAAGTCGATGGGGTAGAAATGGCAGTCATGGTAGATTCTGTCTAGAAACAGGCAGTGACAACCAGGACTATGGTATCCACAGAATAATGGAACTAAATCCATTTGGATGTGGGGGTTGAGGCCTGTCTCTTTGCTTGAAAACAGGGCCAATATAGGTTTCCATGCCCATGAAAGGAAGTTGAAAAGAGCTGAAATTTAATATTTTCTGAGGTTAAAGCTGATATAAAATATCGTGCCTATTCTGGGCTGAGTATTCTCCCAAAATTCATATGTTAAAGGCTTAATCCCCTGTAGCTTATACTATGTTTGGAGATAGGGTCTTTAAAAAGGTAATTAAGTTTAAATGAGATCATAATCCAACATGACTATCGTCTTTATAAGAAGAGGCGATTAGGACAGATACACAGTCCCAGAGGGAAGACCATGTAAAAACATTTGGCCATCTACAAGCCAAGAGGAGAGGCCTTCTGAAGAAATCAACCCTGCTGACAACTTGATTTTGGAATTCTAGCCTCCAGAACTGTGAAGAAATATATTTCTGTTGTTTAAACAACCTAATTTGCAGTTCCCTTTTACAGCAGCCCTAGCAAACTAATACAATGTCTGTAGAAGCAGAATGACACAAAAGCAGCCTCACAGTCAGGCTCCAAGTCAAGCTGTCCGTTAGTCAGCTACTGAATGTGTACTAGCCCTAACATTGTATGGACCTGGGTTCTTAGCTGGAGGAAACCGTTCCTAGGAAGCTGGTTGGATACAACCACAAAATCACTAGACAGGATAGGGATGTCCAGAGAGAAAAGGGTGGGGGTGGGGGGTGAGAATCCCATTCAAGATGAGCCTGCACACTAAATTTGCAAAACACATAACAAAAAATAATACAAAAAATGAAACCAACCAAATCACCAATTGGAAGATGGATTTACTCAATCCCAAATTAAAATAATAGAGCAATCTGAAAATAATTTTAAATTAGGGATATTTTAGAAACCTTAAAAAGATAAGGAACACTCTCCTTAATAAAAAAAAGATTATGAAAATGCATAAATGGATATAAAAAGCAGAATTTCCTAGAAATGAAAATTATAGTTATTAAAGTAAGAAATTCAGTGGACTTGTTATGCTCTAGACTAGAAAGTTTCAAAAAAAAATAATAAATTACAAGACATTGTTGAAGAATCACCCAGAATGTAGCAAAGCAAGAAAAAGAGCAGTTAATTTCTGTGGAGCATAAATTGAGAATTTAAACATCATCTGATAGAAATTTCATAGGATAAGAAGAGAGAATGTGGTGGAGAAGTAGCATGCAAAGATAGAATAACTAAGAATTTTTCTTAATTAAATCAATCTGGAATCCATTAAAGGCATCAGTTTTAAAAGTAGGAATTATTGGATTTTCTTTCCAAGGACAAAATGGAAGATTTCATGCTTTTTCACTGTGGATCTTAAAGACCTTTAAATGTGGAAGTTAAAGTCTATAAAAAGTTCTACACCTTAGGAACTACCCTAGTATCAAACAGTGATACCTTGGTAAGTAGGAGTTTCCCCTGAAGAACATGGATATATTCACCCTGTCTGTCACCATGTATAATGGTAAACCCTAGGGCAGAAAATAGGGCAGACCTCAGGGCTGGGGGAGGAGTGACTTACTCCTGTTTGGGATTTAGATTCCAAGAAATAGAGGCTTAACAATATTAGTGATGGCAGCAGCAAAAAACTGCTTTGTGAATCAAAGGTTCCATCTTCAAGGGGGTAATATCTAAGTTCTAGCCCCATTAGTATCTTGAACATTAATGGATCTGTGTTCTCACCCCAAGAACAAAGCGCATGTCGGGAGTAGGCACAACAGGTGTCTAACGCTAGAAGCTCTTATGAGTGCCTTATAAAATTCACCTACTTGAACTAAAGTGGCTGGCCCATAGTGGTTGGGTTCTAGTGTTTTCTGCCTAAGGGTAACATGGTACACATCTCTTTTCCTGAAGGTGCCATCTGAGTCTTAGTGAGTTGGCCAAGATTGGCATTCATGATCATAGAGGCCTAAAGATACTGGGTGCATTAGTTTTCTAGGGCTGCTATAACCAAGTGCCAAACACTGGGTGGCTTAAACAACATAAATTTATTTCCTCACAGTTCTGGTGGCTAGAAATCCAAGATGAAGGTGTTAGCAGGGTTGGGGTTCTTCTGGGGCCTCTCTCCTTGACTTATAGATGGCTGTCTTCTCTCTTTGTCTTCACATGGTCTTTGTGTACATCTGTGTCCCAATCTCCTCTTCTTATATAAGGATACCAGTCATTGGTTTAGGGTCCACCCATACAACCTCATTTTACCTTAATTACCACTTCAATTGTCCTTTCTCCAAATATAATTTGGAGGTACTGAGGTTTAGGCCTTCAGCATATGAATTTGGGCACACACAATGCAGTGTTATGAACTGGGTTTATCTTCAAATGTCAGAATCAACCAAGACAAGGTTCCAGCAATGGACAACAGAAATTTTTGTGGTGACAACAGCAAAGAAGTGCTAGAAGAGGCAAACAGCAACAGAGAGGGGGCTGTCCAAAATCCAGCAGCCACAGAGACCTGACCCCTTGAGTGCACCAAAGCTCCTTTGGAGGAGCCCTGACTTACAAACTTGCTTAAGCTTCTCCTTAGAAAAATTTGGGAAGAAAGTTACTGGATTTTAGAATTTCTGGTTAACTTGAACAAATGGAGACTCAATTTGAACACCAAAGAAAATGTGACTTGTTTTTATCTCAAGATGGGTAAACGAAGCATACCAATCATCATCTCAGAATGTGAATAAAACTTTTATTGCTAAAGGAGAAAAAAAGTAAGAGGTGGAGAAGGTGAAGGGGTAACTAAGAAGAATGGAGTTTAAGAGATGTGGCCCCACTGCCTACTGAATGATGCTGCTTAGCAGATTTCTGCTGCAGGTTCTGCTTGTGTCTGAGGGTAACCTACTGCATTAAGTATGTGAGAGGAATGTTAAAAACACATATTTGTTTTAGTGTAATTCCTACAGCATATTTTCAAAACTCCACATAACTTTTAGAATTTAAAAATAAATTTAAGCAAAAGAAACATGGAGAAGTCCTATATATGGGTCTTAATTCTTAGATAAATTTAACCACAGGTAGACTACCATTGCTCACAGAGCTGCTCCCTTGATAACTAATCAATACCCTTAAGTCAAGTATACAAAGGCAGCCAATGAAGAAGAGGCTCAAGCATTTTATTTATTTTTTCCTTCAGGAAATACAAATGAATATACAACAGCAAATGAGAGAGATGAGGTCCCTGGGCTCACAGTATTTCTATTTGTGCCAAATAAGAATAATCTAAGGAAGGTTTAATAGAGGGCTAGTTACAAAATCATGGGCAGAATAAAGGGAAGCTAGAAGGAATAGTACAGTTTTCTGAGCCCAGTAATATACAGCTATTATTAGATCTTCAAAGAGTAGGTAAAGTGAAAGACACTAGAACCAAGAAGGAGAGTGCCCTATAGAGAGGGCCAACTTGACAAAAGCTGTGACTTTTAGTCAAGGAGTACAGTCAGCCCAAGGGGATAATCAGGAATAGAACCAGAGGAATAAAAACTCCCACTTTCTCTCCTTCTTCCCTGTGTTTCCTCTTTTGGGACACCCCATTGACCAATCCAACCTGAGGCCAGAAGACCAGGGAACCACTCATGGAACCCATGTAGGTAAGCCTCCAACTCTAAGAGCAGGGTAAAGCAGAGTGGAGACTTGATCTGGAGGGGAATAGAAGATGTCTGGCCTGCCATCCCTATCTCTACATTCCATCAACTCGAGTCCAGTGCACAAAGGAGTGCACTCCCTTTTACATACACCATGTTGGACCCCGCCCCAATAAATGGCCTTTCCAGATATTTGATGTTTTATAGTAATGGCAAAGCACTTCACTTTCAATGAATTTGGGCACTCATAAATGAGATCAACACTTACAAATTTCAAAGCATTTGCTTAAAGTACCCCCAAAAGGTCTCTTATGAGAGGCTGGGAGTTCTTTCTGGCAAGGATTGGTAATAATAACAGCTTAGTCAAAGGTGGCTCCCCACAGCCTGTGTCTGGATAGGAAGACTTCAGAAACCTAGATTTTGAGTTACAATTTAGGCTCTCATTAGGAAAGAACCCTTTAAAAATTATCAGGGCCAGTAAAATGAACCAGTATAAAATTTTTTGGGTCCCTTCTCCAAATACCTGAAGAAAACATGCCAATGTCAAGACTCCCTTCACCACTATCCTTCCTCCTTATCATTCCAACACTTTCTGCCCTTGTTTTGAGCAAATTAGTGAACATTTTAAGGAGTATCCATCCTTTCCCTTTGTATATTTTAAATGTCTTGAATACTCTTTCATCCATGAGTCTCAAAGTATTTTATAAACATTAATTTGCCTAACAAATATGTGAGGTTCGAGTATAATTATCCCTTTCCTCCCAATTATTTAAATATAAGAAACACAGAAAGGATAAGAAACCACACCCCTCGTCTCAGAGCAAATCTATTGCAGAATGGAATTCAACTTCCCTCGTCGCTAGCAATCTTTCCAGTTCTTATACCACTGAAAAGAATATGTCAGTGTTTTATTTTTCATTACCCTACCCCAATAATTGAGGTTCCTCTTAAGGAAACTAATGATGGTAGAGCGTGTAACATGAGTCAGGCACTGTGTTTTCAATCAGTGATTCTCAAACTTCGCTGCACATTCCAAGCATCTGGGAAGCTTTAAAAAATCCTGATGCTCAAGCCACACCCCATGCCATTTAAAAAGAAACTTTGGGGGTAGAGCCCAGATATCATTGTTTGTTTTCTCAACTTCCCAGGTGATTAAAATGTGCTTTCAAATTCAAGAACCAGTGCTTGAAATCTTCACCACTGGAAGTGTGGTATGCAGACCAACAGCATCAACATCATCTGGGAGCTTCCTGGACAAGCAGAATTTCATGTGGCACCCCAGGCCTACTGAAACAATGTTCATTATAACAAGCCCCCAAGTGGTTAACATGCACACCCACGTTTGAAGAACACTGTTTTAAATAGCCAAATAAGCAAAAGAGGTCAGTGGCACTATCCCCATTTTATAAATGAAAAAACATGTTCAGAAGGGTCAAGTAATATGCAGATTCTGACACGGGGCTGATCAACTTAAAAGTTCTTACATTTTTGACCACACCAGTTTGAACTGGAGGAGGGGAGTCACAGACTCTTTTGAAAGTCAATGAAAACTTTGAAACCTCATCCAAGAATTAACAAAAAAGATTTTTTGCATGCATTTTGAAGGATTTATCATCCCAGAAGCCCTCCATGCAAACCTACAGAACCAAGGACCACAGGCTGTAAATACCAACACTCCCTTCTATCCCCCACCCCACGGTTCCATGACCTATATGATATGGATATTTCATTTCTATTCAATGAAAAAAGAGATCTATAAAGAATATAAGCTTTATCTTAGATGGATAATCACACACACACACACACACACACACACTGGGAATTTAACAACCATGAGTCCTTTTGGAAGGCACATTGGAAGGCACATTTGGAAGGTACATTGACAGAGGGTAACATTGTGCATGGACTCTTCCACATACCTGTTAGCAGTTGAACCTAATTGTTCAGCGTCTGGTACTGATTTGGGATTCTTTCACTATATCTTATTATTCCTTTTCCATAATTTTTTCTTTTTTGGAACTGCTGCTGCTGTTTCTGCACAATGTATATATTTTTAAAACTAAAAAGACATACTTTGAAAGAACTCTGGAGAAAGACATAAAAGTTACTTCTTTATAATCCATTTTACAGTCAAATTTATTTAAACTGACAGTGGTGATTATTAGGTGTGGAAAATCTAAGGGTAAGAAAAGATTTAACTAGTTGGCTATCCCTCATTTTCTTATGTCTCTTCCTCACATTTAGGTAGTTTGGCTACATTCATAAATATCTGATTTGCAGATATTTATGGATTAGAATTACAAGGAATATTGTCATGAGTAAAGAAAGATTCCTTTCCTGGGTTGGAAACCCTCTGAAGCAGAAGTACATATAATATTATGTACATATAATATTAGCTAGGTTGCATCTCTAAAGCAAGATGCCCTTGATGGCACATTAGATAAGACATTTTCAGAAGAAATAGGAGGGAGATGATAATATATAAAATAAAAAGAAAGTAATGGTTACATATAAAAAACATACAAACACGCATAAAATGATCACAAATCAAGTGATTAATTAAGGGTGTTTATTTACAAGTCCAACGTGGCTTTTCTTGAGTGTGCTCATTACAGCATCAAGACCAATGTCTACCTTTGAAACCAAAATGCCATCTGAGGTTGGGCTCTTGGAGGCAAAACACAGACCAAAGCATTAAATAAGCATGAATCACATCTTATTAATAACATAAACTAGGATTTTTAAATTATTTAAAATAATCCACAGAGAAAGAAAAATAAGCTATTCAATAATTTTAAAATTCTTAAAAGCAGATAATGAATGAACTTGGTTCTTTAATAAACGTGGAAAATAGAGTATATTCTCCTAATTATTCTGACTTGGAAAAAAAGTATTAACTCTTTGAGGCCACATAGAGCAACAGAACATGTATTTAAAATAAATACCTCAAGGGTTCCTGGGTGGCTCAGTTGGTCGAGTGTCTGACTCTTGATTTTGGCTCAGGTCATGATCTCCAGGTCATGGGATCGAGCTCAGAGTGGAGTCTGTTTGACATTCCTCTCTTCCTCCTCTGCCCCTCCCCCTGGCTCGTGTGCGCTCGCACGCTCTCTCTCTCTCTCTCAATAAATAAATAAAATCTTTAAAATAAGCACCTCAAAACCTGAATGTGACAATGGAATTAAAAATCAGGTTTGTGTTCATCTTCACCTAAATGAATTTTCATATTTGAGGATGACAGAGACTCAATAATGAAGCAATCTTGTTGATCAAGCAGAACCTTCAAGGAGAGCTATAAAGCAGGGCATTCATAAAAAAATATTTTGAAATGACTTAGATTTCTTAAAGCATTTGATGGCAAAGTTCACTGAGATATTAGGTGCTGTGATCACATACTTTAATAGCACGGACTCACATTTACTTCCACTTACACAGACTTCTTTCTCCTTCCAGACGTCTCTGAATGTTAATTAACCATGCTGCCATGATACATTTTTCCAGTTTCTCCATGCCTGAGATGTTCTCCAGTACCATTTTTTAATCTCCTCACTCTTCACCAAATGACTGATGTTCCTCTGAACTCAGCAGCTGGTCTTCCAAGTACTACTCAGCCTGATGACAAAGGCTATGCGTCAATGGCATTGAAAGTTGTTGGAAAATATTTGAATTGCCTGTCCTTAAATCTCTCATTGGTAGTATACACTTCTCCAACAATAAGAGCACATGTGTTGCCAGAGGTGGTATGTTTAACCGAGATAAGCATATTCACTCTGTGTGCTTTTTGATAGTGTGCTTTTTGTCATGATGTCCACATATATACCATGTTCTTTTGCACACACATTTAGAAAGGCAGAGGTCTGTATTTATTATAATAAACAACTTGCCTAAATATTTATAACCCCAAGTTGAATAGTAAGAATTACATTAATTTGCATCACTACTGATGGAATCAGGTTTGGATTTACCTATTAGTGTTCTTATAAATCTCATTAATAGATGTAATAGAGGTCCCCTTAGCAATGTCCCTTCAAGTAATTCTGCAACCATAGCAATAGAAAGCATTAAAGTGTCTTGAGACAATTTCCTTTAAAATAGTATCTCTGTGGCTAACCAGGTATTTATTGTAACATTGTGTTTTATGTCTTTATCTTTCCTAATACAGAATTAGCAATGATATTGGCTTCATAAGGGAATTCTTGTATGGAAAGAATACCCAAATGATGAAGAGAGAACATGTTTACTCACTCATATTAAGGTGAGTAGCATATTCATAATGAATTAGAATAAATACATGCTAGCTTAAAGATTATGATCTTCCATAGAATTAGATACATGTTAACATTAAATTTACAATCAAAGTTGTATTTTTGGCTGCCTCTTCAGCAGCTAGCTTGGTGCAGCATATATTTTGAAAGACTGACTGAAAACAGAAGGCCGATGACATAAACTATAAATTCGAATCCATACTTCCTTCGTTTATAAGTTGTATCACATTCTCCTTCCAAATCAAACATTTGAGGGATGATGAACCTGACTCCAACAAAGAGACAGCAAAGTGTATTGTAAAGAGTCTGAGTCAGTCTAGATTCTAGTCCTGCCTCTGCCACCATCTAGCTGTATGACCTTGGACAGGAAACTTAGCTTTGGGGGAATTCTGTGTCCTCAGTGTAAAATGACTCTGGTAGGACGTGATCTCTTCAGTCCTTTCCAGCTCTGTCCTTCAAAGCTTAAGCATCTTTGTAAAGCCTTAAGAGAAAAGAACCAGGCTACAGCCATTCTGCCCCCCTTCTCACCTGGTGTGTTAATGTAAAGCTCATATATGAGGCAATTTGTCAGAATTTTTGGAAATGTAAAAAGTATGGAGTAGTACAAGACAATGAAAGACAAAGGCAGAGGTGACATCCCATAGCTAATTATCTCTAACCCATCATTTTAAGTCTTTGTCCCCTGCCCCTTCTAATCTGGGTCTTTTTTCTGTATCTTATTCATCTTTCATTTATTGACCCACACTCAGAGTCTCAACCTCAACCCAAGGGAGGGCACATTTTTAACATTATAAAGTTTCAAGGGGCAGCACATGATATTTGTAATTCCTCAACCTGTTGGTTGAGAAAATACACTTAATCAACATTTAATAAACGTTCTTTGAATACCCAGGGACTTGATGGAGTATAAAAACAGAATCATGGGGCCTACATTCTGGTGGGGAAAGACATGTAATAAAATAATCACACAGGCAGAAGTAAAATTCAAAATGATAAAGAGAGAATGAATTTAGTAACTTTTATATGAATTGTATTTCATTAATTACAACAGCTCCTACATGCATTTACAGAATAGTAGCATATATATGTAAAAGGATATCATTTGTTCAGGCTTTATTTGGTGTATTATTGCAGGGCCTTTATGATAAAATTTCTGCCCCGGGTTAGGAGTTTCTACATTGTATGACCATTGTGTCCCTAGCTAGAATTTAAGCTGATTGAGAACAAAGATCTTGCTTATTCATTATATATTTGTCATATAAATGTACTGAAGTAAATAACTACTTGCTGACACCTCAGACAACCCTCAAGTGTATTTCTCACTTCTGTTATCTTCACTATGCTGAATGCTGGCCAGAAGCAGGGTGGAGTGGGGGTGGAAAATGTGTTCTACAGAGGTCAAGCTAGCAGAGTCTCCTCCATCTTGTACTCTCTGGGATACATACCCTCTGAAGTTGCCAAGTAAGGGGACGCAGATATGGAGGATGTATTCCAACTTAACCACCTCGGGCCAGAACTGTATCACCATGTGATGTCATTATTCCATGGCAATTTCCCAACCACACTGGCCCGTATCTGTAGCACCCAGCATGGTGCCCAGTCAACGGATTTTCACTGAATGAACCAATGGAATGTGAAAAAGCACGTTCTTTGCAATTCAGCATTGCAAAGGGATTTTTAGTCCTTTCTTCTATGATACAACAGACTCCACAGCACTGGCAAAAAAACTTTGGTATCATCCACCACCTGGAAACATTGCAGACACAACTCAGAACCTCACATCAGTTGTCTGCAAAGTGTTCCCATGCCTGTGAGAATGCGAGACGACTGGTGGCAGTCAGTGGCTGCCGCGTCATCGTGTCCATCGGACTGAGCCTCTCTAATAAACATCAGTCTTGGGCTCGGTTTTTCCTGCCCTTTCCACCAGCACTGCCAGCTTCAGAGGAGGGGTAACAGAAGTCCCTCAGCAGAGTAAAATATGCGTGCAGACTCCCAACACATACAAAAGAAGGAAACTTTTTTTCAAGGTAAATAACTTCAGTAACTGGCCAAAATTCTGGAGTTTTGGAATAAAACTGCCGTGTGTTTCTAAAGGTCTCTGAGTTTTCAAAGCACTTTTATATTAGTGATCCTATTTGACCCTCAGGACAACACCATGTCACAGAACGATGGGAGTTTTCATCCATACTTGAGAGGTCGGGAGAGTTCCCACGAGGTTAGGTGGCCTGCCCATGTCACACGGCAATAGAGAGCTAGAGCGAGGGACAGCACCCTGACTTCTTCTGACTGTGCACTGGTGCTCTTTCAACATCACATCAGGATTCTTATCTTCAAACGGATGGAGATCCTTTTGACCCTGGGTTGTGGTTTGGGCGCAGTCGCTTCCATCTTTGCAATTACTGTCAACCTTGGTTGTTGTCTCCAATGCTTGCTATTTAAAATGACCACAGAAAGCTAACTCCTAAGGGAGCAGTTAATAAGGAGACTGCTGAGAAAAGACCTCTGTCTTTCCATATTGCCTCCAGTGAAGTCAAGAGCAGTTCCAGACAGTCCTTTCAAGCTATGATACTAAGCTCCCTGTAAAATAACTAAACAACCTGATCCGAGTTCTCAGGGAGAATTAACATTTTGGCAATTTCCTTCTAAGTCTCAATTTTCCCAACCTCTTCACCTCGTAGCTATTCTGAGAATGGCCTTAATTCCCACTAATTTTTTTTTTTTTTTTACAAACACTAAAACTTAACCTGTCTCTTATTGTACCAAAACTTTTACATAAAACACAAGAAATCTATAATTCAGTACAATAAACAGATGGAATTCTCCTTATCCTTCCAAAAATGACACTCTGTATCTAAATAGAACTGTGATATTTTTTCTTTTTTAACTTCTTCAGTTTTTAGGAAAAGAACTTAAAATGTCTAAGTGGTTAACAGAAATTAATTGTATGTGGTTTACATTTAAATCAGGCTGTTTATGTGAAATGGTTGTATACCAGCACAGTGACTAGCTAATAGAGGTGTTCAATAAATATCTGGTGAATGATTGAGGGCATAAATGATGCAATGCCCTATGAATACACATTGTCTTTGTTGTGCTAGATGACTTTCTGTAGAGAAGAAGAGAATTAGAAAGCACAGATAGAGAATTAGGCCTTTGAAGACAAAGATTCTAGTCATTAGTACTAAATAATGAAATGGCTTGGGGCGAACTGCTTGACTCACCAGGCCTTTGGGTTTCTCAACAGTAGAGTGAGAGTATGGATAAGAATTTAGATGGTCTCTAAGGTTACTTCTAATGCTAGTCTTTTCTAATTCAAGATTGAAAAACTATCAGTCAGAGAAAAATAGCACTCTCATCAGAAAATAAATATGGAATAAAGGGTAATCTCAGACAAGGTCTCAGCTTTCTAAGTTTAAACGTGCCTGGGGGGGCGGGGTGTCTTAAGAATTACAAAGAGTCGGGGCACCTGGGTGGCTCAGTCGTTAAGCATCTGCCTTCAGCTCAGGTCATGGTCCCAGGGTCCTGGGATCGAGCCCCGCATCAGGCTCCCTGCTCAGCAGGAAGCCTGCTTCTCCCTCTCCCACTCCCCCTGCTTGTGTTCCCTCTCTCGCTGTCTCTCTGTCAAATAAATAAATAAAATCTTTAAAAAAAAGAATTACAAAGAGTCTAATTGAAGACAATAAGGACTTCCCAGAGCCTTACAGAGATTGCTTTTAGCACATTATCATCTGTTACAGAGTCCTATAAAAAGATTGTAGTAGATGGCATCAGAAGTGGGCTCTGAGGAAAAAGGAAGGGTGCTGAGGAAAGCTAAGGTTTCTTCTCCTTTTTCTTTTTTTAACAAAGCAGATGAAGGAAAGGAAAAAATTACGATGAGCTGCTCTGAAATCCCAGAATTTAAGGGAATGGCTAATATAAGCCGCTAGGAATACAAAAGAGAAGAAACTTAGAACAAATGGAAATCATGGAAAGAGAATCCAGCAGAGAGCTGAAGAAACTGGCAGCTCAAATAAGAGCTTCAACCAGACACCCAAGGGCTAGATCTGGGATCCAAATAAGAAAGGACTGTGCTCTGCCAAAGGCCACGAAGGAGATGACAAAGGTACCTCGGCCTTAGAGGAGAGGATAGAAACAATGTGAACAGATATCTAACAGGACCCCTGACCACAAGGGGCAGCACCTCCTGGGAGGAACTAAACCATAAACCAGCACCAAGTGAGGGAGCTTTATCTGCCTCAGCCTATGATCCTGACAGTCCAGAATTTTCACCCTGTGTCGTATAACACTTGAAACAACCATGCAACTGTGTGTGTGAGAATTCTGTGGGCAGGTGTACCACAGGGGAACATGAAACTGGGAAGATGACTCTGAAATATGATCTTGAAAGAGAACTTCTCTTTCCTCCTCCTCCCCCTACCACAGCCCCTCCCCTTTCTCTGTTTCCTCAGGGAAGGCAGAGAAAATTTCACTGATATATAGGCTAAAGACCACTCAGGCCTGCCAAAGAATCCCTCGGCTTCCCCTCTGGAGTAGGTGTCATACCAGCTCACAAAGTTGCCCCTGAGGAAAAGCATAGATCTCACCTGAATACCCATTCTCTACCCATTATATGTAAGGCTAGGTTTTTTTAGGGATAAAAAGATAAGCAAGACATAGGTCCAAGGAGAGATAACAGGGTCTCCTCTCCATGAGTCTGGAAGGGTCAGATCCATTGAGCACACGTTTGCTGTGCTGTGGTAGAATTTGTGGGAATCTGTGGTTGGGGAGCCCGCCCCCCCAGAAAATAAAGATAAGTAAGACATAAGTACTATATGACTTCCAATCCACTTGGGGAAATAAAACAATGAATAACCAAGACAAAGTAGAATAAACATGCCATATGTGAGGTTGAAATAAAGACCTAGTGTGGGAAGAGTCAAGATCACTTCCAGGGTGACTAGAAGGGTGGGATCACAAGGAAAGGCATCAGAGTCGAGCTTGGAAGGACGGTCTGTTTCTGTTCTCTGCCACCACTCTCTTCTAAGCTATACTCTTCTCTTGCCTGGGAATCCTAAAGATGCCCTAGTTTTGTTCCCAGTGCCTCCTATCAATTCTCTTCTCAGGCGGATAGGGTGACCTTTTAAAATACAAGTCTCATGCCACTCCACTGTTTTCACACTCTCTAACTATACTTAGCATACAGTGCAAGGTTCTTAACTTGGCTTACAAGGCTTCCCCAGTCTGGCCTCTCTCTACCTCTGCAGCCTCATTTTAAAGCCCTGTTCCCAGTGTGGTCTCTGTCAGGCTCGCTGGTCTTTATTCATTTCTTCCCATATACCTTACTCCCCTCTGCTTTAGGGCATTTACATTTACCATTTCCTCTGCCTGGAATCTTCTCTCTCTTCTCCCTTGCTTAGTTAACTCTTGCACCATCCCCCTCATACCTCCCCATTTTCCTCTCCTGACATAGCCCTCTCCCCTACTGTTCCTATGTCAGGAACTCTTACTAAGTGTTCCTGTGGCATGCTATGCTTTTCCTTCATAGCATTATAATGGTTGACAAATCCATGTTTATTTGTGGACTTACTCATGGACAGCCAATACTGCCCTATACTATAAGCTCCATGAGAGCAGAAACTACGTCTTTTTTCTCACTGTTGTATCTGCATCACCTAGCACGGGGCAGGCGTAACGTAGACACTTACTAGCCACTCCTTGAATGAATTAATGGACATTAGAGATCACTCATCCAGCCGCCTTTCAGAAGAGAAAACTGAGGCTCAAAAAGGCAAACAAACTTGTTCAAAGTCCCAAGTTGCTGAACCACAAGCACTCTTGCATCCAGACTCTCATTCCATAGTTCTCATCTAATTCTACCACATGGCCCTGAAGCTTGTGCAAGGGCCAAGTCACAGCCTCCAATCTTATTCCTGGGACAAAAGGTGATTGAGAAGAGAGACAAAAGGAATTATTCATTGGGTCATATGAGCAGTTGAACATAAGTGAGAAATTGAGAAATGAAAGACTGAAACTCAAAAGAAAAATGGATGAGTGGGTGGTGTGGTTAATGTATTGACACACAGATGAGAGATTGATCTGATTGACCAGGGTATAGGCACAGGGTATGAGGTTCCACAAAGACAGTACATATGCCTGGCCAACACCTAATTAAGAGAAAGAATTTTCAGGAGAACATGTGGGTGTGCTGGAAAGTATAACAGGATCAAGTTTTGTTCAATTGATTTTGGATCATGAATTCTTCCTGAGGGATGAGAGAGTGGTGGTGGAGGGAAAAAGGAACAAAGGAGAATAGGCAATCTATTGATGTTTTCATATTTAAGGAATTGTACTTAATAAATAATGGGGATGCTGTTGAGTTTAAAAATACCAAGTCTAAAAAAAAAAAATAATGGAAGGATTGGAAACCAAAGAAATAACCTCTGTCTGATGAAGTGACGGGGACTGGAGATGAGAGAGGGGCTCCATGCTGGCACCACACCCTTCTGTGTTCAGCCAGATCACATCTTGGCCATAATCCTTCCTTTCAACCAGTGCCAGTCACAAGGAGGAGGTGTGAACCTGGGGCCAAGGCTGAAGCACAGGTTCATGAGCCACAAAGGGTAAGGGCTGCCTCAGCCTCGACAGAGAAGGCAAGTGTTCTTTTATATTTCTGCTGAAAGAAGCACAATGTTTTAACTCAAAACTGGAGGGTTATTAGTTTCCCAACCAAAAGAAAGAGGCTCCAATGTGGGATTCCACATAGCAAGGCTGCTTTTGAACTCCCCAGCCCTCCACATCTGCAGCCGTTTCCATTCTTCAGGCGTTGCCAACTTCTGCATTAAAGACTGATATCTGCATTGGACACACGGGTTCTGGCAGCCTCTGTTCAGTGCAACAGGCTGGGGAAAGCAGAGTCAGCATGGAGATGGGCAAGGGGGTCTTTGTGCGTGGCTCTAATCTCCACCTATAGAACAACTGCAGATTGCATAAATATAATGTGCAGGCTCTAAGTGCGTTTAGCCTCTCCATGTGAAAATGCCTCAGACGTACATAAAGGAGAATTAAACAACAGGAATCAAAAATAATAATAAAGCCTTGCAGTACTTTAGGCAATGTTACTTTCGGATTTTAGAGGAGTAATAATGCGTTCTTAAGTTAATTTTTATGCAGAGAAGAATCAGTGTGGCCAAGTGGAAAGAGTACAGACTTGGACTTATACATAGTTTTGAATCCTGGCTGGGTAACCATAAGGCAGTTGTTTGACCTCTCTGAGGCTCGGTTTTCCTGCTGTAAAAGGAGAATCGCAGCACTCCTTTGGAGATGTTTGGAAGGATCAGAGATAACATATGAAAGCATAGACAAAGCCTGGTAGGTAATAGGCATTAAATGGCAGCTACATTTACACAGAACCATGAAAGGAAACAAGGCAGTGTTTTTCAGGTCATTGTTTTTAACAAACCATTAATGAGATTATAAAACTTCAGTTAAGTAAAAATCAACTCAGAACAGGCATACTGAGCTGGTCACTGAAAAACCATTCCTCATTCTGGTTTCAGATTCCGTTTACCAGCTATTTCCCCAATAGCTCTTCATTCATACAGGGGCCCTGAGGCAAGGTTCTAGATCCTTAAAAATGTAGGACGTTGACTCTGGTATGATTTTAGTCACAGCAAAGTTAAGGACTCCCAAGTTCTTGCCTCTTCTACCACAACTTTGCTCTGCTCACTTGCTTGCACTTATAATTGCTTAAAAATCTGCCTTAGAAGAGGAATGTATTTAGCTTAAGGCTTCAAATCCTGTTTAAGTACCAACACTTGCATATTATTAGCTATTACTTCTCTGAAGAGGAGTCCCCAGACTCCATCTCCCAGCTAAGTGCCAGCCACACAGCTTCAGCTTCCCAAAAGACAATCATTCCGGCCCATTCTGAAGGTTTTTCACCTTGAGCAACTAATGGGAAATTATAAAGTACTTAGAAAGTATACAAGTGTACATGGATAGTGTACACATTGCAGTGTTTCTTTATTAAAGAGTTGCAGTGCCTTCGCTCCAGTCCCAGATTTTCTCATTTTTCATGAACACACAGTAACCACCCCTCCTTGTAACTCTCCCCACCATCCTCCAATTTAGAATGCCTTCCGTCCCCCCAGCTTTATTGAAAATTAATTGACAAATAAAATTGTATGTATTTAATGTGTACAGTATGATGATTTGATATGTGTATACATTGTGAAATGTTGACCACAATCAATGTATTCATCACCTCACATATTTACCATTCCTGTGCGTGCGCATGGGCACACACGCATGCGATGAGAATGCTTATGACCTACTCTCCTAGCAAGTTTCACGTATCCCATACAGTGTTATTAACCATAGTCACGGGCTGTACATTAGAACTCCAGAATTTATTCATCTTCTAAACGGAAGTTTAGAAAGCCTTTTTAAAATCCTCTCCATCTCAGTTTCTAACCCTGAGTTAGCTCAGCAATTACATCTGCCATGAAGACTTCGCAGCCATCCTACCCTCAGTGACATTTCCTTCCTGTGAACTCATTCTAAAGGATTTCTTGAATACCTACAGTGTTCTAGGTCAGCCCACAGTGTTCGTTGGCTGCCACTCTCCTGAGACGTGTAACCATCTGCTTTGGAACACTAATGTCATTACTTAACTCTAGTCATCTAAATGCTCACTGTATCTCTTAGAGTCATTAGACAGGTTGTAATCATTAGATTTTAGATAAACTTCTGTTCTTCATAACCCCAGCATCATTCAGTGTGATAAAAAAAATCCTTATTGATGTTTTGAATAGAAGAGCCAATGAACTCCTACAAGATACTATTTGATAAGGCACCATTTACCCTTTTGGGCGAATAAAATGGTGCATACTTATTCAATAGGGTTTTCACTAGGCAGGTGAAAGACCCAGAACTACAGTGGTTAGAAGCCAAGCATTTATTTTTTTTTCCAAAGATTTTGTTTATTTATCTGACACAGGGAGACAGAGCGAGAGAGGGAACACAAGCAGGGAGAGTGGGAGAGAGAGAAGCAGACTTCCTGCTGAGCAGGGAGCCCGATGCGGGGCTCGATCCCGGGACCCTGGGATCATGACCTGAGCCGAAGGCAGATGCTTAATGATTGAGCCACCCAGGCACCCCTGAAGCCAAGCATTTATATTTGCCAATTCTTACTCTGACTAAATCCAATGCTAGTTCCATATCATCACATCCCCTCACATTTGTCAGAGATATGCCAAGTTCCTTTCACCTGAGAAATTTTGACTTTTTATTCTCTACTCTTGCAGGTATTTTAAGTATATATGCCCCCCTACTTATTATTCTGACCTAGAGGTTTTGTGTTAAAATTTGAGACTATATATATTATATATATAAATAAAATAATGTATAAACAAAAGCTTCTCCATGTAGACAGAGGAAAACTTGCCTAAGAATGATCGTGAGATGAACAACATGGACCTGCAAGCAAGGGGATTTTGGTATCACAAAGAGAAACAGAATCCGTAAAAGAGACTCCTATAAACATTTTCACATGCTTACGAAGATGAACCAAGAGCCAATTTGCCTCCTCTTCTTTAAAAAGAAGAAGAAGAAGAAGAAGAAGAAGAGCTTATGAAAAAGGGAGTTGTTTATAGCCATTTAAAACTCCATATCCATAAAACAGGATAAGGAATGTCTCAACACTGTAGATAAAAGTCATTTGGAGAGAGAACACTCCCTTTAAACCAAGGATGTATGCTGATTAGATGAGGGAGGTGAAAGAGAGAGGTACAACACCAATTATTAATAATAATAAAATGACTTTGAACTTCTCCAGCCCCTTTCATCTGAGAATTTCAATTTGCTTATATTAACTAATTAAACCTCACTTCTACTTTATCACCCTTATCACCCTTTGTAAGAGAATAAGGCTAACACTTAGAATTTCTACTTTCTCTTGTAGTGATAAGTACTTTGCAATCATTCATTTGTTGTTCAAGGCTACAACGTACTGAGTAAGCTAGTGTAATTATTCCTTTTTATACAGCTAGGGAAACCGGGACAAAAACACAACATCTTGCCAAGACCACACAGTAAGACAGTTGCAGAGCTGTGAAGCCAACTAACACTTGAATCCAGGGCTCCTGGCGGAAAAACTGAGTCAGTCCATTTCCCCCACTCTCCCTCCTACACAGATAACCTTAGCGAAGGAACTTCAGAAGTTTTAAAAATCAACTGAAGAGGTAGTGGAATCATGTTAAGTCTTCCAAATACCCTAGGTCAGAGAGACTCGAGAAAGTCTAAGGAATAAGTCACAATAGGACAGGAGGAGAAGAAGAGAATGTGGGTAGCATTTGTGGTTTTTCCAAAGATGCACCCAGCTTTCAGAATGGAGAACTGAAAGAGTCAAACAACAATACCTAACTTGTACTTGACATATACATTGATGTTATTTGGTCCCGACTCAGATTGCCTTCTCTCCCCACCCACCAAGTATTGGGGAAGGGGCTAGCAATATTTTAAATGTATTACATTTCAGATCCTCCCTGAGGTCCCAGTGGCAGCATCAGTGACAACGCTTGGAGAGCGCGGAGCATTTTTAGCCCCTTAGAACCGACTCATTTGAAGTTAGTGAACTTCCGAAGAATAACTGCTTTAAATATCATATTTTAAAATTCAAATATTATACTGAAAAAAAGCAAATACTTTATCAGGCATTCGTGGTCACTTGACCTTTTCCGAACCTAGAATGTTAGCCTTATTAAAATCCGCAGCTTTTCTGCCTCTCTCATCTAACCCCTGGATGAGTATTTTATTTAACTTTAGAGGCAAAAGAAGTATTTTATTTCCTTTGTGAACTTTCCAAGTGCCTTTTGCCCTAGGCAACGAGCAAGGGGCAAATTTAAGAAGCGGTGAAACAAAAAGTGGCTTGGCTGCTCCTGTCAAAAAATGAAAATCAACAATATGTCTAGCCATGGAGATGAAGACCCTCCAAGCTTGCATCTTGTATATGAAGCAGGGTCACATTCGGCCCGGCCGGGCCATCACTCCCAATGGTAGTTTATTGCTAGGGAGGCATCATGTCGCATGGGACCAGATGGGGCCCCTTGCCTCCCCTCTCCTGCTTCCCCAAAGCCAGATGGTGCACTTGGGCATAGTCTGAAGGCTACAGTCTTCAGGCTATCTGTAGAAACACAAATAGAAATAAATCAACCCTTGGTGACTAATCTCAAAGTTCAGGCAGTGTACAAATGGGATGGCCAGGAGTACACACTGACCTGCACAGTTCTCAGCACACAACTTGTATTGCGTTGATTTAACATATTAACAGAAGTACTAGATAGGTGCCTCTGATTTTCTAGACAGTAGAATATGCTCACTCTTCCATTAGCCCACCCTGCAAAACATCAACAATGAAGGACATTCTCTTCCGGATTTTTAATTTAGATTTCTGCACAAATATTGTCAACATTGCCAATGATAAAGCTGTGATTTTCCCTTCTTCAAAAAAAAAAAAAAGAACAGAAAAATAACAGTTCAAAATATGACAAGCACACCACAGGAAGAGTCAGAGCGAGCAAGTTGTAGAAATAAAATTGTTTAAAACTTTGAATTAAATATCCTTGAAGCATTTACAACACACACACACACACACACACACGCACACACACGCTTCCAAATCCAAGGGACTGCCTGGAAGAAACACTGATTTTACACCACTGGCAAAAGTTACTCACTGGATGCAGAACAGCTAAACTGCTAGTTCGGGGGAGAAACCAGCTCTTTCAATCTCAATGAGAGGTTAGAAGGCCTTTACCTGTTGGCTTAGCTTTAAATCTGCCAAGCTGTCATGCTCCCCCCCACTTATTTTTTCTTAATACAAGTCTTCATTCAAAAAGCAAAATTGGACCCTACTGTCCCTCGCAGTTACATTTCAGCGGCTTCGGCTGGGTGTTTGTGTTTTTTTCTAGGTGATTAATAGCGCTCACATTTAAATGGTCACAGTCATCCTCAAAGTCATTAACACCCCATTAAGATGGATGAGAAGAACTTCGCACCTTTTGTTTCCGTCTGCTGGGCCATGGACTTAACAAAACAGCCAGGCACTGATTTAGGGAGGGAAGATTATCTGCGCAACCAGACAGGCTAAAACTTCCTTTAAAAACAAACAAAATTTTAAAAGCCCTTCTAAAACTTCATTTTCTGAAATACTCTTCAAATATCATTGTAAGAATGCTAAACCCAGAGTTTCCCCATACCTGAACTTACACATATATTTGGCATGGTCCTTCAGTAATGTTTACAGAGCCCTGGGTTTCTTTTCTACTGTTTCCTTTGCTCTAAGCCTGTAATTATGATTGAGAGACTTCTGTTTCTAAGGAAAAGCAGTAGTAACATGAATATCTAGTTACCTTTGAGGGAAAATACTTTAGTGGAAGTTCATGCGTGACAATCTAAACACTGGCTCTCTTTCCCCCAAATGGTAGTAAAAACCTCATGTTTTTGCAAAATTCAAGAGTTGTTTCTATTTAAAGGGAAAATGAAGAAAAAGTTGAGAGCAAGAGGCTGCCTGAGACTGTTTAACCAGTGGAGGGGCCAGTGACAGTGTTTTTCATTTCTCCTCAAAAAGCATCGCCCCAAGAGAATCCTATGTGATGACAGCAGTAAACTTCGTAGCAAAACCACTTGTTTATAAACTTGCAAAACACTGTACTTCATCTTTTTGAGCTGAAGTTCTCACAGAGCAAGGCACACTCCTCTTATAAAACCAACCCACACTTAGCTGCTAGGGTTGTTTGTATGTGGACAGGAGGCTGTCAGTCAATCAACATGGTATCACCATTGCTATCATTTTGACCTCGCAGTTAAGGGAGTGACTTTATTGACTCAAAAGTGATTTGCTACTATCATCTTTGTTACTATTATCTTCCACTGGAACAGTTTCCTTTCCAATCATACAGTAAAACGTAAGGTTTTAATAACAGGAACGTGCATATCTTAAGCCAGTCACATCAAAGCCCAGAATCTACAACATCTCACATCCTGTGTGTTTACGTACGCTTGTGTGTGCACATACACACGCGCACGCACACACACCCGATATTCTTTATCACACTTCTCTATATTATAAGGAAAGTCTTTCTCCAAGAGCACTTGTAACAACCCACCTCCAGCATTCTGACGAGTTAACCAGACCTAATTTTGACAGAAGGCAAAACTTCCTCCTTCTAGCTATTTGAAGATCCCAGTAGTTTTAAAAATTACTAGACCCGTATTCATCCCCCTTCTAAAATTACCAAGTTAACCATTTTCTCTCTTCACTCTTACTGCATTTGATGGACTGCTCTGTTGCTATCAGGAGCCAGTCCCTCTACTAGTGTTATAAAAACCCCCGCCCCCTTCATCCTCTCTAGGATTTAACACTCCTTTTACTATGTCTTCAGTTTCTTCCTTTCTGTTGGCTCTTTCTCATTAGCATACAAACATGCTCCAGTTTTGCTTATGTTTAAAAAAGAAAATTCTCCATTGACCCCATTTCCCCTCTACCTGTCACTCCATTTCTTTGCTCCAGGGTACAATTTTTTTCAAGAGAAAATCTCACATTCTTATCTCCCATTTATTGCCCCCAGACATTTGTTTTCTGTCCCCACCACTGCACAGATATTGTTATCACAACCACCAGCAACAAGCTCCACATTGTTAATTCTATGAACACTTTTCTGACTTCATCTTGAGTTCTCAGCATTTAATCTGGTTGTCTATTTCTCTATTCCTGAAACATGCTCCCTGCTCTCCACTCTGTAGTGGTTTTCTTCATATCTCCTTGACCAGTCCTTCTTAGACTCCTTTCTTGGTTCCTAGACATCTAGTTAACCTTGGATTTTAGAACACTTCAGAGCTTGGCTCTGTGTTATTTTATCATCTTCTGGTGGGAGCAATAGATAATAATTATGAGGTGAACCAAGGAAGTTGTCTGGGAGAAATGAACCATTCTGTACATTTTCCATCTTCTTTGCCTGGGGAGCCAGCCAAGGAAGCTAAGACAGCTTAGTGGGGCAGGAAAGAAACCTATAGAGTATGGTATTTAGAAAGTGGAAGTGACCAGCAGTGCTAAATGCAACCAGAAGTTAAGTGAAATGAGGAGTGAAATATATCCACTGGATTTTTTGACAGTAAGGTTATTAATGACCTTAGAGAAAACCAGTTCACTGGACATGGAGATAAAAGCCAGCCGAAAGTGGATTGAGCTATGAGTGGTGAAGGAGCTGAGAAATAGGGAGAAGAGACAACTATTAGACAACTAGGTACAAACATATTTTAAAATTCCTCAGAATAAGTAGTGTGATTTATATGTGTATATAAGTTACCTTTAATCAGACCCCAATGGGAAGTTAGTTAGCACTTAGAAGAATTCAAGGTGGAAATTTATTTTACTTTTTTCTACAGTTTCTCTGTTTCCAGTGCTCAAAATGGAGGAGGTCATTTAATCAGTTCATTTGGGAATTAGACCACTGCCTCCTAGAAAAGAGTGTGATGTCCATTACCATATATATTCATCTGTAAAAGGGCATAGTCACTCCTGCTGCCACACCCTACTTTGGGGGGGGGAGGGTCAATATGAAGAGTATAAATTACTTTCTTTCTTTTTGCTTTTCTTTTCTTACTGTATTATCTTAAGTAAAGTAATTTGGGAACAGGCGCTGCTTACATTTACCTGCTTTTGAATTTGTTTCAATCCAGCTTTGGGGTTATTGTTTGTTTTGCAGCTGTCATTCTAGATTCTATTATATTCCATTTCAAAACCAACATTTTAAGTCATTATCTTTTAGATGCCCGTCATATGGGAAAGCACCTGCTCTAAATTGCTGGAGAACAAAATTTTTAGTTTCTATACCAACTACTATTTTTTTTTTTACATTAAATGGAAATCGTGCTTAGCTTCAGTTTTCTACTTAACTTTTCAGTCTATATGAATCTCTAGAAAACCAGTGTTTGACAGGGAGGTTATATGCAAAACACAAAGGTTAGAAAGTACGTGAATTATCCATACATATGGTCTGGGGCTTGGGTATCACCGAGACTTGGAAATCTGGAGTATTTCATCTTGATTATAAAGCCCTGTGGAATGCTTTGGGTGTCTCTCCACATGGTGGAAGAGATGGGAGAAAACTGGCAGAGGCTCTCCCTTCCCACCCAGTTTAACCGATTGAGACAGGGCAATTTTGTTGGAAAAGTCTGCTGGCAACCTGTAGGTCTCAGCTTGCTCCTCTATGCCTTGCTGAGAGAAAGAGCTGTTGGAAGAGAATCAAGGCATGAAACTTTTGCTGCTCTAGTTTAAAGCTTATGAAAGCAAATGATCCCCAGGGCACTAATCCTTTCACCTTGGTAAACATGCAACAAATCTACACAAAAAGAAAGCTGAAAGACATCCCATTTCTCCTCCTGCAGCAACTCAGACACTACCTGTAGGCTCCAGACTACTAATAGATGTCTCATGAGTCTCGACAGGAGAAGAAACATCCGAAGAAGACAAAAAAGACAGAAGTTGGAGGGTAAAAAAAAATCACTAATTCCCATAAAGCCCAAAGTTACTCTGACAAGAAGCCCTGTGTTATTCCTTTGTCTTACTGCACAGATAAAGATAGTTTGACAGAAATCAACATGGGTTGTTAATAGTCATTTTGCTTTATTTTTAAACTCACAACAGGATGTCAGGTTTTGTGTTGTCTCACTTTTTAATCAACCCCGTTCTTTCTTACTGGCACAAACTCCCTCAGCAACTTGCTGTGTCAGGGAGTAACTTTGAGAGGCAATCTATTAAACTCAAACTGAAGAACTTTTTTCCCCCTGAAGATCTGTTTACCAATTTTAATTATTGATTGGAAATTGTTTGCAATGGATAAAAATACATGCCGAAGGTAGGGAATGAAAATATAAACACACACCCAAACCTAAAGATTTTTTTTTTTCCTGAGTCATTTTAAAGTCCTGGAATAGCTTGTCAGTGTATTTGAGGACATTTGGCACTCTGTACCAGCTCTTTCATCTCCGGAAATCTAACATCAGGTCAAACTAGTGGTTTTATCAAGCCCTTATCAGCAAACAGGAGCAGGAAAAATAGCATTTGATATATAGTCCCTAGAGAAAATGGTGAGGCCACCTGGCACCAAATTACAGGAAAATGCCAATTATGGATGTTATACTAAGATTTTAATCAATAAAACTGTGACTTTTCCTCACCAGGGACACCTCACTGGGTGAAATACGTGAGCTTCTTTTACAAACCAGGCTTCCAGGCAGTAGGGAAAGGGAAAGGGAAGATGGTGAGAGGGTCACTCAATATCTAATCCCATCACCTTGAAAGAGAGTACAAGAAATTCACTGTGGGAACAAAGCTAAACAGCCATCAGAATAAAACTGCCCTTCCTGAGCTATGGCAAGTAAAGACCCCTCCCCCACCTCAGGATAAAGATTTCACCAGAGTAAAACACGGTTTTATGTTCTACTTTTCACCCTCTTCCCTCCAGTGTAATAATGAGAAATCCTTTGCAAACTTCAGCTATCACCCACTAAAAACCATTAACAGAGGTTTGGCAATGACCATGGACTTTCTGCCATCTACAAATGAGACAAACGTAGCTAGAGGACTGAATTTTCCCCCTTGCTTCCCCAGAGACAGATTGGGACACTGGGAGCCCCAGATTAAGAATGTAATGAAATCTTGACAGGCTGTCATTTCAAAGCCATGGGAAGGGATCTTTGCATTACAGAAGGGAAGGGGGTAGAAGGAGGAACATGGAATATGAGATCACACCAAACCTTATGAATACAGGGTAGGACATATAAAGGACTCGGTTTTACCAAGAGACCTGAAGAAAACAAGATTACAAACATTGATAAAAGATGACCTCCTTGAGGGACTATGGGAACTATTATACAGCAGCTTCAGATTTTCCCCTACTATGTTGTTGCTGCCTTTAGTTAACTCAATCCATCTTCAACAGTCACCTCTACTCCTAGTACAGCACTGGTGTGGAATATGAAGGTTTGGGACAGGGAAGGGAGGTGTGGCCTTTCCACAGCCTGACTCTTGGCAAAGAGTAAGATGTCATTAGGCCGCCATGGGACCTGATTCTAGGAGTTCAAGAGGGTAACCACAGCAAAGGAAGTCTTGGCCCGTAGAGGAAAGGGGAGTGACAGAGAGGACCTCTTGGTGCTGAGGAGGACAGAGAAGCCTAAGACAAAAACCATTCTCTTTCCTATTTCATGGAAAAATGTGACCCATGAAAGAGAATGGAAGAGAGGTACATACCTGGATTAAGTACACTATATCTTCTCTTATCTGGTTACCTAAAAATCAGAGTTTTCTTCACTGTAACATTTGACAGCACCTTCCAACTTATTCAGTTTCTAGCCAGAATGTTCAGCCTAAAGGCTTCCTGAAACAGTGGTTATCAACCAGTGGTATAAGGACCACCAGGTGGAACCAAGAAGGAAGTCTAGAGTTGAACACTACTTTCCCAACCAAAACCTTGATATTCTCTTACATTCCCTCTCTCTACTCATTCATTTCACAAATATTTATTTATAAAGAGACTGGAATGTAGCAAGTTAAATTTTTGGGAATATTTGTGTTTTTCTTCTGAACTCCTTTGACTTTACCCCTAGTCAGCCAGAGGCAAGCACATAGCCTTGAGGAAAAGTCAATTTTGGATATTTGTTTTTAATTTCTAAAACAGTCTCCAGAGGCTCAGAAGAGAGGGCCTGAGGGAAGTGAATAAGTTCAAGCCATAAAAATAGAACAGGTAAAAGAATAGAGGAATGGAGAAATGTGCAAGATGGAGGTTGAGGCAGGAAAAGCCTGGAGACCCCAGAAAGGAAGAGGTCCCTGTAGACTGTAGAGAGCTGCTTGGCCAGTGCTAGGGGCCTCATGGAAGCCTAAAGGCCACCTCTCAGGACTCTATGAACACAGCACAAAAGGTGGGAGGGAGAGTCATATATGGAGTATTCTTTGTGATGTGGTGAAGTAAGGACCTCCTTTCAGCAGGTGCCTGAGCATCCCCGTGAACGCTCTGCAAAAGAACCCATCACTCTGCCTCTTCCTAAGCTCATCTGAGCTGACTCGCATGAACTACCCTCCTCTCTTTTTGCCCAAATCTCAAACAAGCATAAACCCTCAACACAGAAAACAAAGTGGCCTACAGCTGGACAGCAGTGATGGCTTCAAAGCGTAGAGGGAGACCTAAGAACAAGATGACAGTGGCAGGAGACACATTACAACCTCACTGCGCCTGTGTGCTGGACACTTCATCTTGGAAGTTTATTACAAATCCATTGAACAGTCTGGAATGTACGGGGTCAGACAGCAAGATCAAGAAAAATGGTTGAATAGCAAAAATTAGGACCAGTCATCGCGTTCAGCCTCCCATCTAAGCTGTTTGAAACCTTTGTGGGGGAGAAGAAAGATGAGCACACCACATTGCAGACTCCTGGCCGCACAGAACAAAACAGGAACTTCTGGTCTGCCATGGCTCACAGGCATTTAGATGCAGTTATGGCTCTCAAGTAGGTGTAAGAGGTGGAAAAGGGGAACAGGGGAAGTGGGGGAGGACAATAACTAGATAACTACAAAGAGCAGAAGGAATGTTGTGTTAGCTGTTGGAACATAGAGGAGAATCTCCTCTACCAGAATTGTTGCTTCAGCTGAGTCTTAAATAATTAATAGAATTTAACCACAGGGGAGGTGTATTAGTTTCCTATTGGTGGTGTATAAAATGACAGCAAATTTAGTGGGTTAAAATAACAAAAATTTATTATTTTACAATCTGGGGGGGCAGAAATCTGAAATGGGTCTCCCTAGGCCAAAATCAAGACGTCAGCAGAGCTGTTTTGCTTCTGGGGGCTCTAAGAGGAAATCTGTTTCTTACTTCTAGAGGCTACAGCATTCCTCCGTCCACAACCTTCTTGTCAATGACCTCACTCTGACCTCTGCTTCCTTTATCACCTTATCCTCCCTGACTCTGACCCTCCTTCCTACAAGGAACCTTGTGATTACATTGGTCGCATCTGGGTAATCCAGGCTACTCTTTGCATCTCAAAATCCTTGACTTAATCACATCTGCAAAGTCCCTTTTGCCATTTAAGGTAACATATTCACAGGTTGCAGGAACCAGGATGAGGATGTCTTTGGGGAACTATTGTCCTGCCTTCCAAGGAGGGTTCCAAGCACAGGCAACAGCCAAAGAAAAGCCCAGAGGGTACAGATAACAGTGAGTGTGAGCCAAACCCCAAGTATAAGGCTAAAACAAAAGGGATCAAGGCAGGAGTAAAGAGAGAGCATTCAATGGGACAAGCAAAGACTAGGTTAGAAAAAGCTTTGTATTCCATTTAAGGAACTGGAGTTTATGAGGACCACAATAAGTAGTCATTTGTGAATTTTAAACAGGGGCATAACATCATCAGATTTGCCTTCTAGAAAAATCATTCTACTTGAAGTAGTACTGTGTGTGTGTGTGTGTGTGTGTGTGTGTATACACATAGTGCCCAGGGAAGCTGTGAGGTTGAAGGCAAGGAAATAAACTTTTTATGAGCCAGGTAAAATTGATTATAACCTGAACTAAGGCAATATATATAAAGAGGAGTGGCAAGTTCAAGAGAAATCACAGTGTGCCTATCCACAGGGAGTGGTGATTGAAACTAATGTGGAAGCAAATAAAGAGTCAAAGATGGTAGCCAGGTTTTTGTCTCTGCATATATGGGGTTGCCTCTTAAAGTGCTTTTTTGCTGAGTTTGAAAATGAGGGGAGGTGGATCAGACTTCAAATGGACCTAGATGACACATTTCATTTTGACCCCAATACTCTGATCCTTCATTTCTGCCTTTTAGCTTTCCTCACTTACCTGTATGAGGCCCAATTATTGAGATGATTGAAATGCCCAATAGTCCCCCAAATTCAAAGTGCTATTTTTATATTATTTTGGCTTCAACCAGTCCAGTATTTTTTTTTTTAATCTTATTCCTTCAGATGCTATAAACTATCCTGGGGAAATGTGCTTCGTTTGGGGTTGATATCATTGATTTTTGGTATACCACCAAGATCCCCACTTTAGGACTTAGGTGCTTACTCCTCCAGCTATCTGGAGTGTTGCTTGAAGAACTCACAGCTTCGCCCAACTCCAGGAATTGTAATAAACTGAAGGGTACTGCCTTACCCAAGCTTTACATTCTCTCCTTAGAGGCAGTCCACATCCAAGGACTGGTCCACACAAGAGTACAAAGGTCCAGCCTCTGGCTTCAATTTGAGATTCAATATGTATCTAACAAGTTGTACTAGCTTTCCAGCTCCCTATGGAGTCTGCTAAAGGCTCTCTTGCAACTGAGTCATAAGCTCAACAACTTCTCCTGTTGCCTAACCCTATTTTCCATACCTCCTTAGAAGGCATCCAGCACTATTGCAACAATGTCTCTCCCTCATCTCACACCTATGACTGCTTGGGAACTAGGGTGTCCGCTTAGGAGAAGATGGAGGAGAATATCATGGATGGTTTAGCTTAGTATGTAGATGCAAACCAAAAATGATCCACCACTTCACTTTCAGAGGGGCCCTGAAAGACATCATTGAGGAAATTCTCCCAATGGAGCTAGTCATCCACTCTGTGTGAAAAAAAAGAAGTGGCCTGAGGCAAGTATATTACCCAAAGTAGCACATGGCTTGGATGGTTGGTCAGGAGCCTGGAAGGAAAAAGACTGAAAGATAGGGACAATGAGGCAAAGAGATATGTGGATATAGGAATGGGCACATAGTCTAAAGATCTTTGTATCATGTGTTAATGCCCACCAGAGATGACCCATCCCAGAAGAGGCACTAATCAACAAAGTAGATAAGATGACTTGAGTAGCAGATATTACAAAGCCTATGTTATCAGCCACCCCAACACTGGAACAATATTTGCACGAGTATTTGTAGAGTAACCACATTGGCAAGAATGGGGGCTATGATGGTTCAAACAGCATGGACTCCCCACCCACTAAGCTTTATCTAATTACTCTGCCCAAATGGACAATCTGCCACTAATAAAGAACAAAACTAAGCCCCCACTATGGCATCCTCCCTTAGAGAAATAAAACGTCACATGGTGGCCAGCCCATTACATTGATTTACAGTATAATACAGTTAATTCCAGGATGAAAGAGGTCCAATGTAATGGCCTTGCCACCAAAAAAATGTTTCATTTCTTCAAGGGACTGTGCCATATCGGGTTCAGTGTTGGTCTCATTGGTGACAGCAATTCATCTTGCCTGGAAATGATTGAAGTAGAATGCTTGCATGAGTAGAGATAGCAAGATTCCTACCATATTTTAAGCCACTGCCCAGTCACTCTAGGCTACTTGAGACAAGTGACCAGCAAGTAAGGAAAGGAACCATTTTCCTCGAAGAGTCATTTGTTTGAAAATAAATGGACAAAGGGCGCCTGGGTGGCTCAGTCATTAAGCATCTGCCTTCAGCTCAGGTCATGATCCCAGGGTCCTGGGATCGAGCCCCACATTGGGCTCCCTGCTCTGCGGGAAGCCTGCTTCTCCCTCTCCCACTCCCCCTGCTTGTGTTCCTGCTCTCACTATGTCTCTCTCTGGCAAATAAATAAATAAAATCTTAAAAAAAAAAAAAAAGAAAAGAAATGGACAAGTATACCAACTATGACCCAAGAAGGGCATGGTGACCACTCTAGAGTTAAGGTCTGAGTCAACCCACTTGGTAAACCACCTAGAGTAGCAGAGGTGCCTGCTGAAGCTAAGAAAAGTCTAGAAGGCAAAGTAGAAAAGGGAGATGGTATCAGTTGCAACCCCGAGGCTGTGGTGCTGGCTATAGTTTATCTTACACATCTTACTGTAATAAGTTTCCCCAGGAAAAGAGATCAACTGGAATCCTAGAGGAGTCATTGCCAGATAAGGTGTACCTATTATGGGAGGCTAATGGATCTGAATAGCACAAGTGGTGGACTCTAGCATCCCCTTTCACAACTGAGGCACTCATTTCCCACCTGCCGCTTGTATTGGCTGATGACAACTTGAGTCCCTCCTCAGGGATGCCCCTCAGCTGCAGGAAGCTGCTTCATCCAAGGTCACACCCACACTAACCTACCAGTCAATGAGCAGGTACAAAAAGCCAGGACCCCTTTCCTCAGTCTAAGACATCTCAAAAGAGTCATCTTAGCTTGAGAGCTCCACGTGAGTTTAGCTGATAGTTCTGTTAAAACTGCATTGCAATTCAACTTCACCCACTACACAATCCAGCTTCACTCTTGCCATTAAAAGTGTCATTCCCAAGACCACTCCCAATAAACCAGCAGCACACAAATCTCTATTGCAGAACCAGCTCCCCATTGAGCTTGAATTATAATAAATGGCTAATTTTTTGGTTTGGGGCACAGTTCAATCTATTATAAAGTCTTCTGTACCTTTACAGCACTATATAAATGAAAGTTCTGGTATCCCCAGTTAGGTAAGTTTGAATACCTTGTACTTTTGGTATTGTAAACAAGACCAGTTACTGAGCCTTTTGGTTCATTATTCTAAATAAGTCTAAAGCTATTTATACAGTAACAAAATATTATACACCTGCAAGAACTCCAAAGAATATGGTATATTCTGTCTGGATCACAATCTAACATGTTTTAGAAAGAACTTATCATGTATCGTGTACTCTTGTGAATATTTGCCAGAATAGAATCTGTTGTATTTTTGCCCATCTTTCTTTAGTTATCTTGGATTCAGTTCTTGGAATACCCTTTATTACAGAAAAAAATCTTGTCTTCTATAATTTCCTACTACTATGTTATAAACATTTCTTAAAATATATCTTTAAAATGTGTCTTACCATATAATGCCCCATCAATAGAGAACCATATCTTCATTCAACTACTATTAAAGATAAGAATTCAGAGATCAGACATGATCGTTTTCCAGGATCAACTTGCTAGATAATTCTGAGTCTCAATAACCTTAGTTTCTTCATTTTAAATATACCACATTTCCAAAAGTGACATTAAACTAACATTTTTATGTTATCAGTTTGCTTTATGTTGTTTCTGTGACTAATAGAATCTCTATTTAAAGGTGTCATGGGCTTTTCTCAAGACTATCATGGTCAAAACAGAAGACTTGACTTCTCTCTGCTGCCAAAAAAGTTATTCTTTCCCAATCTCAGAAAGTAGCATCAACCCACATTGTTGATTAAATCAAATTGTATTTGATTCTTTTTTCCCCATTCCAGAAACACAGTCCATAAGCAAATTCTGACACTTCTATCTCCAAAACATCCTGAATCTGTCCAGTACTACCTATCATCACTGCTCTCACCCTTGTCAAACTACCATCATCTCTATCATCCAATAACCTCTAAGCTGGTCTCCCCACCTCCATTCCTGACCCCTTTGGGACAGACATAACTATCAAAAAATGTTTTTTATTTTATTTTTTTAAATATTTTATTTATTTATTTGAGAGAGAATGAGAGCATGAGCAGGGGGAGAGGCAGATGGAGAGGGAGAGGCAGACTCCCCACTGAGCAGGGAGCCCAACATGGGACTGGATCCCAGGACTCCAGGATCATGACCTGAGCGGAAGGCAGATGCTTAACTGACTGAGCCACCCAGGCGCCCCCCCAAAAAATGTTTTTTAATGTAAAGCAAAGCACACTGTGATTCTGTTTATTCCCCCAATGTTCCCCACTGATCATAGAATAAAATAAAAACTCTTTACCGTAGCCTACAAGCCCCTCTACCATCACTACCCTTCCTACTATCCTGAGCTCATATCATATCATTTCCTTCTCAGTCTCTAGCTCCAGACTCGTTGGCTTTAGTTGTCATTGTAGCTGTTGTTCAAATTTACCAATTTCCTTTCCACCTTGGAATTTCTGCTCTGTTCTCTTCATGAAACGCTCTACCCATGATTACATATTGCTTGCTGCATCTCATCTTCAGGATCTTAGCTCAACCATAACCTTCCCAGAAGTTTCCTCGACCAAAGTAGACTGCTCCTCTTCCCAGACACTTGTTAACAGATTATCCTGTTTTAGAGTTTGTGGCCTTATTGCTATCTTTTATTTTAATTTTATATTTAATGTTTCTCCCTTACTATTTCCTAAAAACAGGGACCTTATCTGACTTTTTGCATATTTTTACCAAACTTAGACAGTACTTGGTGCTCCATAGGTATTTGCTGAATGATGTACAAATGGTAGGAATAAATAATAATAAATATTTTATATCTTAGCATATTTATGCACATATGTATGAATATATATTTCTGTATAACTGTATTTTAGTTATCTATAAAATAATATAATTATATATCTAACATTTATAATATATAGTTATATATATTTTATAAGTAGCTATACCTAAATGTATTTAATATATTGTACTATATTATCATATTATTATTATGTATCTATATTATAGGTGTTATATATTTATAATATGTATTTTATAAATAGTTATATAGAGATTAATACATTATATTTTTAAAATAACATACATAGGCATATGTTATATGTGGCAGTATATAGGGCAAGCAGTTTAATCTCATAGAGAGCATGAGCTTTAGAGCTAATAAAATATGCATTAAATTAAAGGTGTAGCCATCAAAAGTACAAAATATATACTTCTGTGTTCTTTTCTTATAAATGGCAAGGGGTTATGCTCCAAACCATATTTTCCAAATTCTAAGACAAACGTATTTTCTCCTATTTTAAGTTTCTATACATATTATAATCCATGGGTTTGCCTAATGAAATAAGATTTATTTTACTCCTGATATTACAGTAATGGTGTACCTTTTCATCATTCATATCTTGGAATTGAGGGAATAATAATAAGAGTTCAGTAAATATTGTTGACTTGAATGCAAGAATGAAGCCCCTACTTTATAAACAACTGGCCACACACATGGGACAAATAACCAGAATCATAGTAAAGTCAGTGATCACAGAACAGCCTTCTCTTGTGTTGATCTAACTAATTCTGACAGGAAGACAGGGAACTGAACCCTCTGACTCTGAACTCATTAATGCCAAGCTCCAACCAACCAATATAAATGATAGTTGGGTCAGAAAGCGAGAAATAAATGTGAATGCAGCTTCAATATTACAAATGAAATCTCACTAAATTGTGAAGAAAATTAAGACTTTCAAATAGTAGTTGCTTTCTTCTGTGAATGTTTGCCATAACCTTATCAATATCTCTGAGATTTTCCATATATACGTCATGTATTTTGTTTTATTTTTCTTTAAGTTAGAGAAACCAGTGGTACTTAATTTTCATATTTAGACAATGTTAACACCGAAAAAGTGTAGAGTGAATTCACATTCACACCTCTTCTGCGGCTATTAGTCAGGTGAAGAACATTTATTTAAGCAGTGAGATTTAATAATTTCTATGGTCCTCTTACCTGTGATCTGAGCACACTTCAACCCCTAAAAAATCAATCAAAGTCCCTTGGTGTCCTGAGAAGAAATCAGAAATAGCATTCTTTGTTTCTCTATCCCCATCGTTCTGAGTGGCCAGTAGGAAAGAGGAACAGGTAGGTCTTTCAGGTGAATGTAGAATAGAAACAAACTCCATTATGTATCACTTTTACAACACGTATGTTCCCTATACCTTAGGATAGTAACTGGGTTTTGCCTTGCATGCTTACTCTTGATTGGCATCATCATCCTGAAACACTGGCTTGAGAGGAATGTCCAAGGTCCAGCTAGGCTGAGGAAGAAGGAGTCCTAGCATTAATTAACAAATTGTAACTATTTACAGAGACTGTAGTCACCAGAACTGGGAAATTCCACACACAAGTAAACCCAATATTTAACCATGGTGTTATGTGCTTACAGATGTGGAGGAAATGATAAAATTAGAAAAGCTTACTCTCTAATTCCTGTGGTTAACATAATTCAAAAAAAGGATACTTTTAACAATTTTCTCAACATTAGTTTTTGAGTGCCAACAATGAGCCACATATTGTTTTAGGTGCTAGGGACTGGTCAGTAAACAAAACAGTAAAATCCAGCCCTTATGGAGCTTATATTCTAATGAAAAAATAAAAAATAAAATGATCAAATATTTATATAGTGTTCATTATATACCAGACTCTGTTCTAAGTGAATTTTTTAACTTATTAGCTCATTTAATTTTCACAAGAACACTACACCATGGATGCTATTGATTCCTAAAATCATTCAGCAATTAGATGGTAGAACTGAGGGGTTTTTTTTAAGATTTTATTTACTTGTCAGAGAGAGAGGGTGAGAGAGCACAAGCAGGGGAAGCGGCAGGCTGAGGGAGAAGCAGACTCCCCGCTGAGCAGGGAGCCTGATGTGGGACTTCAGCCCAGGCCCCTGGGATCATGACCTGAGCCAAAGGCAGACGCTTAACCAGTTGAGCCACCCAGGCGTTCCAGAGAATGAAATCTTGCCATTTTCTTTTTCTTTATTTTTTTTAATATTTTTATTTATTTGACACAGAGAGAGAAACACAAGCAAGGGAGTGGCAGGCATAGGGAGTAGAACTGTGTTTCTAACACAAGTTTTCTAGCTCCAGAGCCTGCATATTAACCACTACTCTATATTGCCTCTTCTACACTACACTGCTTCTCATTCTTTTAGCTACTAGGCTTACAGTGGTGAAGAAGCCAGAAGTTCCTGTAGTCACATAACTCACATTCTGGAGGAGGGAGACAGACCATAAACAAATAATGAAATTATTTCTGATAGTGACTAGAGCTGTGGATAAGCCAGAGTGCCAAAAAGGAGGGCAATATCATATAGTACAATCAGGAAACAGCTCTCTAAGGAGCTAAGAATGGAATGATAGTACCCCACGGAAGATATTTGGACCAGAGGGAGCAACAAGTGCAAAGGTCCTGAGGCAAGGGATCGGAAGGGATCAGCTTAGCATATCTTTGTAAGGCCGGTGTGCCAGATGCAGAGTGAGAATGGGGACGAACCAAATGAGATCAGATCAGAGACAAGGGCCATGGCCAAATCATAGAGAGCCTTGTGGGTCATAATAAGGGTGAGGATTTTATTCTCAGAGCAATGAGAAGCCATTAGAGGGTTTAAACCAACAGAGTTACAACATCATTTAGGTTTCTTAAAGATTCTAGGTAAAATAAAAAAGGAAATATAGAAATCTCTAATCCATGATATTTGGCATTTGTCTTAATTTGCTCATCAATTAATTTTCATTTTCTAATGATTGCATCTTCTAAAATAAGCCTAAAAGTGGGTGGGTTGTTATCAACCTACCCACACATTTCCGGCATATGCTCATTAGCAGAAATGCTCCACCATAGAACTTGAGAGCAATTGCTGTAAGTCCTAAGAAGAATTATAAACAGAACCAGTTCCAAAAGTGGAGGCAGAAAGAATGAAGAAGGACAAAACTACATCACATTTAATACCAAGGCAGTCCTTAAAGAAGCATGAGGATCTGAAGGCCCACCTCGTTTCCTTCCAGGGGCCCTTTCCTCGGTTGTGATCACTGTCGTTGTCCTGAGGTTTTTAGTTTCTGGTCTTCAACTGATGTGCTGAAATGACATTTCACTAGCTCTTTGTCGGGTGATACTCAGTAGAGTCAAGAACCAGAAGTACACAGACACTGGCCAATTGGAACAGGTACTGCCCACAGCACTGGAGAGGCCCTCTGCTCTGCCAGTAATTGCCTTGACTTGCTGTATCATGGAGAGGTCTAGGTAGGGGTCCTAGGTCTAGGGGAAGATGGCCTGGGCTTGTTGGTGAGAAGGCTACTCAGGACAGTGGCTACTAACCAACAGAAGTAAGTCAGTATTTTAACAACTTCTACAGCCAGACTGCTATTACTGTCTGCATTGCCCTCTCTCCCAAGTCCTGGGTTAGCATTAACAGCACTCTGAACTGGGTGTGTCCAGCAGAAACAGGCAGGAACTGGTTTCACATAAAGTTATGTCAGTTCTCCCCTTCTAATACTTGCGCTATTCACACAAGAACAATCGAATGTATTGGCTGGAAAATTCCCCTCACTGTGAGAGAACAAACTGATTCCCACAATACATTTTTGCTGGAGTAGCTAGCTAGGCCAAACCAGCTCTCCTAGGAAAATACCACCCACCTCAGTCTAGTCAGCCTTGAACCAGACTGTTGTCCTCATGCAGACACCAAGTCATATAGTACAATAGAGGATAGTTTGCCAGTGAAAGTTGGTTGGCCAACAATTAAGTAATAAAGGCATTTTATCTGGCATCCTCACAGTTATTATTCTTGAAGACTAAGCAACACACATCTACCTTGGATGTCACGTGAGAAGAACATTTCTTTCTCTCAAGGAGTTTTATAAATACCTACACCCCAGTTTGAAATAATCAGTAACAAAATTTCTGGTAAAAGTCAAAGACATCTCTCCATCTTTAAAATCCTTAAGCCATATAACTTTTCAAGTGTCCTTAAGTGATTATAATTCATATAAATAATCAAATCAAAATATAGTGGAACATTTAGAGTGTAGAACACAAAGTAAACTATTGCATTAAGAGATGATTCTCATGGTGTTTTTGGACAAATTTTTGCTGGAAGTGCCTCATAGATCAATGCAATATCTAGCTTTGTAATGTCTTCAAATATATTTCAATATGTTGCTAGTGTTTCTCCCTTTCAGGGAAGAACTAGGAAAGCCAGTCACATTGGCCTAATTTTAAGGTTTCTGTAACATTTTCCAGCTATCTAATATTTTTACATTAAGGCTTCTTCTTCTTAAAGAAAAGTAATAATCGTAAAACCCCTTTGTTTTTAGAATAGTGTGGGAAATTTGGCACTATATACTCTTTCCTTGTATTCATTTTATTTTTTTTATTTTTTTTTTAAGATTTTATTTATTTATTTGAGAGAGAGAGAATGAGAGACAGAGAGCATGAGAGGGAGGAGGGTCAGAGGGAGAAGCAGACTCCCCGCCAAGCAGGGAGCCCGATGCGGGACTCGATCCCGGGACTCCAGGATCATGACCCGAGCCGAAAGCAGTCGCTTAACCAACTGAGCCACACAGGCACCCCTGTATTCATTTTATTTTATGTAAATGTAATTGTAGACACTTTTTAAAATTATAGTTTATAAAGTCTTTAGTCACCAAAGTGAGTTTCTAAGATTGTAGTCACAAAAATATATGTCTACAGCTTTTGTTTTTATTTAAATCATAGTTATTCCTTTTTAGCTATCAAGCCCAGTTTTTAATTCAATTTAAGTATCTGCTTCCTATTACATAACATTATAAGACAAATTTAAGGATGAAAACACATTAAAAGATCAAAACCAATTTTAATGCTTAAACCACTTGAAAAATGGATTTTAAACATTTCTATTTATCATATTAAAATGAAAAGAACAACAAATTTTAGTTGCTTCTTAGACAAGAAGCAGTCATCTAAATTAGCCTTTCAGTTCTGTGCCTAGCTTGAATCCAAATTTTTCAATAAAAAAGAATAAAGGTGGTCATAGACCTACTCATTACTTCATCTAAACAACCGAAAGCACTAGCTTAGCTGCCTTAACGGAGTTTTATTTATAATAACTCAAGGTACATCATCTCCTTGTACTTACCCAGAATAAAATCTGTGCTTCCATTCTATTTTTTTTAAGATTTAATTTATTTATTTGTCAGAGAGAGAGAGAGAGCACGAGCACAAGCAAAGGGAGCGGCAGGCAGAGGGAGAGGGAGAAGCAGACTCCCTGCTGAGCAGGGAACCGGACGTGGGGCTCAATGCCAGGACCCTGGGATCATGACCTGAGATGAAGGCAGACGCTTAACCAACTGAGCCACCCGGGCATCCCTCTGTGCTTCCATTCTATACAATCTTCTTATAATTAGTTCAAGTCCTAATTATAGCAAGGGCATTTTAGGCAACTGTTTAAGATGCGTTGGCCTTTAATGGGTGTCCAGTACTTGCTTCACCAACATCCAGCCTCCCTTCTTCAACGACCCTAAACTTCATTTGGGCTTCCACCCTTCCTTCTATCTCAATCTCTAAACCACTGTAAGTCACTCAGCACATCATCCATTCCTGGTCACAGGGATAGGTTGAAGGATAGAATGTGACCAAAACTGCTCTATCGTGCAACTTAGATCTGGTGTGGGAGCTGCCTGATAAAGTTCTTTTTCTGCTGGGTTTATCTTGAAATGACGAAGACTCTGAAATCCATGAAGCTCTTTGGCCACAGCCAGAACTGAGAAAGAAGGCAGCAGAGAAGAGGCAAAGCTAAGAGAGGGAGAGAAACCACTGATATTATTTGGCCACTAAATTCAGCCATTTCCCTTTGCTTAAGCTGGTTTCAGTTGGATTATGTCCCACTTACGATAGAAAATGACCTACCTGACACATATCTGTTTAAACCACTTCACATTACTGACTAATCAAATGATTATTAACCCGTAAGCTCAACAAGATTCACAAGTGTGAGATTCAAGAGTAAAAAAAAAATTTTTTCGACAGTTTCAATAAAAAATCCATTGTTTCTAAAGCTGACGGCCTTAGGCTCACAATCAACATATGAAGGTTATTTCTTCTCCCATTGCTCTCTTCCCATTTAGCGAAGCCACACAGCGGTGCTAAAACCCACAAAAATGATTGGTGCTACCATATCTGGGATACCATAAGCTCAGCGTTAACTAGGCCCACAATATTGCTGTAATTTTTTAAAGCAATCTTTTATTATTATTTCTTAATCACTCACCACAGTGACTATTTTCAACATTTTTTTTTACTCTCCTCAGGTCACCACTACACCCTCATCTTTGTCCAATCCTATGTGAACTTTCTCAGGTTCCATTCTCCACTCCCCACCACCTCTATACCTCCAAACTCCATAGCTACCCTATACAGACTCTGTGTGTGTGTGTGGTGTGTGTGTGGTGTGTGTGTGTGTGTGTGTGTGTGTGTGTGTGTAGGTATGCTATGTTACATATAGAAACTAACATCCTGTTCTTCTGGAACCAATTTCATTGTCTTCTAAATAGTATATGTTCCAAGCATTCGCTGGGGAGACTTGATGCCAGAGTTTATGGTAATCATCATCCTTAGTTTACATTTATTGAATGTTTACTACATAACAAGCACTATCCTAGTTGCTTCACATTTATTTTATTAATTTGTATAATCTTCTTAACAATCTGGGAAGTAAATACTATCATCCTTATTTTACAGACAATTAAACAGAGGCACTGAGAGATCCAGATCACACCTTAGTAGGTCATAGAGCTGACATTCTATCCAAATCAGCCTCACTCTGGTCCTGTGCTCATAATTGCTATGTCATAGTGCCTCTTAAAGGCTCCATGAAGACACTGTCCAAAAATGAATTCTTACATTTGTATATATAACATTACAGTGTATAAATGGCGTTTATATTAAAATGCCCTATTAAATTAATGGTTAAGTTACTATTATTCTTGTTTTACAAATGCAGAAAAAATTCAAAGATTAATGGGCTTATTTACCAAGGTCATTAAACTAATGAGTGGTGAATCCACATCTCCTTCCATGCAAAGAAAATTTAGATCAGAAAATCGTTTTCCCATGGGCTCATTCTGTGGAGATAAATGTTTGAAACTTTGATGAAAATAGCTGGTGAAACTGATTCTCTGTAACTTTATACCATAAATGGCATCCTCTGGGCTATCTGAGGGACATCAGCATTAATGGTCAATTAATATCATTATTTATTTTATTTTTATTCTTCAAATTGGTACTCTGGCCTCTGCTGAAATTGTGTCCTTCCTTAAACACACTTTGATTTTCAAAATCATTACTGCTGAGTCGAACTCCATACCTGGGTGGGTGAGAATATGAGGAGATTACAGCACAGCGAAGTAAAGACAGAAGGAGATTTCACCAATTCTTTAACTCAGCTCTATCTTTTCTTTGTCAAATCACAGGTAATAGAGAAATAAACCCAGGCTTGGCTTTTTTTTTTTTTTTTTTTTAACTGGGAAAACAAAGGTCTGGCTTTACACGACTCTTGATTCTACAAAGATTCACACCCTCACCAAACAAGCAAAACAAAATACCCCTTGTGATGGGTTGAATTATGTCCCCCAGAGAGATATGTGGAAACCCTAACAACCCCCAGAACCTCAGAATATGACCTACCTGGAAGTAGAATGGTTGCAGATGTAATTAGTCAGGTTAAGGTGAGGTCATACTGGAGTAGGGTGGGCCCTTAATCTAATACCACTGCTATTCTTATAAGAAGAGAAGGAGGACAAATAGAAGGAAGATGACCATGTGAAGACCAAAGCAGAGATTGGAGTGATGTGGCCACAAGCGAAGGAACACCTAGGCCTCCACAGAGTGAGCAGAAGCAAGGTAGGATCTTCTCCTGGAGACTATAGAGAGCATAGGCCTACCATCACCTTGATTTTGGACTTTGGCTTCCAGAACTGTGAAAGAACAAATTTCTATTGTTTAAAGCCCCCACTTTGTGGTACTTCATTATGGCAGCCCTAGGAACGTATCACACTTTTTTTTTGTCTTCACATTCCTCCTTTTATTTCCATATTCAAAATATTTTCAGAGTATATAAATATATATATAATAAATACATAAGATGTATTATATAACATGTTAAAATATTCTAAGTATTTCATAAAACATAGAGTATAAGATTTCAAGAAGAAGCTTTGGATTCAGGCATAGAGAAAAACAATGAAAATTTGGAGAAATGGTTATTTATAATTTCACTTTTGACAAGGAATTAATAGAAGCATAAATCTCAGAGCACCTGGGTAGCTCAGTCTTTAAACGTCTGCCTTCAGTTCAGGTCATGATCCCAGGGTCCTGGGATCGAGCCCCGTGTCGGGCTCCCTGCTCCGTCGGAAGTCAGCTTCTCCCTCTCCCATTCCCCCTGCTTGAGTTCCCTCTCTCTCTGTGTCTCTCTCTGTCAAATAAATAAATAAAAATCTTTAATTAAAAAAAAGAAGCATAAATCTCCATTTAAACTCACACAACGGGGGGCACCTGGGTGGCTCAGTCAGTTAAGCGTCTGCCTTCGGCTCAGGTCATGATCCCAGGGATCTGGGATTGAGCCCCACATTGGGAATACCTGCTCAATGGGGAGCCTGCTTCTCCATCTCCCTCTGCCATTCCCCTGCTTGTGCTCTCTGGCTCTATCTCTCTGTCAAATAAATAAATAAAAATATATTTTTTTAATTTTTTTAAAAATTGAAAATAAATAAATTCACATAACTGCATATTTTATTTAATTGGTGGGAGCCAATGACAGTATTCAAGACAAAGTCCTAGATAAAATTACTTTAATGACTTTGAAAGACCCCACTCTTTTCCCTAGAACTATTTCTACTTTATTCCTGCTGTGGGTTTTTTTTCCCTGTACAATTAGGTTCCTTCAGAATAGCCAACCTTTTTTTTTTTTTTTTTTTTTTATTTACTTATTTTAGAGAGAGAGAGAGAAAGAGAGCATGAGCAGGAGGGGCAGACGGAGAGGGAGAGAAATTCCGAAGCAGACTCTGGGCTGCGTGCTAAGCCAGATGTGGGGCTTGATCTCAGGACCCTGAGATCATGATCTGAGCTGAAACCAAGAGTCAAGCACTTAACCGGCTGTGCCAACCAGGCACCCCAGAATAGCCAACCTTTACAAATAGACACTCTTTGCATTCTTGATTTCAACTGCTTGATCTGTTGAACAATGCCCTTTAAGCTCTAAGCCAGACTGATTTCTAGCACCATTATTCAGCTTCCAGTATCTTGACTCCCACCCCTCTTTGCTCACCCATCTTTCTTCAGCCTGTGGGACAAACAGCCCAAACTTGATATGATCATTAGACTCTGAGTGTACGAGAGACATATGGGCATCATAACAAGCAGTTGTCTAATTTGAAATTGGTCTATGAGAGTGCTACATCTTGGCCTCACTGCTTTTATTTATTTTTTTACCTACACAATATGGGAGAACTATTCTATGAATACACTGCATTCCCTCCTGCTATAGCAAGCAAGATGCCAAACATCCTTCTTTATGTTAGCCAAACAGTTGAATTTTCTCTGTCGATAAAACAAATAAAGGCTTTAAGCATTGGACTCATCAGTTCATAAAAATCAAAAGGGGTTGCTTGGTCTCATTTACATCAAAATTGGTAACATCTGGTAGGCATCCTCTAATGTTTTAAAGACATTTTCAAATAATACCATTCAACAGATTTAAGTATGTTATGTGTATTTTGGAGCTAACTCTTGCTGGCAAGGTTATCAAAATGTAGTTCTGCTTAGAAACTGGACTTTCCACAGGTAGAATAAACATTTTCTGGCTAATTCAAATCCACCCTGCTCCGTGGTTACATTAGCTAGGCAAATAGCAAGATTTGGAAACTATATTGGCCCTCTCTTCAAGTGCTATAGCTGCCCATGACTTTGCTAAAGCACACAGTGCTTTCTGAGTGGATGAGAATGTAAGCTGGACTCTCATAACAGAACAATTGTGCCTCACTCCCGTCTATGCGTTTCTGGTTCAGAATGGTATCCTGAAATTGACTGTGATCCAGCACTTAGGAACGGCCTGCTTAAAGCATCTGAAATTTGAGAGAGACAGCCCACGGGATTTGAAAGCACTTCCTTTTCCAGATTCCCCCAGCTCTATGCCTGTATTAAGCCAGATCTTCAACAAGTAGAATACTTACACTTTATTATCTGAGCCCCCTTAGGAATGCCTTCATTGAGTAATGGCTTAATATCATATCCTCAGCTTTCAAAGAGGACTGAATCCAGAAGGGTCAATTTGAACAATGTTTCTCTAAGATGAAGCTAGAGTTGAAGACATTGTTTACTTTATTATTAAAGTCCCCATACAAGGATCCACATAAAAAATTCTCTTTGAATTTACATCCTAAGTTTTTTCTCCATGTATAGGCTTGCTTGTGGATTAGACAATGAAAGTTAGGTAATGAACTTATTTCCCTCTTGCCTTAGATACCAAAAAATTTCAAATCAATTCAGTTCAGTGACCAACTAAAGAATTTGTTTATCTACTATGCCCAGTGATATAGCACCTCTGTTCTATATTTGTTTTATATAGCTGTTCATATTTGTCTTATCACATGTTATGATTCTGTTTTACAAGGGTCTTCAAAATATTTTGGATATAAGATGGTAATCAATCTCAAAAACTAGAATGCCTCTCTCTCTATTTTTTATAGATCCTCTGGGGGACTACAAGTAATAGTCTTCCCTGAAAGTACAGTGATAATGGAAGAACAAAAATTATCCCACTACTGTATTATACAGCCAAGTAGCAATGATAACACTCAGTACCATGCCCTTTTTTTTTTTTAATCTGTTTTTTTGGTCTTGGTAATTCCCAGAAGTATACAAAATTCAAAAAGAAACTGAAGATAAATTCATGCTTTTTGCTCTCTTCCATAGAGCATTAATAGCTTTTGGAATTGAAATTGTTTTATTAATTTGATTAGGTTGAAGGAAAATCCAAGGCTTTTATGAATAATTCAAGTTTCTGTCAGATCCTAGAAAGCTTTATGGAAAGTACTGTTATACCTCAAAAATGCCCTCACAGTAGACCATACATTTAATTTTCAATAACATTGATTTATAGTTTTATAAAGAAAAATAATAAATATAATGAATTACCTCCATATTTCCTGATCTCAGTCACTATAAAATAACTGCTGTAGTTTTACATTTCCAGTGTGAAATATTAAATGCATAAATCAAAACAAAATTATTTTTCATCTTAGAGAGACTGGTTCCTGAGACTGACAAATTCATTTTATTTTAAAATTAATGTTTTAAGAAAAAAATCTTCATTGAATCCCTACCAGCTTTAAAAAGAAAAAAAAAAAAAGAGCTTACAATTTACTATTTTGCCTATGATATCTTCCACCACAGGCACTGTGTGTAAAAAATTATTAAAGTCCCTAAAACTCCAAAATTATCAGGAGCCACATTATACTTCCTTACATGAATCATTTTCCTTTCCCACTTCCTTTCTCAGGGCTTTTCCTTTTTCCACAATTGTCTTACCCTAAGTTGCCACCCAAAGATAAGCGTCATGCACAATTCTCTAATGCCGCCAGCCTGGCACTTTTGTAACTCACACACTCCTTTACAGCTACTACTAAGTCATCATGTAAGGAGAAGAACAATATCAAGTAAGAACAATTCAAGAGAGATGCAGATTTTCCAACAGTCAGAAACAGATGCATTTACTTTTACATGTTCTCAAATTCATCCCCTAAATTTCATTGAGAACAAGAAACAGTATTTTGCATCCTTGATTAAAAAGAGTAAATCTAATTAAAAGAATTCATTTTCACATTTAAATACCTCTCAGCTTTTGTGAGTGTTTGACATTCAACCACAAGAAGTGTTCAGAAGGGGTGATGACGGCTGAATACTAAAGAGTGCCAAATCCTTGAATAAATGGGCAACTCTGAGCTAATAGGCCAAGAAGAAAAATTAAATCACCTAAGGAGCATGATATTGGAAACCTGGAAACAGCGTAAGTGAAATATTGTCTCTAAGGCTCAGTTTACATGCTAAGAACAGATGCACTGAAATCAACTTTGTTATGGGCTTGCAAGATTTGTAAAACCATCATATACATTTTTTGGGCAATTATGAATACAGTTCACTCATTGACTATAAAACCACGTAAGCTTATAGACAAATCTTCTCACTTAAAAAAATTCTCTTTGTCATGTGGCTAAATACAAAATAACTCCTATTAGAAGAGAATTAATGTGAATGAGACAAGAAATCGATACCTTTATTTTAATCTTTACAATAACTCGTGTAGCTTTAATGTGGTGTGTTTTCTGGGGAAGTTTCATAAAGAATCTCTGGAGTCTTGAAATAACTGTCTGGCAAAGATCTGAACAAGCCTCTCTAAAAATAACAATGGGCTGTGGACTTCATAAACATTTTTAGAAATTAAATAGCTGCTAACTTGTTCCATATGGAAGCAAATTCACAGAGTCCAGCATGTTGTTCGTTGAGATCATCAGAACACATATACCAAAGGAAGAGGCAAAGTTGTGCAGCCGTTCACGAAAAGCCAGCGGAAACAGATTGATCCCGAAACCTCTTAAAAAAATAAAAAATGAAAAGCGAAGGGCTCTGAAAAACACATGATACTCTTGCCCTAAAACTCCCTAGAGTTTCTTAGGTCAGGCAGCCTTTGAAGATCTCCAAATAGTTATTATTACTCATTAAATAAGGGCACTAACAAAACTGCTAAAAATTTTGGGCAATAGTCATAAGAGCTAACCCATAAATGAATTTAAATATCTTTATTCAGACGGGAACGGTCATATGTCATAAGAGCACTTGCATAATATGCTGAAGCCGTGAAGAAGCTTAGAGATTTAGAGATGCTGATGAATTGATTGTTTGCCTACAGAGTTATTCAGAAGGCCCCATTTGTCCTTTGACTCTGAATTCTAAATAGTCCCGAGTAATCTTCCCAAACCCTGTTTCTGCTTGTTTATTGTTTCGTTTTGTTGTTTTGTATGCTCCACGTATAGTAAAAGAGAATGAGGAGGCAGAAAACGCCCAGCACATGCTCGCATCTGCTGGTCTGTTTACCAGTGTTTCAGCGTCAGCTCATGTACGCCGCGGGTTTATTCACCCCAGCGTTATGTGAGTAAATTGGGAAAATTGGTTTCCTCTGGTAAAAAACACTTACACTTCAAAGTATTTTCCCTACATTCGTACTCCTAATTTTCCCTTTTTGATCTTTACATCTGTTGTCGTACAGATCCAAAAGCCCCAAGATCCTGACTTCCCCTCCAACCATCCCAAACACATGGTTAGTATTTAGCGTCCAGAACTTCATTTTTGCTTTTACTACTTATAATTTGGAATGAAACTATCACACGAAATGAAATTCAAAGAAAAGATAATATCAAATATGTCTTTAAGACTAAATTTATTCAGGGTTTTATATTCAAATCAAATTGGTTTTTCTATATAAAAGAGGGGTTAAATTTCTGAGGCTGTTGCCTTGGAGAAAAGTAATAGGAAAAATCTATAGGAAAGAAATTTAGGAAGTCTGGTGCAGCTGATTGCATTCACACTGGGGAAACACAGCAGGGCTGTGATATTATTACCTATATGATCGCTCTAGCATTATTTGTTCCTGGATACCAGCAGAAGGATAGGAAATATGTCTGAAGAGAAGGGATAAGATAAATATGTAAACCTTTGTTATGAAGATTAAAATTACTCAGAGTTAAAATTTGCTCTGAGTCACTGTTTGGATGTTTAGCTCAGCAACAAAAAGCTTAAATTAAACTACTTTGATCTGATGGTATAGAAATCAAGACCAAGTGGTTGGTCTTTTGTGGGGTGCAGGGTTGAGACAACTTCTCAATGTTTGTTTCTCAATTTCAAGACCATTTTGTGATAGTTGGAATCGATGGCCACAAAACTGTGAAAGTGTATAATTTGAAGGGAGTATTCTCTGTCTTAAAATATTTCCCCAGCAGCTACTGGCACCTGGAATTTTGTCATTAAAGGTTGATTTTATATAAGAGCCTTATAAAAGTGTTTACTTGTAGGAGGTGTAGGAGGTGATATCGAATATATACATATTCTTCTTGGTGTGTATTATTTTTATTTTGAACCATGTGAATGTATTACCATATATTACCTGTTAAAAATAACATTTTTTCAATTAAAAGAAAAAAAGATTTTCTTGAAACTGTGAAAGTCCTCTGGAAGTTCCACTTGAAATGTAAATGCTTCTGGGGAAAAAAGGCACATGTTTGCAAGAATTAGCTGATAGTGAGCTGGGAATGAGAGGAATCCTTGACCCAGAATGATCCTTCCCTATCTTTGAATTCTTCACTTCCTTGCAGAGCTTGCCCAGCCAGCCTGATTCATCAGAGCAACCCTGGATAGCTATACTTAGGACTATGGGTGTCATAACAGCACAGTTTTGAAAGTGAAATAAGAAGGCTTGGTAGTGAGCAAAGAAATAGATGAAGGGGTCACTACAAGGAGAGGTGGAAAGGAAGCGGCCCGCTCTACTCCACTACCTGTAGCGGGCTCCATCTGGGTCCTCCTCGTGTATATAGATACTGTGGGTACACACACATACACACATACACATACACACACACACACACTCATATACCACATAGAGTGCTCTAGAATCCAGTGGAGAACCAAAGCCACTTCCAGGCAGAAATGTATGGTCTATTTTTAGCACTTTCTGGTCTCTTCCATAAGCAGTGCCTCCCTTGCTAAGTGTTCACTGATCCCATCACGATCTAGCTGCCTTCTTCCCCATCGAAGCATGTTCTAAACAAGTCTTGGAACAAGAGAAGAATAGATACATTAATATAGATGTCTCTGAGTCTTCAGGAGTTATACTAGAGAATGAGAATGAGTGGCTTTCTCTCTTCTCGCAGTGGCTTAACAAAATGAAAGTTTATTGGTTGTTCACATCACAGTCCAAAAAAGTTGGGGAACTTCCCTAGGCAGGTCTCCCCTGAGTAGTGGCTCTGGGATCAAAGTTCCTTCCATCTTTGTTATGCTACCATCTTCTGTTTTCACCATGGAAAGAGAGAACATGGACAATGATACAGGAGATTTTATGGCCAGAGCTGGAAGTTGCACACATCATATTTGCCCACATACTATGGCCCCTAAATAACCTCAAGGGAGACTCAGGGGAGACTAAAAATGTATTTTTCTTTTGTACTTAGGAGAACAAAACAGGATTGATGAACATCTAATCAGTCTGTTACACAGATTCCTCTTCTCTGTAATCAAATATCCATTTCAGTCTTCCTCCCACACTATCTTCTGGCTACTGCATTAAGTGCAGAATCCTGCATCTCTGGGCAAGCACACAGTCCTCTCCCCAAGGCTGAATATGACTAATCTAGTTGCTGCCGCATATGAACTGAAAAGACAAGTTAACTGTTCCTGATAGGCACATTCCCTATACAGTGATGGAACAGGGGCAGGATCACTGCAATAAACCACTCCCTTTAGAAAGAGGAAGAACGGGAATCAGAGAGTAGTCCTCAATGGTCCTTTTCAGTCCCAAAGTTCTGCTAAACAGATGGAGCAATTCCTTAATTTGGCTTTGATTCTGTTCACTGGGAGAACTTCTTTGTCACTTGATCTCCAAGGCCCCTGATTCCATCTTCTGGGAAACCTCTTCTTCCCCTTGTCCTCCTTGGAGACATCTGATGAGATGTTCCGGAGCATGGCCTCTTTGGAGGCTGTAGAACATTTGGAGCCTTGCCTGCTATTCGTGGGAGGTGGAAATCTGTCTTAATATGTGTTCCCTAAAAATTAGACCCTTGCTCAAGGATTTAGTTGCAAGTACTTTATCTGAGAGGTAGTCTCAAGAAGCACAGTAGACTAGTGGAATAGTAAGACATGGAAGGAAGGAAAAGTTAGTAAAGGGAGCATTTAGGAGTAGGTGGCCACTGGAGAGATTTTCGTAGAGAAACTGGAGCTCAAGACCTCTGGGGACCTTCCAAGGGACTGTGGAACATGATTTCCATGAGAGATGCAGAAACTCCTGCCTGTCATTGATTTAAGGTGGTTCCTGGGGCATTAATTCCAAAAAGTCCTGCAGGCAACCAAGTCCCCCAGAGTAGAGAGGTAACAGTCACAGGATGTGTCTGCGGTGTCCCAGGATAGGCCAAGGAAATAAGCTTGGTGCAAGGACAGCATCTGCTTGCTACACATCCCAAGAGTTACTCAAAATTCAGCAAAGGGATCTTTTAGTGTAGATTCATTGTTTCTTTGGCAATACAATTCCCTCAACGACTTAATAGGCTTCCCATACACTTGCCATGAATAGGTAAATTTGTAACTTTCTTTCTGAAATACAGTTCCTTAATAGGCTTTGTTGCTTGGCTTTCTCACCCTGTACTGCTCTCCTCCAAATGAATGACGGCTATCTTGAGGCTATCTGCCACCTGGAGGATGAGGTCATCTTCCTTATCAGTAAACCACCAGCCACAGTTAGTTGATAGCTAAGGGAGGCACACACTCTTAATCTGATCTGTGCCATAAATTACTTAATTCAGCTAACAATTTTTTAAACGCCATTTTTCCTGTGTAGGATTTAGAAGCAGCTTTTCCAACCAAACATTTCTGGACTCCATCTAATCCCTTTCATTTATGCTGGTACACCAGACGGTTCTTTCCTGAGCCCACCTCTTTTTGTAGTGACTTGGAAAATACAGCCTAATCTAGCCAGCCCACACTAATGCTCTGATTCATTTCAGCTATCACCCCTGGAGTTGCAGGCTGAGTAGGGACTCATTCTGACCTCCAATTTATTGACAGTTGTATAAATACTTTGCCACTGTGTCACTGGACAGCCTTCTCTCACTACTCACCTATCCATAGTTAAGTCAATGCCTAGTTTAGCTTTTCAGTGACAGTACTTCACTTCTGATATAAATGTCTCTACTAGGAAAACAAACATAGCTGCTATGATAAGCAACCTCAAAATCCCCAAGGCTTCACAATGAAACGTACATTTGTCATCTGCACGCAGTCTGATGTGAGTGGGAAGCTTCCTAGGGTGAGCTCTCAGGGATTGTGGCTGCTTCCGTTTTGTAATGGCACCATCTTCAATATAACCTTCTCAATCACCAAGATAGGAAAGAGATCTTGGAAGGCTGAGCAGGGTATTTTAGGTCCAGGCCTGGAAGTGGTAGGCATCCCTTCTATTGACATTTCTTTGGTCCCCACCTAACTGCCAGGAAAGTTAGAAATGCGGGTTTACATTACCCAGAAAGGAGAAATGGGGGTTCATCTGGCTACAGTCAAGTACAACAGGGCAAGACTAACCTTAAAAATAAAGAAATTACTATCTTATCCAAAAAACTCCATATTGATTATAGACCAGATTTGGGGGTTAAGGGATTTCCTGACATCCTCTCAATTACCCCACAGTCATTTAGATTCTCATTCAATATTTAAGTCTGTTCCTTTATAAACTATCTCGAGTCTCATGGGAAGTAAATAATCAAGAAGAACTGAGCACAGATGCTCACTTATTTGGGTGACCTCTCTTAAAGTAATGGCATATGTAGGGGTTTTTTTTTTTTCTGTTAATCTCCTAAAATGTGAAAACACTGCCAGTCTCCCTTAAAAGCAGATACGGATAAGAGAATATCTGTTTTTACTTTCTTAGAGGTACCTTTGTTAAAACTACTACTCAACTGGCTATAGTATTAAAAACGTTGGAAAGCAAAGTAGCCACATGTTACATCACCTTTTCCCTCTTCCCTTTCTTCTGAAAAAACACATTGGTCTTTTGGTGTCATCCTGCATGAAAAGGTTTGCAGGCTAAGAAAAAATGATAGAACATGCGGCCCAAAGAATAGAAATAAGCCCAGGTCTAGCCATGGTTTTAAGAATCACATAATAGGTGCATTTAACTTAAGTGAATTCAAGTATCCACACTGAAGAATCAGTTTTAAATACTACAAAATGCTATAAAATTACATTTTGCATTTGTGCTATTTTTATATACTATTTATTTTCCATATGTCATAAATATACTATGTAGGGTTGCATGCACAAAACCATCTATATTATACTTCATGAGGGATAGAAGGGCTCTTTAAGGGCAATTTTGACTGTAATTTTTACAAGTGTGGGGTTTTGAATCTAATGCCCCAGTAAAATACAACTCCACAGTAATCTCCTTTCTGCACCTGACCTGCCTCCTGACTCCGCCTCCCTGCACTCTGACCTTGTTATCTCTTTGCTGGTTCATCTTCTGTCCTGATCCTGGGCCCATCTCCAACTTAGAAACAAACATCACTTTTTGGACAATCCTTTTGTTTGACAGCCTGGTTTGGGCATTGTGTAAAACAATATACCAGCAAAGACTTGAACTTTGTTAAGTGTTTTCTAAGCCAGTCATTTCCTACAGAATGGCAAGATCTTGTCTAAAGCAGGGGTGTCGATGGTGCGGTATGCACATCGGGCGTAGCCCCGGGACTCGGAGCCATCTCGGAGATCAGCTCAGGCCACTACCGCTAGAAGAGAAACCACTCCTTGGCTGCAGCTGCGGGGTCCTCATCAGCTGCTCTGCTCTTGTCCGTTTGGGTCTCTGCCATACTTTTCAAGGCCCTCAGGACATCTTACCATAAACCTTCCTTTGCGAGAAGCAGCCTTCATTTTCAGCGGCAAGAACGCACTTGACCATCGTCTTTCAGCTCCCAGTTCCAGCTTTACCCAGGAGTCTGTCGGGTTTTCCCTTTTGAATCAAGAAAAACTCAGGATGTTAATAAAAACAACAGCTCCCACTTACCGAGTGCTACTATGTGCCAGATACTATACTAAGAGCTTCCCATGTATCAACTCATTTAATCATTACAACAACCCTGTGGGGTAAGCAGTATTATTATCTCCGTCTCATGAATGAGGACATCAAGGAAAAAGAAGTTCAGTCATTTGCCCAAGGACACAGTGCCTGTAATAGTGGAACTGGGACTCAAACATTCTAGCTCCGGAATCCATGCTGTTACACATTTCCACCTTTATGGAAGACTCTAGTTTTATCCACTTGTTTGTAGTAGCCCTAGGATTGCTGTTGGCTATAACAAAAATAGAAGGAAATTAGCATTTTACCTAAAAAAAAAACACAAAACCTTCCTTTCAAGATTGATACCGTCTGGATTTTTAGACCTGAGTAATTTCTAGGATGTTTTCACATTGATTAACTGAGGGTGATCACTTAGTCCCGCATTATTATTTCAAAAATTACTTACAGCTATTTACTCTGGCAGAAAATCAGTAGGAGTTGTCATTATTTAAATCCTGTTGCTGAGGCACTACACTCACGGAGCTATTTCCTGAGTGGGTGCTCAATGAGGAAAGACAGATATTCAATCACCTGGACCCCAGAAAACAGAAGTGAAAAATGCAAAGTTGTGTAAGACTAGGTCACAATAGATAAGCAATTAGCTTTGGACATCTATCCCTTGAATTGGGCTGTCTATACAATGGCAGAAAAAAAGATCTGTTAGTTTGCTCATTCAAATCAGTCAAAAATTCAAAGTATAAAATTATAGGCAATTTATTTAGTAGCACGTAAGCATAATAAGATAGATGATAGATAGATGGATAGATAGATAATAGATAGATGATGATGATAGATGGATAGATAAATAGATGTATGTATGTGTATATATGTTTATTCACAAGACTTTGTAACTGTTTATTTGGGTGTTTGAGAAATTAAAGAAACTTAGAATATCATTTCTATGGGGGGTTTCATGTGTTATCATTACATGTGTGGGTGCTTTCATTCATATCATTTGGTGGTAGAGAGAAGCACCTCACAGAGAAGAAATTTTGTAAAAAAAAAAAAAAAGTGTCCAATTATGGAGAAAGTAAAATAAAAACAGCACAAGGACAGTGAACTCAATTTAAGCTCTTACTATTCAGGAGGCAATTATCAGAGTGTGTTCTATTTAGGCTCCTGGGTGCTTCTTCCTGTAAGCCTGCCCTTGGGACAATACTTGAACTCCCACCAACAGAGTTCAAAGACAGGGGACAGTAGGCGGTTAGCTGTGTGATATAACCTGAAAGATATGACAGGTATGTTTGTACCGAGATATCTGCCCTCCCTGTCACCTACACTCTCCCCATCATGAAATTTCTACTACTTGCCTTACTTTTTCTGCCAAAGTCATGTCTGAAGATGGACTTTATTCAACCAAATGCATTACTTGTGAGGTATTAAATCTTCACTCTGTAATGGTCATTTATACAGTGACCCAACGTTTACTTAGCAGACCAGATAACATGTTTCCTGGCAGAGCTCCAGGTTCTGAGGGAATGTGACGCCAGGCAGGTCTGTTTGATAGGGAGGGGAGGGGAGAAGGAAGAAGGGGAGTAATGGGAGCCAGCCAGAACATGCAGTACTGAGCTTGGGCATTGCTAAGGGAGAGGACCGTCAGGATCTAGAGGAGAACTCCAAAAAGGGCCACCAGAAGGGTGCCACATAACTCAGCTAGGGGGGGGTGGGGAGAGGAGGGTTTTGCTCCTGACTGCTGGATAATAGAGGAAGAAAGGAAAAATACATGGAAAAAATACACAGTTTGTGAAACTCATTCTAAAGTTTTACTGGGAAAGAGATCAGAATATAATGATTAAAAACATTAAAATTCATTATCTTCAGGTCATCCACATTTTTATCTTCATGAATGTATTTGTTTCTTTGGGCTGTCATAACAAATTACCACAAACTGGGTGGGATGTATTCTCTCAGAGTTCTGGAGACCAGACATCTGAAATCAAGAGGACAGCCAGCTGTCTAAGGCTCTAGAGGAGAATCTGTTTCATGCCTTTTTCTTATCTTTTGGTGTTGCTAGTCATTGGATCAGGGCCCACGCTAATTGAGCATGACCTCATCTTAACTTAATTACATCTTCAAAGACCTTATCGGCGTGTAAGTTCGTATTCACAGGTATCCAGGGTTAGGACTTCAGCACATCTTTTGGGCGGGGTGGTGGGGGGGAGACACAATTCAACTGACAACAATGGGTTTTTCCCAAAAAGCAACCATATTTAAGCGTTGGCTATCATTCTTCCCAAGTTCAGCCTTCCCACAGTTCAGAAGGGATCATTCAGCAGAGGAGCAGTGGCCACTTCACTCAGGGAGGAAAACTAGCACTGTCATTATGAGATTGAACAGCCCCTAGAAATGTAAGACCATATTCTTATTATGTTCTTCCATTTGGAGCTTTACCAGTGTCAGCACTTCCATAAAGTTTTCAGAGTTTCACCCTTGGCACTAATCCAACCCATGAGCACAACAGTAAGGTGTTGTTGGCACAGAGGCATGAAGGACCATTGTTAGGATGAGGAGTGGCAGCCGAGGAATAAGGAAGAAAGAGAAGAGCTAATCTCAGAGGCAAAGTAAATTGCACACTAAGTCAGTGATATCCATAATACCAAACAAAGGGAGGCTTAAAAGACAGGTTCTTGTTTTTTAAACAAGAAAGAGAGATAGGTTTTGAATAAGCTGACAGCCTGGATATAACAACTGGATATAATTAACATGTAAATATAGTTTTGATTCTATAATTTTTCTCATCTTTAATTTTTACTATACATATACCCGGGTTCCAAATAATGCAAAGAAACTAATTAATAAATTAGTCATTGAATAAATGAAACTCGGGTTATCCATGGCATCCATTGAAGATGGGCCAGCATAGCTAGAGAGTACCATGCCGAGTGAAATGAGTCAGTCAGAGAAAGACAAATAGCACATGATTTCACTCGTGTGGAATTTAAGAAAAAAAACAAGCAAAGGGAAAAAAATAAAAGAGAAAGAGAAAGAGACAAACCAAGAAACAGACTCTTAATTACAAACAAACTGTTGGCTACCAGAGGGGAGGATGGTGGAGGGATGGGTGAAACAAGTGATGGGGATTAAGGAGGGCACTTGCGATGAGCACCAAGCACTGGGTGATGTATAGAAGTGTTGAATCACTATAGTGTACACCTGAAACTAACAGAACACTGTATGTTAACTAACTGGAATTAAAATAAAAACTTAAAAAAATATGGGCCAACCTTAATACACCTACACATCCACACCAGCTACAATCAGCTAAGACAAATCAGTCTACTGCCCCTTAATATTAAAGATGTCTAGCCAATAATAGTGGAAGTTTCAGAACACTCTTAAGTGAAATGGAGGTACTATTAAAATCAGAATTGTTTATTAACAGTGCAGTTTCATCACACCTAAATTAGAAAACCTGAGAAACTTTAAAGGTCTTAAAGGTAAGAGTGGTCTCTCAACAGTTTAAAATTGGATAGGAAAAAACTTTAAGATCTGAATCTACACATTAACTGATAATATTGTAAGAACTTAGGCTGATCCCCCAACTTTCAATAAAACTGGCCCTTATAATTTTTAATTTATGAACTCATTAATGCTAAGGCCACTGGACGTTAAGTCCTGAACTGCTTTCTCTGGCTTCATTGCCAAAAGACAACAAAACTTGAGTACCTATTATGTGCCACACACTGTTATATAAGCTGCTGATTCAAAAATAAACAAGGCAGAAAGTGTCGTTACCCTGTGGAGATTACATACATACTAGTGGGTGACACTGACCAGTATGTCTCATCTCAGAAACAGGTGTCTGATTTGGGGGTTTTGGCTTTTTTCCTACTACATAAGTATTTTAATATAAGCTACTTCTAGTAACTAGAAGTTCATTCTGGACTTTAGCATCCTTTTATAGGCACCATAGAAATAAAGGTAAAGATGTTACAATATGTTTCATAAACTATATTGGAAATCTTGAAAAATAATCTTAAAAGGTCAAAAATTTTGACATGCTTTCATTATTTGGTGCCAAGAAAAAAAATTAGCAGTGTTTCAAGCGGAAAAAGTCACAAGCCATGAGACAGGAAGACCTGTGTTCTCAGCCTCGACCTCTTCTGTCTTCCCAGATTCCCTCACTGGGCTTTAATTTCATCATCTGTGATACTGAGGATTAATTTGATTCATCATTTTCAAAGAATTATTCAGATATTCCTCAGAGAAGCTTTGCATTGCGTAAGTTTTTTTATTTAAAAACTTAATTTTTCAAGTAACTTTAAAACTCTTTTTAAGATACAGTAAAGCAAATAATACAGTCAAATAATGACTTACGCCAAATTTTAGCCTGTTGGAAATGACCTACCAACATGACAATTTATGCATACAGGTTAACAAATGTTTGTACAGGCCTCATAATGATCTCTGTGCATACATTTGAACTTCTTGAAATTGGATTATTGATAAAGTAGGTTGTAGCTCTGACCTGGCCTCTCAGTAAATTTGTTCCTTCCTACATGCACTTTGTGAAAAATGATTTGAGGAAATACCTAGTGTACCACAGGCTGTCTGTGCTTGGTCCATGGCAGGCCAGACTCAGCCAGATCCGTTTGGGGTACCTGGGACGTACACTCCAGCCACAGCATGAGTCAGCTAGGAAATGATGAAGAAGCGTAACACATATCCTGTCATACCATAATGTAAGTAGTCTTCACCTTTTCTTTGTTTATTGCCTTCCTTTTATATTCATCATAAAGAATGCAAGTATGTTAGATATTGATAAGAATCCAAATTTGTAAAGATAATTAACCATTGCCCCACTTTCAAGTTTCTAGGTCAGTTTACTGAGGAAAATCCTGAGATTTCAAGGTGAGCTGTTAAAATTGATTACCATTTGCACCTATTTATTGGTGTGAGTCGAGATTTTCTTTTTAATATTGTGCAAACAAAGCAAAATACAAAAATAAAACTGAAGACTGAGACTGCATCTATCATCTATAACCCAGAGTTCACATTTCTATGATCATTAAAACAGCATCGTTTTTCTCTTAATTTGGCTTTATAGTAAGCAAATGTTACAAAAATGAACTTTTACTATGATTTGTCAACAGTAGCATTGCTCTCACCTCTTCTGTATGTAAGGAGTTTTACATGATAATGAGTTAGAAAGAAATGATTCTTTTATGAAAAATGTTTTGTAACTGTTCTAGTCCGGGGTTGTTGATTTTCAAGAAGCAGAAACCTACCCAAGCTAGCTCTAGGTAAATAGAAACAATTACTGGACTGTTATTATTGGAAAACCCAAGCAATTTCAATTTGCCTGTCTGTAATGTCCTTAGCATGGCCTTCAAAGCCAGGTGTACTCTCCCACCTACATACCTCACTGATCTCAAATTCTACCAGTCTCCTGGCTCAGTCTGCTCCAATCATGCTGACTTCCTTGCTCTTCCCCAGCACCACCTTTGTTCATGTCCTGGCATTTTCGGGGCTCTCTCCTTGGAACTCCCTTTCTCTAGCTATCAAGGTAGCCTACTTTCTCACTGCCTTCAACTGTCAAATGTCACCAAAGAAACTCAAACCTCAGTAGCCAATAAAAACACCATCATCCGCATATATATTTCCGGGTCATTGGCCTTTGACCATTCTACATTTTTCTTCAAAGGAGTTCTAATTCTCTCTCTCTCCATATATATATATAATATTTTTTTCCTTCATTCTTTTCTTCCTTCCTTCCTTTCTTCCTCCCTCCCTTCTTTCCTTCATTCTTTCAGTTTTCACTTCTGAATTATAAGCTGCATGACAAATGTATGAACTTTGTCTGTTTACCACTGTATCTGTAGAACCTAGAACAGTACAACACAGAGCCCCCAAAGAGGTTGCTCAATGATTATTTGTTAAATGGACAAATGAACAAGTGAACGAATGGGTGAAGAGCCAAGCAGGACACTCAGTCGAGTTACCGAAGGAGTGAAACTGGCAAGTCAGAAACTGAGATGGTTTCTTTCATCTGTTGCAGAGCCCCATGTGGTTGTCGTCACTGTCTTCTTCCTTCTGGGGCTGCTGCTTCCTCTCTCTCTCTTTCTCCTTTTTTTTTCTTGATGTTCCTTCTGCAAACTTGCTTTTTCTGTGTATTAGTCACTTTGAACATAGCTGAAAATTACCTCCAGACTCAACACCACCTGCAGTTCAAGTGCTCATTGTTCTCTTGTTATAATTCTATCCTGTAGTGTAAATACTCAAGTGAGATAAAACATTTGGCTCAGCTTAGCCTCTGGATTGACTCAGCCTTTCTCAGGTCCCCAGAAGAGGTGCCAGGAGCTCAGTATCACTTGGAACCAATATAGCCTTCTATGTCCATCTCTTTGGCAGGTGTCATCAGGGAGATTCGTGGCAATTTAAAAGTAGAGCTCCTGCTGGGCCCAAGTAGTGTCTGCTAAAAACAACAGCAACAATAAAACATCAAGGAAGATGACTTCAAATCGTCCCACCTAACTTTGACACCTTAATGTCACAATAGGGAAGTTAAATATCTTTTAAGAACTGTATTGCTTTGTTTCCTTTTCCACTTATTTTCATCTTTAGGATCCTTTCCATTGCAAATTATTGAAGCCCCAATTCAAATTTGCTTACACAAAAAAATGAAATCTCCCGGCTCACGTTATTGCATTAGACAGAGGTATTCTGGATTTAAGCAAGGAATGCTGCAGAGCTGGGATGGCTTTACCCATGATTGTTTTGTTAGTAGCTTTGTTTTTGTTTTTGTTTTTCACCATTTCTCAACTCGATGTTCTCTATGTTGGCTCCATTCTCATGACTTCAAGCTGCCTGCCAGAAGGTCCCATGGCTACACCCTCGTAAGTATTCCAAGTATTCCTCAAAATCCTAATGGACTGATATAGGTCACATTTGAATGTAAGTGTTAAAGGAATGTGATATGTTGATTAGCTTAGGTTTGGATCACATGCTCTACTGCTGGAATTGAGAATGCAGTCAACTCTACCAGGTTCCCATGAGCTAAAATTGGGGGAGAGGAAGTTCTACCAATGTATAACCTGGATGCTAAGCAGCAAAACAACAGATTTTCACCATAGTTGAATTTGTACTCATTTTGTTGGAAAATAGTTTTGGAAATAATTTCATATAAGACAACGAAATCTTTAATCTTCTGATTTTGCTCTTTTAACCTTACATGAACAGATATTAACTATCAAAACCAAACCATTTTTTCAATGAGCTGTAGATAAAACATTGTACACTTCATATTCATGCTTTAGCCTTTACTTTTGGCTGAATAACTAATTCTACTGATCAACCCACAGTAAAACACCCTCATGACCTACTCTCTAGACATGTGCATCAGGAGGGGAAGTGAACACTTAATCAATTAATATTTGCTGGCTAATGCTTTGACATTTACAAAGACTGGACACATCTGCATGAAACTCTAAAATAAAATTAGGAAAGTGATCAAGAATAAGACTTGAAGAAAAGAAGCCAATTGAACCCAAAAAATAGATGCATTGCTTAACTATTATGAAATTTCAGATGATACTCACTGTCTCCCCATTGTGTGAAAACTCAGTTCATTCCACCCGCCACCAACCAAATAACTCCATTTCGTGGACTCACGATCAAATGATTGGGGAAATATTTCAATGTTCAATAGATTGTCTAAGCATTTTGTGGAACTATGCCTAAACAGACAGAAAATTCAAACCCCTATTTATTTGTGCTACGACTATTTTTAAAAGAGCAATCGGCAATTTTTACGTAGAGAGGAAATATGCCATAGAGGTTGAAAAGTTGGGCTCTAGTGTCAGACTGCCTGAGCTCCAATTCTAAATCTGTACTTACTCATCATGCCTCAATTTCCTCATCAGAAAAAAAATGAAGATAATAATAGTAGTCGTCTCATAGGGTTGCTGTGAAGATTGAATGAGTCAATCCACATGAAGCTCTTAGAAGCTCCTGGCAAAAAGGTTGTGCCCAAGGGTTGTTGACTATAATCTTTTTATTTTTTCCTTTCTCTGTCTCTGTCTCTGTTTCTCTCTCTCCCTCCCTCTCTCTCTCTTCATTTTTTCTTCAATTAAGAAGTGCCATTAAATTGTTTTATGGACACCTCACTTCTATACAATGCACACTGCAAACTGGCCCAGCCATAATTGAGATATAATCACCAAAGAGATGCCTTTGACAGAGATGGAGATGCCTTTGACAGAGATGGAGTAGCTGACAAGTTGCTAAGCACAATGTTAAATTGTTTGTTATTGTTGAGGAGTGGGAAGCTTCTCTTTTAAAAGACTCCCAAGTTTAAAGCCCACATGATTAATATTCACAGGAGACAGACTAGTTTATATAGCCAGAGACACTGAGGTCAGCCTGGATAATGGAAGAGCGTGCTCATTCCTGAGCCTGTAGTGACATATCCTCACATCTCTACTGAGCCCAGCCATCTCAGGCTTGTCAAGAAAGGGTGTGTCCATAAGGTTGTAAAGATCTGAACCTTACAAATGAACATCATGTAGTCATAAGCATCCGGATGAGTCATGGCTTACTTTATGGGTGTAGCTCATCCTCAAAGAAAGATTGAACTGACCATGAACATCAGATCATGGAACATAAGCTTTTCCAAAGGCTCCTCATAAAAAATACAATAAAAATAAATACAGTTATTGCCTAAAATTCAAAGTCTCACACAGATTTATTGTGAATTGGATGCATCATTGCTCATCTTCTCTTTCTGGATATCTATACCACTGAACTGAGTTTTTAAAATGTTGATAAAGCTGTTTGTGTTAATGTACATAATCAGTTATAGGAGACAACCTCAACGCAGCATGGGACATGAGAGAATTTGAAAACATTTGCATTTTCACTATGTTTTTCAATTTTTATCTATCAGGAATCTTGTTGACATGTATCAGTTCTCGGCCCCTCAATATGTAATCTGACATGACATGACCTCAATAATACCCATGCTTGAAGTGGCCAAAATGCCAAAGATTTCAAGATAAAAACAAAAATGTATTTATGTAAATGTCTGAGGGTTCTCAAATATCACAGAAATTCAAAACTTTTTTTTTTTTCACCAAACTTGCATTAGGCCCTCACATTTGCCTCCTTAGGTGTTATCTTCAGCTCTCAGCAAAGAATACAAGAAAATAGCAAAAATAGTCAAAGTTCAAACATACATTTTTTTCAATGTGTAGTCCACCCTGAATTTTCTCAAACTAGATATGAAGACCATTTTCATGAGAAATCTAAATGCTGTTTTTGATAACTCTCAGTAAATATGAAATCAATACATACTGTTTTAGCGTACCTTTTACTACCCCAGCACCATCTAGGTTCTGCAGGAAATTTAGAATAACTATGAGATGCAATCTCTGCACCCCAGGAGCTTACATTTCCATGGGAAGATTATACTATGTGCAAACAACATCAAACATCATAAGGTAGGCGATAATTTAGTGGCATTTTTTTGGTATAAATTATTGTCAAGGTTTAGAGGAGAAGAAGAGCAAGGACATAAGTTTGGTAAAATTCAGCAAAATTACATGGAGAAATGTCTTGAACTGAACTAATGTATTCAGAGGAAAGGTGAACAATGAAGTCTCTTGACATGGGATGCCAATAGGGTTATTTAAGAGATCAGTCTAAATAACAATAACATTTTCAAAAGATGAGTAAAGAATAGAGTCAATTCTTAGAAAAATCCTCTGCTTTCCTTGATTAAACAAAAGCCTAAGTCGGGAGTAACTCCACGATTTCAAATGTGGGTAACCTGGAGAAGACCTTTATGAGAGACACGGGGAGTTAGAAAACAGAGCTCAAAGGCAAGAGAAGTTTCATTTAAAAGATACTACATTTGAGGGGTGCCTGGGTAGCGCAGTTCGTTGAGCATCAGACTCTTGGTTTAGGCTCTGGTCATGATCTCAGGGTCATGGGATCAAGCCTGCCATCAGGCTCCGTGCTCAGTGCAGAGTCTGCTTGAGTTTCTCTCTCCCTCTGCCCCTCCCACTTGTGTGCTCTCTCGCTCTCTAAAATAAATAAATCTTTAAAATAAATAAAAAAAAATATTACAGCTGAGATGACAGTTAAGATGTCTCATTGTTAATGTCTGGCACACAAAGGGAAGCGATACTGAGAAGAGTTTGGGAGAGAGAACTGAGAGTCATAATATGAAAAGTATAATAAAAAACTCTGTATATGCAGCTTACTCAATAGTTTCCAGTCTCTTCCACCATGCCCCGAACAATACTAGAGTAACTTCTTTTTAAATGAGATGCATCCTACCACTCTGAAATTATTTACACTTTGTCTACATCTAGAGTTATTTAACTAGTGAATTATAGCCAATCAAGCCATATTTTTCCAAATATCCCTCTCGCCCAGTACCCATGGAGTTTTTCAATATCATGCATTAGATATGCCAGACTTTATGTTTTCTATGATGCCAGGCATATTACTATCAGCTCATCTAGTGTGATTCTGAAGCATTGATATTTTACATACACTATTATTTCATGTAAATATATTAAAGCACAAGAAAATTTCCATGTTTTTAGTTTTTCTTATTCGTATTTTTTGAGTCTTAGCAGTTATGCTGAAGCCATTTTATAACATCCCTATTATTGGGGCACTTGGGTGGCTCAGTCGTTAAGCGTCTGCCTTCGGCTCAGGTCATGATCCCAGGGTGCTGGGGTCGAGCCTCACATCGGGCTCTCTGCTCCGCGGGAAGCCTGCTTCTCCCTCTCCCTCTCCCCCTGCTTGTGTTCCCTCTCTTGCTGCCTCTCTGTCACATAAATAAATAAAATCTTAAAAAAATAATAACATCCCTATTATTAAAATCTAGAATGTGTACCCCCCAAATATACAGAGAATTATTTAAAACTATATTATATTTTCCAGTCCTGGCCAATTTACTTGAACTTCCAATAGATACTCAGAAGAATCAGAGATGGATGCCCTGGGTGGGTAAAAGCAAACTAGGGGATTTAGTGAATGTGGGCAAGGATTGGGGAGAAGAATGTCATATGAGCAGACCATAAGTAAAGCATTTTGGCAAATAACATTTCCCCACATGCTTTATCATGGAATCTTGGGCTCCTGGGCTGAAGGGTGCATTAGAGATCCTCCAGTGCTCACATTTCTTAGGAAGGATTCGGCCTGGGCCAATTGCACAGGGATTCTCTCAGTGGAATATCTTTCCTGTGCTGTTCTGCTCCCACTTTTGGGACATAAAGTTAGGCTTTGTATTGGAGTATTTGGAAAAGATAACATTCAAAAATTACCACAAGGTCCTGGTTACCACTCTTTTCCCTAATGAAACTTGAAAGGGTTTTTAAAAAGAAAGAGGTCACAAAAATAGGAACAGAATCAGTAAGATCGTTGTTCCCTTTCATAGTTGACACTCCTAGAAGGCCTTGGAAGGAACTCTGGCTACACATGGATAAATGCAGGGCAACTCTGTCTCTAGCTAGCTACCTGCTCAGCCTCTCTAGATCTGTCTCGCCTCCGTTGAGCTAGGTGCTCTTAAGTTCATATCTAGCACCCACATTCTATAATGCCATGCATATTCTCAGACTGTTTCATGAAACCTGTCAAAAGGGTTTATGATGGCAGATTCCTGATTCACTTTATCGCCAAGACTACAATTTGGCGATTTTATGGGCATGTGAATTACTGTCAATGCTTCGATGATAACTCCTGAAACTTAGAGAAGCTGCTATCCAAAGCATTATTTAACATTTGATTAATTCATAAGCATTATATAATAATCCATGAAAACAATGTGCATGCTGGAAAAAATTAAGTGTGTCTATTAACCTACAGATGGTCATTTTGATCAATAATATATAGTCCTATGCAGGCCTAAGAAGGAACTTACTACCATATATTTTAATTTCACTTTCGGTGAGGCAATTTGCTTCAATATCCAAACCATGTCGCTAACTATAGCTTGCAGGTTTCTGAGCTATTTGTTGGCATTTAGGAAAAAAAGCAAATTGGGAATATATTCAATTATTCAGTTCCTAGAAGTTCCTTTTTTCTTTTTTTCAGGACCAAAACCACTGGTTCTGTAACTGTTAAATAAACTCCCTTTTCCCCTGCATCTACTAATATATTCTAGGAAAAATTATAGAAACCAGGGATGGTAATCATCACTAGAAGTTTTTGTTTATTCATTTCATTGCCTTGAAAACAGATTGCCAGATTAGGCCCTTGAAGTGTATTCTTACATGTGTCAGACCAAAGAAACATTTGAAAATAAGATTCTGCATTTCCCTCTGCTCAGTGGTTCCCAATGACAAGGGACCCATCTCCAGCCTTTGAACATTTCACATCTCCACGGCACTTGCTGGGTAGCAGCTGAGTCTGCGAAAACGGCCATGAGTCATAAGAGTAAGGGAAACCCTGTGTCAGCACACGCCGAAAACAGCAGCAGCTGAATTCCTGTCCACACTGGTAGTAAGACAGACTACGCTGGAAAAGTGTTTTACCACACCCTGGTAGTTAGCCCTGCTGACTGCTTTTGCCTGCTCGTTCTCTAAACTACAAGGCATGCTATGTCCAAAGAGCAGTTTCTTCCTTGGTAGTTTCTCTGGGATTCTGGAATGTTTTGCAGTTACTTCCTCACCAGAACAGGCAGAAGGGCTACCAGCACTGTCCACCCTCTTGAGTTTTTAAGTCAGCTCAGGGAGTCTCTTTCCTCTTTAACACACTTTCCACAATTTTCTGACTGGTCTCTTCTCACTTGGAGCTTTTCAAATACTGCAACCCCTAATCTATCCACACCTATCTAAGTTAGGGAAAGATGGGTTTAAATGGTGAGCATCTCTCCAACAAAATCATTACTCTTCCATATTGAGCAAGAACCAATAAAGTAGACGGCCCATTCAGGCTCAAAACCAATGTCCGACAAGGACAAGCTTGCTCCAACTCAGCTCGGATGATGATAAACATGGATTTCAACATTTTAAACTCTTGAATCTGGAAAACAACTCAGCTGAAATTTATATACAGTGCGCCGGGTGAAGCTTGGCTAAAAGCAAAGCTGCCCTTGGAAAAAGATAGACGACTTTAAACAAGGCTAATTTAAAAACCCAAATCAAAGATAAATCAGCTCTCCGAACTTAGAGGCACAGCCTCCAAAGCAGAGGTCCACGCAGCCCACCCAGCGGAGGAAGGAGTCTTGCTCCCTCCCTCCCTGCCGAGAGCAGAGGCCGGGGCAGCGGGAGGCGTCCGTGGCGAACGCTCTCTGGATGCAGCAAGGTGGCTCTGGCCCTTGTAAAAGGCATTCATCACATTTGGTTCCTTGTACCTGAGAAAAAATAGCAATCTCTGGGATCTGATTTTTTGTGTTTCAAACTAGAGAAAGCTTTTATGATGTCTCTTGATGAAATATACCCACTCTCTCATTCTAAGCAGCCTCTAAATTCTTAAATGTGTGTAAATGGAAAACATGCTGTGGGTCTTTATTCCACTGAGCAGCAAGAAATAAATCAGAACGCCCCCCTCCTGACACCCCCACTCAGTCTCTCCCCTGATACCTCACAGATGTGCAGCGTTAGAGGGAAGAACATAAATGCTTTATAAAATTAATATGTGGAAATTGCTTTATTTACCATAAATGCCTAGCCTGGGGCTTTCTCTATAGGGCCCGGTCAGGATATTAAGCTGCGTTCTTGCCTTCTGCGTACCAAAAATCTGCCTTCATTTCTGCCACACAAGAGGGTCTCCGTTCTCCACAGAGAAGAGGCAGTTGGTGGCAGTGTGGTATTCACCGTCCAAGGTGAGATGGTTGCAAGTGAGAGGTAAACAAAACATCTCATCCATGAGGCGTGAAATGGGTAAATCATTTTAGGACCCTGCTGGGTTCAGAGGCCTAAATAGATATATAAATATCCGTTGTTACCATATTTGATATTAAACTAGATGCCGTAGACCCAACAGATGAATGTAAATGCTGGAACTTGCCTCCGCGGTTCATTCATATCTAAAAATATGTAGAAGATCTACCACAGAGCTCATGAAAGGCTTTTAACTGATTTTAATAGCAGTCATTACATTAGAAAATGAGACTTCCCCTTGTAACAGAGATGAACTGGGGAGAAACAAAGGAGGGGAGGTAGCTAGTGCAGCGCCCCAGTGCCCTGCCAGGATTACTGCTCATCATTCTTGCTTTCAACAGTTAGCCAGCTCCTTTTGTCAGAGACTACCACCGTCTAATGAAACAATTAGGGCTTGACAGTTTAAATATGCTATTTTGTTCTTTTCAAGCATAAGTGCCAGCCACTAAGACAAACGATACCCACCACCTTCCTATCAGCGGAGCCATTGTTATCCCAGATAGAATGCCCTAAAAATAAAATCCATTTTGTATGTGAAGCTTCATCAAGTCAGGTCATGTCTGCTCCTCAGGGCAGACTGCAGTGTACTAATTTCATTATGCTATTTTTAAATGTGGCCTCCTTGGATCTTTTAGTATGGCCTACATAAGCTCAACAAGGCCCTCAGTGAATGTTCAGGGCTTCCTTGCTAATCACCTCTGCCCACCCTGCCCTCAACCCCTAACTTCAACCACTTCTCCAGGCCTGTAGGGTTAACGAGAAATAGGCACACTTGCGGTGTGTTCACACTTAGGTCAGCATCACCTACTGGGCCTTGTCCAACACGTGAGCTATTAGAAGTTCAAATTGGCATCGGTGTCTTCAGTTCATTATTAAAGTTACTCCAGCTTTTTAAAAAAAAATTCACCAAAAAAGAGAGAATTGCTTTCTCAGAGGTCATCATACGAGACTTCTGAATCTCCGTGACCTGTTTCTATTTTGGCTCTTGTATCAGGTTTATGTTTTTCAGTTGTAAAATAAACACATTCATAGATACATGAAAAGTGTAGAAGAAGGGCAAATCATTGTTCAGTACTCCTCTAGTTTCAACTCATAGAAACTCAACTCAAAATTGATACACAAAAAAGGGATACATTGTTCATGTAACCAGAGATGGAAGTGGCTTAAGGGCACAACTGGATTCATTATGGTTCAAATTAATTCCATAAGGACGAGATTTCTCTCTCCCAATCTCTCAGTTCTGTTTTTCCCTGGGTCAGCCTGTATCTCCAAAGGCACTGCTCTCCTGGTGGCGCATGGACAGCCCCAGGCTTACATCTTAACAGCTGAGAAACGCGGATGAAATGACATCTCCTTCTTCTCAACTGTTCTAGCCCAAGTCCCGAAATTAAGTCTCAATAACATGGCTTGGTGTGTGCCCATCCTTGAACCTATCAGGGTTCAGTATGGCTAGAGAAAATCTCTGATTGAGCAGATTTCTGTTATACGCCCACTCATAAAGCCAGAATTTTAGATCAGCCTCAGATAAACCATTTGCTCTAAGAAAGAGGGAGGAATGGTTCCCCAAAAGAACACCAGGTATACCATCCTAAGAAGGAGTAGACGCAGAGCAAATAACAACAGATGTCTGTGATAGAGACTTTTGTCCTCACGACCTGAAACAAGAGTCACAGATACATATTTAATCCTCAACGAGATGGAAGGTCCAGAACTATTTTTGAAAATGTCCATGAATTTGTACTAATTGAAGTAGTAAAATATGTCCCTCACAAAGATTCGGAAACTATCAGGAAATGACAATGTGGTTAATAATGAGGAAATCATACAAGATATAGAGAGAAAAACAAACATGATGTGAAGTCACTGGAGAATAACGTCTACTAATTCCAGTCTCCTATTGCACACTCTCACATTGATTTTGGTGTCCCAGTGTGGCCTCCATTGTTTCTACCGAAAAGCTAATTATTAATCTTATTGGAGTTCTCTTGTACATGATGAGTCATTTTTCCTTTACTGCTTTTAAGATTTTCTCTTTTTCTTTGGCTTTTGACATTGTAACTATGATGTGTTTAGGTATGGCTAGCTCTGTGTTTGTACTACTTGGAGTTTGGAAACATAATGGCTGAAAACTTCCAAATTTGATGAAAAATACACTACATGTCCAAGAAGCTCAACAAACACTTTTTTCTGGCAATTTCTCTCTCTCCTCCTTTAGTGCTCCCTTTACACATACACTGGTATATAAATGATGTCTCATATTTCTATGAAGCTCTGTTTATGTTTTTGTCATTCTTTTTGCTCTGTGTTCTTCAGATTGTATGCTCTCTATTGATCCCATTCAAGTTTACTGATCATTTCTTCTGCCAGCTCAAATCTACTTTTGAGTCCATCTAGTGAATTATTTGTTTAGGTCCTTTCCCACTTTAGAATTTCCATTTGATTCTTTTAAAGTTGTCAATCTCTTCATTGATAGTCTCTATTTAATAAGACATTGCCATCATACTTTGCCTTAATTCTTTAGACATGGTTTACTTGAGTTCTTTGAACATATTTTTAATAATGCTTTGAAGTCTGTTTCTGTTAAGTTCAATATCTTGGCCCCTCAATGGCAGTTGCTGTTGCTTGCTATTTTTCCTGTGTGTATGTGTGTGTCACACTTTACTGTTTCTCCATACATCTTGTGATTTTTATTGAAAACTGGATATTTTAGGTAATATATTGTAGCAACTCTGGATACTGATATCTCCCAGGAGGTGGTGGTGATTGTCGTCTGCTTGATCATTTTTTATTTGTTCAGTGACTTGGTTGATAACTCTGTGAAGTCTATTTCCCCTGTAATATACAGTCTCCAGTGTCTCTGCTCAGATTATTTTCCCCTTGTTTTTATCTTTTACCTTAGCTTCCTACAGGTGGCTCCTGAGTCTACTTATTGGTCAAAGGTTATTTAAACCCCCATGGTCAATTAGATTTTACCCCTTACCATTGGATCTGTGTGGGGTTTGGATGTGGCTGCTATCATAATTCAGGGCTTACTTTTTTGCCCCACAATCAGCCAGGGACTAGTAGCTTAGAAGGTCCCTCTCCAACTGCTCCTGAGATGGTGTAGTGTGGGGCATGCACAGTCTTCCAAATTACCAGGGATGCATGTGATTTTAAGCCTGGCTTCCTAGGAGTTGCCCCTGGACCAGAACAGCTTATTGTTCAGCCTTTATTCGGTCAGAGGTTGTGTTTAATTCCCTTGTGCCCGTAAGGCTTCCACCCTGTGTTGATGGATCTGCGCGCAGCTTGGGGAATGGTTTCAAATCAAGCCTCAACTCCTCCTCTGATTGCTTCTGAATAAGTATGTAGCTTATGGGCACAGCCGTTCTGACCCACAGAGTTGACTGTGATTCCAGGAAGGTTATTCTTGGCTCTTTCTATGGTTTTCTTTATAAAACTTCTGGCTGTTCTGCGGTTCCACTTCTTGTTGCCAGTATCGTGGAGCTACCAAACCCTTGTAATTGTTCTGCACCAGTATCTCCATTGTTTCCAACACCCTTAGGCCTGGAATTCTGCAAGTTCTCTTCCAGATACAGTCTGTCCCCTCCCAAAGAGCTGTTTACAGACTGCCTCTCACCCTAGCAGAACCTCTACACTGCTGCACAGGAGCTGGGAACAGGGGACAGTGACCTGCCTCTCCCTAAGTGACACCTCTACTCTATGAGTGGGTGATGGAGCAGCTCGCCACCCACTCCCACAGCATGGAACCTCCACACTGCTGGGACCCGGGCAAATGGGGCCCCAGTATTCCCAGCTTGCCACACTCAGCATAGAGCTTGTGCACTATGAGCAGCGGCCAGTAGCAGATGGGAGCCTCAGGCCTTCCAGCCACACCTGCCCTAACTAAAGGTTCTCTGCGGCACAGAGTGGGGAAGATAAGACCTACAGACTGCTGCTCACAGGGTGGAAACGTAGCCCAAGACTGGAGCTGGGGAAGAGGGAGCCCCCTCCTCTCCACTCCTACACACCTTTGTCTTCTTGGCCATACTACCCAGAGTAGAAGACCCAGGGAAGTTTTAAACATGGAGCTGAGTGGGAGGAGGAGGGAGCCTATAATTTAAACGCCATGGAGTTCCACTGTTCTTACTGAGATGTAGTAGATTTTCTTGAATAAATGTTTCTCCATTCGCTATATGCCCTTCAGCTAATTCCCAGAGCTTTGTAATGATTTTTTAAAAATAATTTTCATCAATTAAATGGTTGTTTTCCTGGGAAAATGGTCTGCCAGTCTCCTCACTCTGCCATTCTGGAAGTTTCCCTATACTCACATTTAACTACAGTTGCTGTTAGTTACAAATCCACAAGTCATAAGCCATTCAAGAGCTTAAAAAGTTATCGTCTATTCCTTCTGCCTTTGAGCAGGATAATACCTTAGCCAGCCCAGATAGATGAGAACCTATACCAGTTTTGAAAACCTCCAGAGAAAAAAAAAAATTCACAGCCTTCCTTAATAACCTAAATCAGTGCTTAACAACCCTCCCTGCCAGGAATTCCTTTCTTGCATATAACCTAAAGCCCATGTGGTACAGTTTAAAGGCCTTTACTCTTCATCTGTCCTGGAGGAGATAAAGACCAGCTGGTCACCACACAGCACACTTCCTCCTCAGGAGGTGCAGCCTCCAGCCTCGTTTTTAAAAAATCCTTCTTTGGCGCTGTCATTGGAATAAATAATCTTAATACTTCCTCATACTGTTTTTCAATCTGTGGACAACCTTTGTGCGCTCCTCTGAAATCTTTCCATTCTTGCCATTATCCTCTTGAGACTGGAAATATTTCCAAAGTGAGGTCCGAACGCTCTACACACAATTCTCTTAAGAGCTCTTGTTAACTATGCAGATTCCCCTGCTCCACTCTAGACTCAGTGAGTCATAACCCCGGGAGGCTATGGATCTGGGAATCAGCGTGCCTATCCCATTTCCTAGGTGATTCTGATGCACTGAAGTTTCCGATCCTCTAGCTACATTGCAGCCTGTTCTCTGCCATTGGATCACAGGTTGCAACACCGTGTCAGCACAGAAGGACCACGTGGGAGCTTTTAAAAATCCTGATGTCCGAGCTGTACCCCAGTCCAGTTAAATCAGTCTCTAGGAGCAGCACCTGGGCCAGCAGTCCTTTTAAAGCTCCCCAGGTGAATTCCAAGGGCAACCCAGGTCATCAGTTTCTCCAAGGCAAGGGCCAGTGGTGTTTGCCTCCCAGCACCTACTAAGACAAAGCCTAATACAGAGAACGGTAGTTCTCAGTGTTGTGAAGATAAATCTTGTTGTTACTCTTTGTCTTGGAGAAGAGTTATTGGAAGACGAAGAGGAAGGGGGCAAGGCTTCTAACTGGGAACCATACATGATGGGAAACGCTGAGAGAGGCCTGTAGGAAGACTGCCGCTAGCCATTGTGAGGCCGGGAAATGGGGACGGTGAGTACTAACATCTTCACAGTGACTGATGTTAAGACTCATTTCATGTGCCACTTCTGATCCACTTGGCCTATCCTGACTCTCATTCCATCATCCCCCTGGGGGACAACTTGCAAGTTCTCCTGGCACCACCAAGCACCGTGTCACTTTAAGCCCACATCATAAGCCCCTTTCCTCCCACCTGAGGCTCCCCCGGATGACCCAGAGAGAAGGGATAAGGCAGACCCCCTCGGCATTCACATCTGAGACACCCCGAAGTGTGAAGAATATAACATTCCAAGTGGCAAATCTTGGTAGATGAGTTTGTCCCCCTTTCTCCACAACCTTCCAATCCCCATCATGTAATGAGCTGAAACAAAGGTTATAAAGCCCCTAAAGAATGGTTCCGGGGAGGGGGCATCATCAGTTACACTTAACATTGGCCAACTCAGTAATACTTCCTTGTATTTCTCCCTCTCCTACCCTGTTTCATTGCCCCCCATCCCTCATTCTTAATCCCAAGGATCATGCTCCCTCTCAACAGTGGCAGATAAGGCCCAAAGGCCCAAGTTAAATAGATGGTATTGAGGTATGTCCTTCATTTTTATATCCTTACCTATCGGAGTGCCTGCCACAAATTTGGTGACCAATAAATATAAACTGACGTGGAGCCGAAAACTGGATAGAGGAAGGAATGCACCAGAACTGTCCATCGTGAGAAAGTGTTTTGGTGAGAGAATAAACAAAAGATTGTGACTAAAATTTCCCCACTATTAGCTGTGAGGCCATAAACAAACCAGCAACCTTTTGGATATTCAACTTCCTAACTTTATAAAATGGAATTCTGAGTTGTAGCTAAACCTCATGAGAAAATAATGATGGTGGTTTTCTGAAAATGATAAAATGAAAGTGTTAAAGTTACTGCTTTGGTATAGTAGGCTTATATGGTAGCTTTTTTCCCCTTCAGACATGAGGGCAGCTCCATATGTTAGCAATTAACACTCATTAGAAAGAATTTTGAATAGCTGTATGAGAATGAGATAACCATAATAAAGATTGTGAGTGATTACCTGAAATGCACATTTTCATTTTTGCTTCATGCTATATTTTTTCAAATACACGATACAGCATTATTAACTGTAGTCCATGTTGTACAAACCCAGGACATAGTAACTTTATAACTGGAAGTTTGTACCTCTTGACCACCTTTGCCCTGTAGCCCACCCCACACTCCCAACCCCTGCCTCTGGCAACCAGCAATCTGGGTGTGTGTGTGTGCACACGTGCATGTGCGTGCACACGCACACACACACACATGGATATGTATGGTTTTTGTTTGGGGGGGTTTTTTAGATTCACTAGTCTTTATCTTTCTGTGACTGACCTCACTTAGCTTAATGCCCTAAAGGTCCATCCGTGTTGTCACAAAAGGCAGGATTTCCTTTTTCATGGCAGAATATATTCCAATTCTATATGTATATACCACACTACTTTATCCACTCATCTGATGATGGACACTATGTTTTCATATCTTGGCTATTATAAATACTGCAGTGTAGATAGGAGTACAGCTGTCTTTTTTGAATTAATGTTTTTATCTGTATAAATACCCAGAACTGGAATTGCTGAATCATACGGTTTTCCTCCATACAGTTTTCCATAGTGGATGCACCAACTTAAATTCCTATCAACAGTACACAAGGGTTCCCTTTTCTCCACAGCCACATTTATTGCTTCTTGGTTTTTGTTTTGAGTTTTTAAAATTTTACTGAAGGATAATTGATTTACAATATTGACATATAATATTGTACTAGCGATTCACTATATGCATTACAAAATGGTCACCACAATAAGTCTAGTTACCATCTGTCACCATACAAAGTTGTAATAATATTATTGACTATACTCCCTATATTGTACATTATATCCCTGGGCCTTACTTATTTTATAACTGGAAGATAGTAATTCTTAATCTGCTCCACATATTTTGTCCATCCCCTTCACCCTTCTCCCCTCTGGCAACCATCACTTTATTCTCTGTATGTATGAGTCAGTTTTATTTGTTCATTTGACTTGTTTTTTACATTCCACATATAAGTAAAATCATATACAGTACTTGTCTTTCTCCGTCTGACTTATGTCACTTAGGATAATACCCTCTAGGTCTATCCATGTTCTCACGAATGGCAAGATCTCGTTCTTTTTATGGCTGAGTAATATTCCAGTGTGTGTGTGTGTGTGTGTGTGTATGCTACATCTTCTTGATTCATTCATCTATTGATGAATAGTTAGGTGCTTCCATATCTTAGCTATTATAAATATTGCTGTGATAAACATAGGGGTGCATATGTCTTTTGGATGAGTGTTTTCATTCATTTCCTTCAGATAAATACCCAGAAGTGGAACTGCTAGATCATAAGGTAGTTCTATTTTTAATTTTTTTGAGGAAACTCTATAATGTTTTCCCTTTTTCTTAAGATTTTATTTATTTATTTGACAGAGAGCCAGGGAACACAAGCAGGGGAGATGGCAGAGGGAGAAGGAGAAGCAGGCTCCCTGCTCAGCAGGGAGCCTGATACGGGGCTCGATTCCAGGACCTTGGGATCATGACCTGAGCCACCCAGGCTCCCTTCCATAATGTTTTCCATTGTGGCTACACCAACTTACATTCCCACCAACAGCACACAGGGATTCCTTTTCTCCACATCTTAGCCAACACTTGTTAGCTCTTTTTGATACTAGCCATTCTGACAGGTGTGATGTGAAAACTCATTGTGGTTTGATTTACATTTCCTTAATGGTTAGTGATGTTGAGTATCTTTTCATACTCCTACTGTTGGCCATCATGTCTTCTTTGGATTGTTTGGTTTTTTGATACTGAGTTGTATTCTGCATATGTTTTAGATAATAACTCCTTACTGGATATATCATTTGCAAATACCTTCTCCAATTTAGTAGGTTGCCTTTTTGCTTCATTGGTTTCCTTTGCTGTGTCAAAGCTTTTTAGTTTGATGTAGTTCCATTTGTTTATTTTTGCTTTCATTGTCCTTGCATGAGGATGTCTCCTCATGCAAAAAACATTGCTAAGACGAATGTCATAGAGCTTACTGCCTATATTTTCTTCTAGGAGTTTTATATTTTCAGGTCTTAAAATGAATCAAAGACTTAAATGTGAGGTTTTTTTTTTTAAGATTTTATTTATTTATTTGAGAGAGAGAATGAGACAGAGAGAGAGAGCATGAGATGGGGGAGGGTGAGGGAGAAGCAGACCCCCCACCGAGCAGGGAGCCCGATGCGGGACTCGATCCCGGGACTCCAGGATCATGACCTGAGCCGAAGGCAGTCGCTTAACCAACTGAGCCACCCAGGCGCCCCATGAGTTTATTTTTGTACATGGCGTAAGTGGTCCAGTTTCATTCTTTTGCATATAACTGTCCGTTTTCCTGATATCATTTATCGAAGACTGTCATTTCCCTGTTGAATATTCTTGCCTCCTTTGTGATAGATTAATTGACTATATAAGCATGGGTTTATTTCTGGTTTCTCTATTCTGTTCCACTGATGGATGTCATTTTATGCCATTGATTACTAGTGGGGTGTTAAAGTTATCTACTATTATTGTATTACTTCCAATTTCTCCTTTTGTGTCTGTCAATATTTGCTTTATATATTTAGGTGTTTCTATGTTGGGTGCATAAATATTTATAAATGTTACATCTTCTTATTGAATTGGTCCCCTTATCATTATGTAATGTCCTTCTTTATCTCTTGTTACAGCCTTTGTTTTAAATTCTCTTTTTTCTGATAAAAGTATAGCTATTCCATCTTTTGATTTCCATTTTCATGGAATATCTTTTTGCATCCCTTCACTTTCAGTCTGTATGTGTTTTCAGTTCTGAGGCAAGTCTCTTGTAGGCAGCATATAGAAGAGTCTTCTTTTTTAATCCATTCAACTATCTTATATCTTTTGGGTTTTTTTTTTTTTTAAAGATTTTATTTATTTGACAGAGAGAGGAGACAGAAGAGAGTGAGCACAAGCAGGGGGAGTGGCAGGCAGAGGGAGAGGAAGAGGCAGGCTCCCCACTGAGTAGGGAGCCTGATGTGGGGCTCGATCCCAGGGTTCCGGGATCATAACCTGAGCCAAAGGCAGATGCCTAAGTAACTGAGCCACCCAGACTCCCCTATTTTAAATCTTTTGATTAGAGCATTTAGTTCAGTAATATTTAAAGTAATTATTGATATGTATTTATTGCCATTTTAATTGGTTCTGGGTTGTTTTTGTAGTTCTTCTCTATTTCTTTCTTCTCTTGATCTCTTTCCTTGTATTTTGAAGACCTTCTTTAGTGTTATCTTTGGATATCTTTCCCTTTATTTTTTGTGTATCTATTACAGGTTTTGGATTTGTGGTTACCATGAGGTGCATATATAACAACCTATGTATAAATAGTTTATTTTAAGGTGGTGGTCACTTAAGTTCACACACATTCAAAAAACACTTGATTTTTGACTCCTCCCCCCTACATTTTAGGTTTTTGATGTCCTATTTCATCTCTTTGTGTATTCCTTAGCTCATAATTGTAGATCTAGATTTTACTGCTTTTCTCTTTCAACCTTACTATTAGCTTTTTAAGTGGTTGATACACTACCTTTATCACATATTTGCCTTTATCAGTGAGATGTTTTTCTTTCATATATTTTCTTCTAGTTATGACCTATTCTGCTTAAAGAAGAGTATTTCTTTAATGTTAATATATCTTCTAACGTCAAATTAGTGGTGATGAACTCCTTTGATTTTTTTTTTTTTTTTTTTACATGTCTGGGTAAATCTTTATCTCCCATTCAATTCTGAATAATAACCTTGCTGGAAATTCTTGGTTGGAAGTTTGAAGGTTTGTTTTTGTTTTTGTTTTTCAGCACTGGCTATATTATACTGCTTTATTCTGACCTGAAAAATTTCTGCTGAAAAATCAGTGGATAGTCTTATGGGAATTCCCTTATACAGCACTAATTGATTTTTCTCTTGCTGCTTTTAAGATTCTCTCCTTGTCTTTAGCTTTTGACATTTTAATTAAAATTTGTCTTGACCTGGATCTCTTTGGGTTCATCATGTTTGGGACTCTTTACTCTTGGACCTGGATGTCTGTTTCCTTCACCAGGCTAGGGAAGTTTTCAGCTATTATTTCTTCAAATATCTTCTTCCCCTTTCTCTCTCTCTTCTTTTTCAGGGACCCCTCTAATGGAAATGTTGATATGCTTGATCTTGTCCCTATTGTCAGATTTTTAAACTCTTCTCCATTTTTGCTGTTCATTTTAAGTGATTTCCAACATACTGTCTTCAGGGTTGCTGATCTATTCTGCATCATCTAATCTGATGTTTATTCCTCCTACTGTATTTTTCATTTGTTAATGTATTCTTCAGCTCTGATTGGTACTTTCTTATATTTTCTATCTCTTGGTTGAAGTTCTCACTACGGTCATCTATTCTTCTTCCAAGTCAGCATTTTAATGACCATTACTTTGAACTCATTACCAGGCAGAGTGTTTATATTTATTTCATTTACTTCTTGTTTTAGGATCTCTCTTGTTCTTTTGGTTGGAACATATTCCTCTGTCTCCTCATTTTGCCTAGCTGTCTGTGTTTGTTTCTATCTATTAGGTAGTTCAACTATGTCTCCAGGTGTTCAGAGAGTGGTCTTATATAGGGGATGTCCTGTGGAGCCCAGAAGTGCAATCCCCTATGACCACCAGAGCCAGGTGTTCGAGAGATGTTCCCTGTGTGGGCTGTGCACGGTCTCCTATTGTGGCAGGGCCATGGGTGCTGCAGGTGCACTGATGGGTGGTTCTGGCTATGAGGCCTGCCATTGGATTTTGGATAGAAAGTGCATTGAACCTGTAGATTGTTTTGGATACTTTGGACATTTTAACAATACCAATTCTTCCAGTCCATGAGCACAGAATATCTTTACATTTATTTGTGTCTTTTTCAATTTCTTCAATCATTGTCCTAGAGTTTTTTAGTGTACAGGTTTTTCACCTCCTTGGTTAAATTTTCTAGGACATTTTATTTCTGATGCAATTATAAATGGGATTGTTTTATTAATTTCTGATTTTGCTAGTTTATTATTAGTGTATAGACACACAACACTCTCTTGCCTATAGATGCTGTATCCTGCAACTTTACTGAACTACGATTATTTTCAACAGTTTTTTGGTATAGAGTCTTTATATATAATACAATGGCATCTGAAGATAGGGATAATTTTACTTCTTTTTCAATTTAGATGCTTTTTATTTCTTTTACTTTCCTAATTGCTCTGCCCAGGACTTCCAGTACTATGTTCAATAAAAGCAGCATGATTGGGCATTTTTGTCTTTTCCCTGATCTTAGAGAAAAAGCATTCAGCTTTTTACTGAATGTGATGCTTGCTGTGGGCTTGTCACATACGGCCTTTATTATGTTGTACATTCCCTCTATACCCACCTTGTTGAGAGTCTTTGCATACATGTAAAGTTTTGTCAAAGGCCTATTGAGATGATCATTTAATTTTTATCCTTCATTTTTTGATACGGTGTATTACATTGATTTTGGATATGTTGAACCATCCCTGTCTCTTGAATACCACTTAAATATGGTGTGTGATCCTTTTAATGTATTGCTGATTTTGATTTGCTAATATTTGTCGAGGATTTTTGCATCTATGCTTATCAGGGATATTGGCCTGTAATTCTCTTTTCTTGTGGCATCCTTGCCTGGTTTTGGTATCAGTAATGCTGACCTCATGAATGAGTTTGGAAGTATTCTGTCCTCTTCCATTTTTGGAAGAGTTTGAAAAGGATTATTATTCCTTAAATATTGGGCAGAATTCACCAGTAAGCCATCTGGTCTTGGACTTAAGTTTGTTGAAATATTTTTGATTACTGATTCAATCTCCTCACCAGTATTGGTCCATTCAGATGTTTTATTTCTTCATGATTCAGTCTTGATAAGGTGTGTGTTTCTAAGAATTTTTTTCTAGGTTGTCCAATTTGGCATATAATTATTCATAGTCATCTCTTAGGATCTTTTTGTATTTCTGTGATATAACTTGTAACATCTTCTCTTTTGTTTCCAATTTTGAGATTTTCTTTTTCCCTTAGTGAGTCTAGCATATGGTTTGTCCATTTTGCTTATGCTTTCAAAAGACCACTTCTTCGTTTCATTGATCTTTTCTATTGTTCTTTTAGTCTCTATTTCTGCTTTGATCTTTATTTCATTTTCTAGTTCTTTAAAGTGCAAGCGTAGATTGTTTGAGATCTTGTTTCTTAATGAAGGCATTTATATCACTATGAACTTTCCTCTTAGAACTGTTTTTGCTGCATCCCATAAGTTTTAATATGTTGTATTTTCATTTGTTTACAGAAATTTTTTTTTTTAAGATTTTATTTATTTTTTAGAGAGCGAGCGAGAGAGAAACAGCATGAGAGGGGAGAGGGTCAGAGGGAGAAGCAGGCTCCTCGCTGAGCCGGGAGCCCGATGTGGGACTCGATCCCAGGACCCTGGGATCATGACCTGAGCCGAAGGCAGACGCTTAATCATCTGAGCCACCCAGGCGCCCATGTTTACAGAAATTTTTTATTTCTGTTTTGAGAACCTTTTTTGAGAACTGTTTTGCCCCCTTGGTTGTTCAGTAACATATTGTTAATCTCCACATATTTGTGAATTTTCAAGCTTGATCTTGTAGTGCATTTTAGTTTCATACCACTGTGGTTAGAAAAGATGTTTGATAAGGCTTCAATCTTAAATTTGTTAATATTTAATAAATTTATAAATTTATTAAAATCATTTTGTGCCCAGGGTGCCTGGGTGGCTCATTAAGTGCCCAACTCTTGGTTTCAGCTCAGGTCATGATCTCAGGGTCCTGGGATCGAGACCCACATCAGGCTCTGTCCTAGGCATGGAGTCTGCTTGTCCCTCTCCCTCCCCCCTGCTCCTCCTCCTGCTTGCTCACATGTTCTATCTCTCTCTCTCTCATAAATAAAATCTTTAAAAAAAAAAAAAGATTGTTTTGTGCCCTAACTTATCTATCCTGGAGAATGTTCCATATGTAATTGAAAAGCATGTGATGTTTTTGCTTTTAAATAGAATGCTATATATATGTCAAGTTCATCTACTCTAAAGTGACGTTTAAGGCCAGTGCTGCCCTACTGATTTCCTGTCTGGATGATCCATCCATTGATGAAAGTGGGCTGTTAAAGTCCCCTGCTGTTATTGTACTGCTGGCTATTTCTCTCTATAAGTCTGTTAATATCTGCTATATATATTTATGTTGGGTGCATATGTATTTACAATGTTGATAAACAGGTCAGTCCAGCAATGGCCTTTGTCTTTTATTACAATTTTTGCCTTACTCTATTTTGTCTGATATAAATATATCTATCCAAGCTGTCTTTTCGTTCAGTGTTGATGAACTATCTTTTCCCATCCCTTTACTTTCTGTGTGTATGTCTTGATATCTGATGTGATCTCCTGTAGGCAGCATATGGTTGCAGTCTTATTTTTATCCACTCAGCCAAACTATGTATATGATTGGAGGATTTAGTCCATTTACATTTAAATTAATTATTGATAGGTATGTACTTACTCTCATTTTGTAGTTTTCTGGCTGTTTTTTAACTCCTTTGTTTCTTTTATTGCTCTCTTGTGATTTGATGATTTTCTTTAGTGTTATGTATAGATTCCTTTGTTTTTTTGTGTATGTACTATAGATTTTTGCTTTGTGGTTACCATGAAGCCTACATAAAACAATTTAAAACCGTCTCTTTTAAGTTGATAACTACTTAAGTTAGAACACATTCTAGAGGTGCCTGGGTGTCTCAGTAGAATGGGCATCTGACTTCGGTTCAGGTCTTGATCTCGGGGTCCTGGGATCGAGCCCTGTGTCTGGCTGCCCCCTCAGTGGGAAGTCTGCTTCTCCCTCTCCCTCAGCCCCTCCCCCTGCTTGTGCTCCCTTGCATGCTCTCTCTCAAATAAATAAATAAAATCTTTTTTCTTTTAAAGAACACATTCTAAAGCACTGCACTTTTATTCCTTTTACCCTTGTTTCATGTTTTTGATGTCCAATTTTTTCCTTTTTCCCCCACTTTTATTGATATATAATTGAAATACAGCATTCTGTAAGTTTAAGGTATACAGCATTATGATTGGACTCCCATATTTTGTGAAATAATTACCACAATAAGTTTAGCTAACATTCATCATCTTATAATGATACCAAAAAAATTTTTTGTTTTTTTTTTTCCTTGTGATGAGAACTCCTGGCATATACTCTCGTAACAACTTTCAAATACACCATACAGCAATATTAACTGTAGCTATCATGATGTACATTCTATTCTTTGTATTTATTTGTTTTATACCTAGAAGTTTGTACCTTTTACCATCTTCATCCAATTCCCTCTCTCCAACTCCCCACCTCTGATAACCACATATCTAATCTTTTTTTATTACTTTTTAAAAAATATATTGACTATTTGAAATCTTATGGTATTTGTCTTTCTCTCTCTGACTTACTTCACTTAGCATAATGCCCTCAAGATCCCCAGTTTGTTGTAAATGGCAGGATTTCCTTTTTATTAGCTATATAATGTTCTATTTTAAGTGTGTACCACAAAATCTTTATCCATTCCTCTGTTGGTAGACACTCTGGTTGTTTCTGTATCTTGGCTATTATAAATAGTGTGACAGTGACCATGGGGTGCACGTATCTGTTCAACTTGGTATTTTTATTTTCTTGAGAAAAATACAAGTGGAATTGTTAGATCGTATGGTAGTCATATTTTTAATTTTTTGAGCAACCTCTATACTGTTTTCCATATGACTGTACCAGTTTACATCCTAACCAGGACTGCACAAGGGTTCTTTACTCCACATTTATGCCAGTACTTGTTATCTCTTGTCTTTTTGAGAATAGCTATTCTAAAAGGTGCTACCTTGTGTTTTCAATTTGTATTTTCCTGACAATTAGTGATAATGAGCACATTTTCATGTTAACAGTTGAACATTTGTATGTCTTCTTTGAAAAAAATGTCTATTTAAATTCTCTGCTCGTTTTTTAATCAGATTGTTGGGGGGTTTTTTTGCTGCCTAGTTGTAAGAATTCTTTATGTATTATGAATATTAACCTCTTATCAGATATGAATTGCAAATATTTTTCCCACTCAGTAGCTTGCTATGTTACTGATGGTTTTCTTTGCTGTGCAGGTTTTGTTATTTGATGTAAAGAAGTTTGTTGCTAATAAGTTTTTCTAGGAGTTTTATGGTTTCAGGCATTGGACTGAAGTCTTTAATCCATTTTGAATTAGTTTTTGTATCTGGTGTAAGATAGTGGTCCCATTTCATCTTTTGCATGTGGCCGTCTAGTTTTCCCAGCACCATTTATTGAAGAGACCATCCTTTCCCCATTGTATATTCTTAGCTACCTTGTCATAAATCAACTGACTGTATATGTGTAGGTTTATTTCTGGGCTGTCTGTTCCACTATCTATGTATCTGTTTTTCATACCAGTACTATACTGTCTTACTATAGCTTTATAATATTGTTTGAAATCAGGAAGCATGATGCCTCCAACTTTGTTCTTAAGATTGCTTTGAGGGATGGCTGCCTGGCCCAGTCAGTCGAGCATGTGACTCTTGATCCTGAGGTCATGAGTTCAAGTGTAAAGCTTACTTATAAAAAGATTGCTTTGACTCTTTGTGGTCTTCTGTGATTCCATACAAATTTTAGTATTGTTTCTTCTGTTTCTGTGAAAAATGCCTTTGGAATCTTAATAAGGATTACACTGAATCTGTTGATTGTTTTCAGTAGTATGGATATACCAACAATATTCTTCCAATCTGTTAAAATAAGTTTCCATTTACTTGTGTCTTTTTTTTTTTTTTCCATCAATGTCTTAAAGTTTTCAGTGTACAGATCTTCTGCCTCCTTGGTTAAATTTATTACTGGGTATTTTATTCTTTTTGATACAGTTATAAACAGGATTGTGTATTTCTTTTTTTTTTTTTTTTAAAGATTTTATTTATTCACTTGAGGCCCAGAGAGAGAGAGAGAATGAGCAGGGGGAGAGGCAGAGGGAGAGGGAGAAGCAGGCTCCCAGCTGAGCCAGGAGCCCGATGGGGGACCTGAGCCCAAGGCAGATGCTTAACCATCTGAGCCACCCAGGCACCCCAGGATTGTGTATTTCTTTTGATAGTTTGTTATTAGAGTATAAAAATGCAATAGGTTTTTTAATACTGGTTTTTGTATCCTATAACTTCTCAGAATTAATTCATTCTAACAATTTGATATAGTCTGTAGGGTTTCCTATATATAAATAATGTCATCTGCAAATGTCATGACAGTTTTACTTTTCCAATTTGTATGCTTTTTATTGTATGCTATTTATTGTATGCTATTATATTGTATGCTTTTTATTGTATGCTATTTATTGTATGCTATTACATTGTATGCTATTATTTATTCTAATTTTGAATATTAACACCTAATTAGATACACGGTTTGCAAATATTTTTCACCATTTTGTAGGTTGTCTTTTCATTTTGTTGATCATTTGTTTTGCTGTGCATAAGTTTTTTACTCTGATGTAGTTCGACCTGTTTATTTTTTTTGTTTTGTTTTGTTTTATTTTTTTTAAAGATTTATTTATTTATTTATTTGAGACCAAGAGAATGAGAGACAGAGAGCACATGAGAGGGGGGAGGGTCAGAGGCAGAAGCAGGCTCCCTGCTGAGCAGGGAGCCCGATGTGGGACTCGATCCCGGGACTCCAGGATCATGACCTGAGCCGAAGGCAGTCGCTTAACCAACTGAGCCACCCAGGCGCCCTTTTTTTTGTTTTGTTTTGTCCTATCAAAAAACAATTGCCAAAACCCATATAAAGGAGTTGGTTCATGTGTTTTCTCTTAGGAGGTTTTGTGGTTCCTAATCTTAAATTTAAATCTTAATAATCCATTTTGTCAATTTTTGTGAGTAATGTAAGATAGAGGTGTAGTTTCATTCTTTCACATGTGAATATCAAATTTTCCCAGCACCATTTATTTAAGAGACTATCTTTCCTCCATTGAGTATTCTTGCGTCCCTTGTCAAATACTAGTTTATCCTATTTGCATGGGTTTATTCCTGTGTTGTCAATTCTGTTCCATTGGTGTATGTGTCTTTTTTTATGCTCATACCCTCCTGTTTTTAATAGCTTTAAAATACTGTTTCAATAGCTTTATAATATAGCTTGATATCAGAAAGTGTGACACCTCTGCCTTGTCCTTCCTCCTCAGGATTTCTTCTTTAATTTCTTTTATTAATGTCTTGTAGTTTTTAGTGTAGAGCTATTTCACTTCCTTTGTAAAGATATTTCTTTTTTTTTCCCCCCGAGAGAGAGAAAGAGAGCAGGGGGAGGGGGAGGGGCAGAGGGAGAGGGAGAGAGAGAATTTTAATCAGGCTCCATGCCCAGCATGGAGCTGGACACAGGGCTTGATTCCATGACACTGAGATCATGACCTGAGCCAAAATCAAGAGTCCAACACTTAACTGACTAAGCCACCCAGGCACCCCAAATATTCCTAAGTATTTTTTTATTTTTGATGCTATTGTAAATGGGATCGTTATCCTTACTTTTTTTTCTCCTAATTCATGTTAGTGGATAGAATTGCTACTGATTTTTGTGTCAGTTTTCTATCCTACAACTTTGTTTATTAGATCTAACAGCTTTTTGGTACAGTCTTTAGGATTTTCTGTATATATTATTTCATCAGCAAATAGAGCAAATTTTACTTCTTCCCTTCCAATTCTGATGCCTTTTATTTCCTTTTCCTGCCTGATTGCTCTGGCTAGGACTTCGAATAGTTGAATAGGAGTAGTGACAGTGGGCACTCATCTTATTACTGATTTAAAGGAAAAATATTCAACTTTTCACCATTGCGTATGATGTTGGCTATGGGTTTGTCATATATGGCATTTATTATTTTGAGGTATGTTCCTTCTATATCTAATTTAAGAGTGTTTTCATCAAGGAGTATTGAATTTTGTCTAATGTTTTTCCTATATCTATTGAGATAATGTGATTTTTTTCCCTTGCATCCTATTAATGTGATATATTCATTTTGATTTTGCAGATGTTGAAATATTCTTGCTTCAAGAGGGATAAATCCCACTTGAACTTGGAGCATTATCTTTTTAATGTGCTGCTGAATTCAGTTTGCTACTATTTTATTCAGAATTTTTACATCTATATTCATCAGAGTTACTGGTCTATAGTTTTCTTATAGTGTCCTTTACTGACTTGGGCATTAGGGTAATGCTGGCCTCCTAAAATGAGTTTGAAAGTGCTACTGCCTCTTCTGTCTTCTTGAAAGAATTTGGTAAGGATTGGTGTTCCTTAAACGTTTGGTAGAATGGCCCTCTGGTCTTGAACTTTTGTTTGAGAGGTTTTCTCTTACTGATTCAATCTCCTTGTAGTTTTAGTCATTCCAATTGTTTTCTGTCTTCATGACATTTCTTCATCTTCATGTAACATCTCTTTCATTTCTGATACTATGTTTTTCTCTTGGTGAGTCTAGCTATGGGTTTGTCAGTTTTGTTCATCTTTTCAAAAAATAGCTCTTGTTTATTTTATTTTTTTTTTAAGATTTTATTTATTTATTTGACACAGAGAGACACAGCGAGAAAAGGAAAACAAGCAAGGGGAGTGAGAGAGGGAGAAGCAGGCTTCCCGCTGAGCAGGGAGCCCAATGTGGGTCTCAATCCCAGGACCCTGGGATCACAACTTGAGCCAAAGGCAGACACTTAACGACTGAGCCACCCAGGCGCCCCAAAAAATAGCTCTTGTTTAAATTACCTTTTCTATTTTCTTTTTAGTCTCTATTTTATTTCCATTCTGATCTTTGTTATTTCCTTCCTTCTATCTTTGGGCTGTTTTTTTTCTTACTCTAGCTCCTTGTGATGTAACGTTAAGTTGCTTATTTGAGATCCTTCTTGTTTCTTGATGTATACATTTTAACACTATGAATTTCCCTGTTAGGACTGCTTTTGCTGCTCCCCATGTTTTGGTATATTGTTTCCATTTTCATTGTCCAGGATAGTTCTTTATTTCCCCTTTAATATCTTCATCAATCTAATGATTTTTCAAGAGAATGTTTAATTTCCATGTCTTCTTGCATTTTCCAGTTTTCTTCCTTGTATGGATTTCTAGTTTCATACCACTGTGGTAGAAGAAGGTACTTGATATGACTTCAGTATTCTTGAATTCACTAATACAACATATGGTCTATCCTGTAAAATGTTTCATGTGCACTTGAGAAGAGTGTGTATTCTGCTGTTGTAGGATAGAATGTTCTGTGTATGTCTGTTAGGTCCATTTGGCCTATAGAGTTATTCAAATCCACAGTTTCCTTACTGATTCTCTGGATGAGCTGAGAATGGGGTATTAAAGTTCCCAATCATTATTGTATTTCTGATAATTTCTCCATATTGCTTTTTATATTTTCTCTACACATTTAGGTGTTCTAATGTTGTATATATAAATACTTACAAATGTTACATATTCTTGATGGATTGACACCTTTATTATTATATAATGACCTTTGTCTCTTTTGCCATTTCTAGTTTAAAATCCTTTTTGTCTAACTACGCTTGCCTTTTTTTTTTTTTTTTTTATTTGTTTGAGATATGTTTTTCTATCACTCACAATCTGTAAGTCTCTTTAAGGCTAACATGAATATCTCATAGACAGCATATCTCTGGATTTTGTTTTTTAATCACTTCAGCCTTTCTATTTCTTTTGATTTAAAAACTTAATCCATTTATATAAAGTAATTATGGTCATTTTTTTTGGTTTCTGACTCTTTTGTAGATCCATTGTTTATTATCCCGCATGTGTGTGATTTGATGTCTTTTGGTATCAGTATGTGGACTTCTTAATTATTTTTTTGTGTGTAATTTCTACAGGTTTTTTCCTTGTGGTTACCATGAAGCTTACATAAAATATGTTAAAAATATAACACCCTATTTTAAACTAACAACTTAACTTGGATAACAATTCTATACCTTACACTTCTACTTTCCTCCCCTTCATATATTAGGTTACTGATGTTACAGGTTACATTTTTTTTTTTTATATTGTGTGTCTAATAACAGATTGTGATAGTTATGGCTATTTTTTACTACATTCAGTTTTAACTTTTAAACTGAAGTTGCAAGGCAATTACACACCACCATTACTGCATTACAGAATCTAACTTTGACTATATATTTATCATTACCAGTGAGTTCTAGGCTACCTTCTTAAATTTTCATGACCTAAATTAGCATCCTTTTAGTTCTACTCAACAAACCTCCTTTGAAAATGTTTTTAAGGCAGATCTAGTCTTGATGAACTCCCTCAGTTTTTCTTTGTTTGGTAATCTTCATCTTGCTTTCATTTCTGAATGATGGCTTTGCTGAGTTTAAAATTCTTGGTTAACAGTTGTTTTCTTTCAATATTTTGAATCTGTCTTCCCATTCTTTCCTAGTCTGAAGAGTTTCTGCTGAGAAACATGTCTGTACCTTCATGTGAGGTGGGGGGAGAGGGGCTCCCCGTATTTAATTTCTCTTTTCCTTCTTTCAAAATTCTTTGTCTTTGAATTTGACAGTTTCTCATGTGTCTCAGTGTAGCCCTATTTGGGTCCAACCTATTTGGGGTCCTTTAAGCTTCATGGATCTGGAAGACCATTTTTTTCCCTCAGGCTTGGGACATTTTTAGCCATTATTGTTTTAAATATACTTTCTGTCTCTTTTTCTTCTCCTTTGGAATTCTATAATATGTGTAGTATTTCTTGCTATTGTGTCCAATAGTTTCCATCAGGTTTCTTCACTCTTTTTCATTATTTTTTCTTTTTGCTCTTCTCACTGAATAATCTTGGATGTCCTGTCTTCTAGGTCATTGATTCTTTCTTCTGCATGGTTGCATCTTTTTTGAAGCTCTCTCTGCTTCTGCAGTTCAGTCATTGTATTTTTCAGCTCTAAGATTTGTTTGGTTGTTTTTTGTTTTGATGGTTTCTAGTTCTTTGTTGAACTTCTCATATTCTTCATGCATTGTTTGCTAATTTCATTTTGTTATCTGTACTTGTAGTTTATAAAACTTCTTTTTAGAAGATTATTCTGAATTCTTTGCTTTTTAATACGTATTCATTAACAACTAAAACTATAGTCCTAACTATATAACCAAAATTATGTAACTATAATTATAGTTATTTTACTACTTTGTCTTTTAACATCATACTAGATTTATAAGAGATTAACCCACCACTTTAAAACATCAGATTATTCTGAATTTGACTATAAATTTACCATTACCAGTGAGATGTATACTTTCACATATTTGCCTATTATTAATTAACACCCTTTTGTTTAGCTTTAAGAAGTCCCTTTATCATTTCTTGTAAGTCCTATCTAGTGGTGATGAGCTCCTTTATCTTTTGCTTGTCTGTAAAACTTTCTGTCTTCTTCAAATAAAGGACAACTTTACCTGGTCGTGTATTCTTGGTTGGCAGTTTTTTTTCTTGGAGTACTTTTCAGGACAGAGGGGTGGCATGATATATGCAAAGTTTCTGCTGAAAAATCTGTACATAGTCTTATGTATGTCTCCTTGTAAGTAACAAGTTGTTTTTCTCAATGCTTTTATGATTCTCTCCTTGTCTTTAACTTTCGACACTATAGTCATAATGTGTCCTGATGTGAGTTGCTGAGTTCATCTTATTTGGAACTCTCTAGGCTTCCTGGAAATGGATGTCTGTTTTCTTCCCCAGGTTAGGCAAATTTTCAACCATTATTTCTCCAAATGTGTTTTCTGCCTCCTTCTTTCTTCTCCTTCTGGGAGAGGTAAGTTTTGGATTCTCCGACATCACCATCTTGAGTCAACTCCTCCCCCCACTTTTTTTCTGAGGCAGATAGAAGAAGTGCTTAACAAAAAATATCAGGAATGGAACAATTTCTCTTTATTCTTTTATTTTTTAATTTTTAAAAAAAGATTTATTTATTTGAGAGAACATGGAGGAGAGGGGCAGAGGGAGAGAGGGAGAGAAAATCTCAAGCAGACTCCCTGTTGAGCACAGAGCCCAACTCGGGGCTCAATCCCATGACCCTGAGATCATGATCTGAGCCGAAATCAAGAGTCGGATGCTTAACCAACCGAGTCCCCGAGGCACCCTCTTGATTCTTTTTTAAATTACAATTTTAAAACTTTGGGTAATAAATCTCCATTGGATTAAGCATGGAAGTGGGACTGAATCTTTGTATTTGCACCTAGTAACAATGTTTGCTTGCTTGCTTTAGTTTATACCTATTATATGTCTATTGAACAAATGAATAAATAGATTGAGTGATTATGCTATGATTTTTGCTGGCTGTTACCAAATGCTTTTTATGGTCAGGGGCCATTTCATTAAGTGGCAAAAGGATGGAAACAATGTTGAGTCAGAAGCATGCAGAAGGGCATAACACGCATGGCAGAAAACTCTGCAGAGTGTTAGCAAAAATTTGGGACCCATACCCCTACCATAATTAAAGATGTTCCTAAGTGGTAGATAAACCTGACATTAAATAACTTTGAATGCCATATGAAGAAATGCATTTCCCTTACAAAGGTCTTTAGGCTTTTAGAAAAACAGATGAGACTATAATGTCTCTTCCAAACTTGTCGATTTATCTCTCTCTCTCTCTCCCCTCCTTTTTTCTTTTTCCCCTTCTCTTCCTCCTTCCTCCTACTCTTTTAACAAATAGTAAAGCTAGGGCTTAGAGCATTTGACAGCAAAACTGCCCAGCTAGAATTTACTAAAATTAGCTTAGTTTCATTATATTTACTTTTATAGTATCTCAAGACAAGTGATAGTGATTTGTCCCTTTATAGTAGTAACATAAATTTTCCTTTAAAAAATAGATCCCCCCCAAAAAAATAAAAAACTAAACTAAAATAATATATATATATATATATATATATAATCTCCATATCCAGATTTTTTTAACTAGACCATTTAAGGAAAAAATAAGCAAATAATACAGATGATATATAGATTTTAAAAGTAAAAATTTGAAAGTAGTCCAGGACTGAAGTTGAGAATCATCATGTAGACCTCAGCAGTGTGCCTATGCTCCCTGTTCTTTGGCCTAGAAAGTAAATGAATGCAATCTTCCTTGTTTTCTATGCATGTTTCAAATTTTAATATGAGTAGTAAGAAAAATAAGGGTTTTTAGCATTTACAAATACATAAGTTTTCTTTTCAAATCAGTCTTAGAGAGGTTTCAGTTAGAGCTTTTATGGATTGCATCTATTAAGGATAGCACCTCATTGATGTGCATCAGAGAAAGTTCAGAATAGGAATGCATCTGGCACTCTAGGCTTAATTGGATGAGGACCTCCATCATATTCTTTAATCTATAAGATTGTGCTTATAATATATACACCTAAATACGTATTATCATCGTTCTTTCTATGTCTTCTTTGCACTCTGACAATTTATGTACAGAGATCTACAGAGGCTAATATGAAATAAAAAGGGAAATTTTCACAAGCTACCAGCTGGTATAGAAAAACATGTTAGGGAGAGGTGATTAATTCAAATACTTTTTTTTCAGACCACTAATGAAATAACTATGTGCAAAACACACATACAAAATACAAACTTATGTGCTAAACCGTACATGGTTAAACCATACCTTAACCACTTTTTTAATTTCTCTCCTTGTTTGAAATTTACATTCTTACTTGTCCTGTGTCTTCTATCTGGTCATTTAAATATGCCAGATGTCTTTAAATAGACCAGAATACATGGCAAATAAAGTTATTCACATAGCAAATAATTACAGAAACAAATTTTTATGAAGTGCAAAATCTGCCTGAACCAAACAACTTTTTTATCAGTAAATCTAGACAACTCCATAAATAAAGAAGCAGTTTAGTCAGTGTTATGAACCACCTCAGAGATGGCAAGATTAAAGGATAGATGGATTATTTGGAAAACCAAAGGGAACAGTTGAAGTACTTCTAAGAGTCTAGACAAAATAAAATAACAGAAAAATTGCCATCACTTAGAAGAAGATGAAGGATGAAGTAGTGAATGAGATATTTGGCCTGATTATTGTAATCAATTACTGATGGTGATCAAATTCACTGGACGAGTATTGACATCATTTTTCTAGTACAGATATAAACACAAGTTCCTATGAAACCTTGAGTAAGAAGACCTACATTGAACCAGGATTGACTTGGATGTTGCTACTGGTGGTTTCCATAATCCTCTTTATGACAATTATTGTGGGATTAGCATTTTGAGTTTAAACCCTCATGGGATATAAACTGGAATCACTTATTTAAAATTACAAAATTGTGAAAAAGACCCTTGGAAGTAGTTTGTTTGTTTTTGTTTTTGTTTGTTTTGTTAAGCCAAACCACATTTATACCAACCTGGAGAGTCCGACTAAGGCTGCCATGAACACCTAGAATGCCGTTGTGTAAACAGACAACGGCGCTTTTTCCAATGGGTTTACGAAGCTCCGTTTCACAGCACCCACCTAGACAAGTGGGGTGTAAGCTGGATTTCAGCCCTCATTTAGTCCCTCCCTTAGCCAGTAACGTGCACAACTAACTATATGGAGAAGCCCTGAACAGAACCAAAGAATTCTAAACCACCATAAAGAAATACGTATTTGTGTGCCCTTTTTTGACCGCTTGTTTGAATGTTTAACAACAAATTTTATCAAAAAATTTTTTTCAATAGTTAACTACCTTAACAGTCACTTACCTCTTTATATATGCTAAAAAACCCTCCTAATTTTTTTATTTTATTTACAAGAAACCACTGCTGGTCTCTTGTGAAAAAGGGATGCCCTGTTATGGCAATAATCACTGAAATTTTCCTCAAGGAAAGCAATGATTCAGGACTTGAAATGATTTCATCATTGACCCAGTGGCTGGGGAGCACAAAGCCTCAGATAAGGGCAGAGCTTATGTGGCAATTCAATTTCTATCAGGTGGAATTATACTGTAAGTCCAAAAGACAATAATGGTTAGATCCATCGAATTAACATCTATGACAATTAATACAATAAAAACATCTTTTAATGCAATTTGCTCTGCCAACCCAGGATGCAAATGTGATTGATTTTAAACCTAAAAACATCCTTAAAATTAGATTTTAGGAATTAATTCTACAGTTCCCTAAAAGTAAAACGGGGGAAAATAGATTTAAAATATTTTGAGCTGATTTAGATGTTATTGAGCATTGGATATATTTTTCTTTGTTCCAGATCATTAGGTGTCTCAAAAACATTTTTTTGTTAAGCAGGGGGGGAAAAACAGAATCGGGAAAGGAGGTGACCTTTAATTTTAGAAGGCTAGAATTACCATATCATGTCGTGTATTAAACTTGCAGAAATGCAATGTCCTCATCTGGCTTGCTTTTGGGAAACTAGTAATCTATAAATCTGACATTATTTGTATAAAATACATTAAAACAAAAAAATGTAAGCTGAATTGTTATTAAATTTGTGCAAATGCAGTCACTAAATTTTAACAATCAAGCATTATTATGCAAATTGGAGCTAATTTTACAGTATCTCTAATTGTTTACAGTGCAGTAGAATTATGGCACTGTTAAGCAGGACAGGATGTGTGAAAGAGTGTGTTTTTAATTTGAACCATTTTTACTTCCTGTGATTTTTTTTTTTTAATAGTAAGCATGGAAAAGGGATTTAGCATGGAGAAAGCAAGGGCAGATGTCTCCTACACTGTGTACTCAAGGACTTAGCTAATTAGTATTCTCTATGTACTTGCCATGCGGAGATGGAGATGGGCTCTCTTCAGAGGTGCACAAGCTTCCTCTTTTCAGTCTTCATGAGATGTCAGATAGAACAGTCGACAAAGACTCACGCCAAGAAATAGTTTTAAGAGATTTGTTTTGAGATGAAGGGCTACTTGAGAGTACAGCATCCTAAGTGGTCCTAAGCTTCCAGCTGTGTTCCTTAGCAGAAGGGGTTACAGAAGACTGCTGCAATGTGACAGTACAGAATTAGATCGGAAACAGCACTTAAGGAAAGGTTTAGGGAAGAAAGCAAGACCACTCTCAATCCAGTGGAGAAATCACATTGAATAAACAGTTTCAGCAAGAGGTCAATGAATGCAGCCTCAAAGGAAAGACCCTTCATCTTCTTAGATAAGCAAAAATCAGTGTCTGGGATTCATTTGTGGAGGGTATACAGCTTCCTGTTTCCCTTACAAGCCTTATTTTATCCTCCTTATTACTCAGCGATTTCATATAAGCTAAACTGTCAGCATATGAGAAAGCTCTCTGCCAATGAGATGACTTTTTTTTTTTTCCCAGAAAGCCTTGCCAAGTTTATGAGCCAAGAAATAGCTGAATTATAATGGCTGGAACTTCAAAGAGAAAGAAGATTGAAAGGTATTATAATATTTTTGTAAAATTTCTGACTCTCAAAATCAGCAGGGGCTGATCAATAAGAGAATAACATAGTAAATTTTATGGATGGGAAAGGGAGGGAGGGGTCTTACTGTCTGGTGATAAGAAGGTGCCCCCAGGTGGAGCCTTCCTGCCTAGTTATTCTGCATCCCTAGAGGGAAAAAAAATGTGACTATAAAATTCAAAGGAGAAACATGTCAGATGAACAGGATTGTGTTGTCTTTCTTTTGCTTAGCACAATTTGTCCTGCTGATGCGACCCACATTTTTTTGTTTTGGAATCTTCCAGAAATCTTAATTCAAAGTCTCTTGATCACTCCATTTATATGAAAATGACCCAATGTATTAATTATCTTATTAGTTGTTTATTTGGTGTGCTCTCCGTGACATCTACAAGTGACCTTTTTTCCACTCTGAGGACTTTTATCTCTACTTTTGCTCTCCTTTGCAAAACCTGCTGTACCTAAATGACCTTCGGCTCAACAATGTTTCCTCTCCCAGGGGACTTTGCTCTTCGAGAGAGATCAAAGCTTAAGACAAACAAGACTCACTGCCTTCTAAATTTAGACAGTAGTGAGTATTTTACTTCAGATCTCAATTAGGAACTGCATCTGACTGCTAGTAATAGAGATTAGAAATAACAATGGCTTAAGTAAGGGAGTTTCTCTCCCAGAAAGGAAGTCCAGTGATAGACAGTCCAGGGCTTTAGGTGCTCCACAGTCAACAGGTGACCTTTTCTGCCTCTTTATCCTGAAAGTATAATTTTCTTCCTGAAGTTGACCTCATGGTCTAAGATGGGCTCTGTGGTGATTCCACATCCAGGCAGGAAAGAGGGCAGGGAGGGTGTGGAGCTAGAAAGGAGTCCTAGCCGACTGTACCCTTTTATGCTGTTTCTTCAGAAGTTCCCCCAAGCAATTTGGACTTACATCTTACCAACTGTAATTTTTAGCTTTGGAATGTCTCTGCCAAAAATAAATACAAGGGTTTTGAAATTAGGAAAAGAGGACAGTATAATTATTAGATAGGTGACTAAAAGTTTTTGCTGTCCCACTTAAATGCAAACTCCTTGAGAGTTACCTACCTACTTTAGTTATGTCCAAGCCCAGTCCTCTTTGTTGGTCCATTTCATCTCTCTCTTTTTTCTTTTTTTTTTTTTTTTTTAAGTAGTCTCCATGCTCAACATTGCGGCCCAGTGCAGGCCTTGAACTCACAACCCTAAGATCAAGACCTGAGTTGACATCAAGAGTTGGACACTTAACCAACTGAGCCACCCAGATGCCCCCATCTCTTTTTTAAAAGAACTGAATTGTAGTTAATCTATGGAATGAAACACATGGTGCCATAATCAAGAATGTGGCTCATTCCTTATTCTGTTTTATTGAGAATATCCAGTTGAGCATATTTATTGCTCATTAGTCTTTCATGATTAGGCAACCCTTAATTTTTCACAATAATGGGACACTAGATTATCATGGGTAACAACAAACAAAGGCAGCTGGAGAAATGCCCAAATTAAACGGTAATTTTCAGAATTAAAAAAAAATTAAATTGTCAGTTGAGTTTCACACATATGAAAGCAAATGAAGAAACCAAGTAACTTCTAAATCTCAAATTCTGTGCTGGTAGAGAAACCTACACATGGGAAAAAAAATAGTTTGTGAAAATTATAAGTGAAAAAGACAGAAGGAATTTGTGTTGTTTAAAGGAAATTACAAAGAAAAGTGTCTTAATATTTTAGTGTGCTAATGTGAATTATGTAGCAGCTAGGGATAAACAACTAAGGTGGTATCTTTTGAGTTTCTCTCTTTTGCCTTTTCCTGTTTAGCATAACAAAGTGTGGTTAGAGAGGGGCCAAATGATAAATTCCAAAGAAAGCCAGAGTCAAAGACTGCCAGAAAGAATATGGGTAATGATAATCCGAAGGAGCAATGAGAGGACTTACTCGAATCTACAAAGTGTTTCATTAACAACCATGAAACTCTTGGATTGGCCACAGAATATTATTGAATCTTCCCCTTATTCAATTAAGACCTCTCCAGAGGTCAGTCAGTGACTTTGGCTCAACCCAGTTTGAGTCACCAGGCCCTTTTGGTAGATTCTGGATTTGTGTTCACACACAGCTGGCTTCAAGTCCTGGCTTTACTCCTTACGAGACTTTGGGCAAAGGACCCCCAACTTTCTGGGGCTCAGAGAGAGAGACAAAATGAGGGACAGACTTGGCACATAGTTGTGGCTTGAAAATTTGTTAGGTGCTAGAGAGACAAGAGGAGAACTGGAGACCAGTTGGAGACTTAAAGACAAAATCTTATGTTCTTGTGCCTTTTATGGTTCCCTGGTGGGATATGATGGTCAATCATATGTAATGATTGAAATTTGTTCTATATACTGTACATGAATCATCAATATGAATGATCAATTTTGAGAGAATGTAGTTAAAATAAAATATAGCTAATGCCACAGCTATAATGAACATCATTTTAAAATAAGCTATAATTGATATAGAAGTTTCAGGGGTACAATATAATGATTTGATATTCGTATACTGTGAAATGATCACCACAAGTCTAATTAACATCCATCACCAAACATAGTTTTTTTCTTACAGTAAAAACTTTTAAGATCTATTAAAAACTTTCAAATATACAATACAGTATTATTAACTGTAGTCACCATGCTGTATATTATATCCTTGTTACTTACTTATTTTATAACTGGAAGTTTGTATATTTTGACCACCTTTACCCATTTCATCCACCCCTTAATCCCACCACCTCTGGCAACCACCAGTCTGTCCTTTGTATCTATGAATTAAGGTAGGTTTGTTTTGGCTTGGTTTGGTTTTTTAGGTTCCATATATAAGTGAGATCATAAGATCTTTGTCTTTCTCTGGCTTATTTCACATAGCATAATACTCTCTAGGTCCATTCGTGTTGTCTCAAATTGCAAGATTACATTCTTCTTTATGACTGAGTAATATTCCATTGCATGTTTTATGTATGTGTTTCTATGTATGTGTATTTATATATAAACCTCTTTGTCTACTCATCTATCGATAAACATTTAGGTTGCTTCCACACTATCGTAAATAATGCTGCAGTGAGCATAAGGGTACATACATCTTTTCAAATTAGTGTATTTTCTTTAGCTAAACACCCAGAAGTGGAATTCCTGGATCATATAGTAGTTCTATTTTTCATTTTCTGAGGAATCTCTGTACTGGTTTTCATAGTGATTACACCAATTTATCTTCCATCAACAATGCAAGAGGGTTCCCTTTTCTCCATATCTTTTCCAACACTTGTTACTTATTGTCTTAACACTTAAGTGTCTGCCTTTGGCTCAGGTCATGATCCCAGGGTCCTGGGATCAAGCCCCGCATTAGGCTCCCCACTCAGTGGGGATATTAATCATTCTGTTAAGTGTGTGGTAATATTTCATTATGTTGTTTTTTGAAGATTTTATTTTATTTATTTATTTATTTATTTATTTGAGAGACAGAGAGAGAGAATGAGCAAGCAGGTGGGGGAGCAGAGGGAGAGGGGCAAGCCGACTCTGTGTTGGGTGTAGAACCCAACATGGGGCTCAATCCCACGACCCTGAGATCATGACATAAGCCAAAATCAAGAGCCGGATGCTTAACCGACTGAGCCACCAGGGAGCCCTTGTTGTGGTTTTGATTTGCATTTCTCTAATGATGAGTGATGTTGTGCATCTTTTCATGTGTCTGTTGGCCATCTGAAGGTCTTTTTTGGCAAAAGGTCTATTCAGGTCCTTTGCCCATTTCCTTTTTTTTTTTTTTTTTTTTAACACAGTGAGCAAACAGTTCTATACATTATGCAGTATTCACCAAGATAAGTGTAGTTATCACCTGTCACCATACAATGTTATTACAGTATTTTTTTTAAATCTTTGTTTTTTTCAGATTTTTTTTTTTTTATTAGAGAGAGAGAGAGAGAGAGAGAATGCACAAGCAGGGGGAGCAGCAGGCTGAGGGAGAGGGAGAAGCAGGCTTCCCACTGAGTGGGGAGCCTAATGCGGGGCTTGATCCCAGGACCCTGGGATCATGAGCTGAGCCGAAGGCAGACACTTAACAACTGAGCCACCCAGGCGCCCATGTTATTACAGTATTATTGACTATATTCCCTATGCTACACTTTTCATCCCAGTGATTTATTTATAACTGGAGGTTTGTTCTTATTAATGTCCTCTACCTATTTTGCCCATCACCCCACCCCTAGTAACTACCAGTTTATTCTTTGTGTTCAAGAATCTGTTCCTGTTTTTTTGTGGTTAGTTGGTTTTGCTTTTTAGATCTCACATATAAATGAAATCATTTGTTTGGTATTTGTTGATCTTTCTCAGTCTGACTTACTTCATTTAGCACGACTCTCTCAGTCCATCCATGTTGCAAATGGTAAAATTTAATTCTTTTTTTTGTTTTGGCTGAGTGATATTTGATTCTATATATATATATGCCACACTTAGGTTGCTTCCATATCTTGGCTATTGTAAGTAATGCTGCGGGGGGCGGAGCAAGATGGCGGAGGAGTAGGAGACCTGGATTTCGTCTCCTCTCAGGAATTCAGCTGGATAGGGATCAAACCATTCTGAACACCTACAAACTCAACAGGAGATTGAAGAAAAGAATAGCAACAACTCTCTCATCAGAAAAGCGACCACTTTCTGGAAGGTAGGACGTGCGGAGAAGTGAATCCGAGGCGATATTCGGGAGGATAGACGGCGGGGAAGGGGCCTCCGTCGGCCGCTTCTGGCAAGTGATAGAACCGTGGAGCACAAAATCGGAACTTTTAAAAGTCTGCTCCGCCGAGGGACGTCACTCTGGTGGCTAAGCGGGGGGTAGAACCCTCCAGGACAGTGCGGTCTCAGGACCCTCGGGGTCACAGAAAGACCGGGGGTGCCTGAGTGTGGCAGAGCTCCCAGGTAACGGAGCAGGGAAGCCGGCTGCAGAGGCGGAGCCCAGGCGCGGGCTCTCAGCTCGGGGTCGCCATAAACCGTGATCCGTGGCACAGTCGGGCCACTGCTCCTCCAGCAGGGACCCAACAAGCGGCAGATCCGGGGAGACTCACCTTCCTCCCCCGGGAGGAGCCGCGCGGGAGCGCACCGCAGGGATCTGCTGGGTTTGGAGACTCCACCCAGGGTCGGGTGACAGAGATAGAAATGCGCGGTCACAGGCCGGGTGAGCACGGAGTGGCCGGAGACCGGGGAGACGGGAGTGACTGACGGCTTTTGTTGTTGTTTTGTTTTGTTTGTTTTGTTTGTTTTTATCTTTATCTTTTTTTTCTTTTTCTTTTTCTTTTTTCTCTCTTTCCATTTCTTTTCCCACTGCTTCAGGTCTTTTCTGATTTGTTTAGAGTATATTTTCTGGGGACGTGGTTACTCTGCTAGCATTTTGTTCTCTCATTAATCTATTCTCTGCACAAAATGACAAGACGGAAAAAATCACCTCAACAAAAAGAACAAGAGGTAGTACCGACTGCCAGGGACCTACTCAATAAGGACATTAGTATGATGTCAGATCTAGAGTTCAGAATCATCACTTTAAAGATACTAGCTGGACTTGAAAAAATATGGAAGTTATTAGAGAAACCCTTTCTGGAGAAGTAAAAGAACTAAAATCTAACCAAGTAGAAATCAAAAAGGCTATTAATGAGGTGCAATAAAAAATGGGGGCGCTAACTGCTAGGATAAATGAGGCAGAAGAGAGAATCAGTAATATAGAAGACCAAATGATGGAAAATAAAGAAGCTGAGAAAAAGAGAGATAAACAGCTACTGGATCACGAGGGCAGAATTCGAGAGATAAGCGATACCATAAGATGAAACAACATTAGAATAATTGGGATCCCAGAAGAAGAAGAAAGAGAGAGAGGGGCAGAAGGTATAATGGAGCAAATTATAGCAGAGAACTTCCCTAATTTGGGGAAAGAAACAGGCATCAAAATCCAGGAAGCACAGAGAACCCCTCTCAAAATCAATAAAAATAGGTCAATACCCCGACATCTAATAGTAAAACTTACGAGTCTCAGAGACAAAGAGAAAATCCTGAAAGCAGCTCGGGAGAAGAGATATATAACCTACAATGGTAGAAACATTAGATTGGCAACAGACCTATCCACAGAGACCTGGCAGGCCAGAAAGGACTGGCAGGATATATTCAGATCACTAAATGAGAAAAATATGCAGCCAAGAATACTATATCCAGCTAGGCTGTCATTGAAAATTGAAGGAGAGATAAAAAGCTTCCAGGACAAACAAAAACTAAAAGAATTTGCAAACACAAAACCAGCCCTACAAGAAATCTTGAAAGGGGTCCTCTAAGCAAAGAGAGACCCTAAAAGCAACATAGACCAGAAAGGAACACAGACAGTATACGGTAACAGTCACATTACAGGCAATACAATGGCACTAAATTCCTATCTTTCGATAGTTACTCTGAATGTAAATGGGCTAAATGCCCCAATCAAAAGACCCAGGCTATCAGACTGGATTGAAAAACAAGACCCATTGATATGCTGTCTGCAAGAGACTCATTTTAGACCCAAAGAAACCCCCAGATTGAAAGTGAGGGGGTGGAAAACCATTTACCATGCTAATGGACACCAAAAGAAAGCTGGGGTGGCAATCCTTATATCAGACAAATTAGATTTTAAACCAAAGACTGTAATAAGAGATGAGGAAGGACACTATATCCTACTTAAAGGGTCTATCCAACAAGAAGATCTAACAATTGTAAATATCTATGCCCCTAACATGGGAGCAGCCAACTATGTAAGGCAATTAATAACAAAAGCAAAGAAACACATCGACAACAATACAATAATAGTGGGGGACTTTAACACCCCCCTCACTGAAATGGACAGATCATCTAAGCAAAAGAACAACAAGGAAGTAAAGACTTTAAATGACACACTGCACCAAATGGACTTCACAGACATATTCAGAACATTCCATCCCAAAGCAACGGAATACACATTCTTCTCTAGTCCCCATGGAACATTCTCCAGAATAGATCACATCCTAGGTCATAAATCAGGTCTCAACCCAGTACCAAAAGATTGGGATCATTCCCTGCCTATTTTCAGACCACAGTGCTTTGAAACTGGAACTCAATCACAAGAGGAAAGTCGGAAAGAACTCAAATACATGGAGGCTAAAGAGCATCCTACTGAAGAATGAATGGGTCAACCAGGAAATTAAAGAAGAATTAAGAAAATACATGGAAACCAATGAAAATGAAAACACAACTATTCAAAATCTTTGGGATGCAGCAAAGGCAGTCCTAAGAGGAAAGTATATAGCAATACAAGCCTTTCTCAACAAACAAGAAAGGTCTCAAGTACACAACCTAACCCTACACCTAAAGGAGCTGGAGAAAGAACAGCAAATAAAGCCTAAACCCAGCAGGAGAAGAGAAATAATAAAGATCAGAGCAGAAATCAATGAAATAGAAACTAAAAGAACGGTAGAACAGATCAACGAAACTAGGAGCTGGTTCTTTGAAAGAATTAACAAGATTGATAAACCCCTGGCCAGACTCATCAAAAAGAAAAGAGAAATGACCCAAATCAACAAAATCATGAATGAAAGAGGAGAGATCACAACCAACACCAAAGAAATACAAACAATTATAAGAACATATTATGAGCAACTCTATGCCAGCAGATTAGATAACCTGGAAGAAATGGATGCATTCCTAGAGATGTATCAACAACCAAAACTGAACCAGGAAGAAATAGAAAACCTGAACAGACCTATAACCACTAAGGAAATTGAAGCAGTCATCAAAAATCTCCGAAAAAACAAAAGCCCAGGGCCAGATGGCTTCCCAGGGGAATTCTACCAAACATTTCAAGAAGAATTAATACCTATTCTTCTGAAACTGTTCCAAAAAATAGAAATGGAAGGAAAACTTCCAAACTCATTTTATGAGGCCAGCATTACCTTGATCCCAAAACCAGACAAAGACCCCATCAAAAAGGAGAATTACAGACCAATATCCCTGATGAACATGGATGCAAAAATTCTCACCCAAATACTAGCCAATAGTATCCAACAGCACATTAAAAGGATTATTCACCACGACCAAGTGGGATTTATCCCTGGGCTGCAAGGTTGGTTCAACATCCGCAAATCAATCAATGTGGTACAATACATTAACAAAAGAAAGAACAAGAATCATATGATCCTCTCAATAGATGCAGAAAAAGCTTTTGACAAAGTACAGCATCCTTTCTTGATCAAAACTCTTCAGAGTATAGGCATAGAGGGTACATACCTCAATATCATAAAAGCCATCTATGAAAAACCCACAGCGAATATCATTCTCAATGGGGAAAAACTGAGAACTTTCCCCCTAAGGTCAGGAACGCAGCAGGGATGTCCACTATCACCACTGCTATTCAACATAGTATTGGAAGTCCTAGCCACAGCAATCAGACAACAAAAAGAAATCAAAGGCATCCAAATCGGCAAAGGAGAAGTCAAACTCTCACTCTTTGCAGATGATATGATACTTTATATGGAAAACCCCGAAGACTCCACCCCAAAACTGCTAGAACTCATACAGGAATTCAGTAAAGTGGCAGGATATAAAATCAGTGCACCAAAATCAGTGGCATTCCTATACACCAACAACAAGACAGAAGAAAGAGAAATTAAGGAGTCAATCCCATTTACAATTGCACCCAAAACCATAAGATACCTAGGAATAAATCTAACCAAAGAGACAAAGGATCGGTACTCAGAAAACTATAAAATACTCATGAAAGAAATTGAAGAAGACACAAAGAAATGGAAAAACATTCCATGCTCATGGATTGGAAGAACAAATATTGTGAAGATGTCAATGCTACCTAGAGCAATCTACACATTCAATGCAACCCCCATCAAAATACCATCCACTTTTTTCAAAGAAATGGAACAAATAATCCTAAAATTTGTATGGAACCAGAAAAGACCCCACATAGCCAGAGGAATGTTGAAAAAGAAAAGCAAAGCCGGCAGCATCACAATTCCGGACTTCCAGCTCTATTACAAAGCTGTCATCATCAAGACAGCATGGTACTGGCACAAAAACAGACACATAGATCAATGGAACAGAATAGAGAGCCCAGAAATGGACCCTCAACTCTATGGTCAACTCATCTTTGACAAAGCAGGGAAGAATGTCCAATGGAAAAAAGACAGTCTCTTCAACAAATGGTGTTGGGAAAATTGGACAGCCACATGCAGAAGAATGAAACTGGACCATTTCCTTACACCACACACAAAAATAGACTCCAAATGGTTGAAAGACCTCAATGTGAGACAGGAGTCCATCAACATCCTAAAGGAGAACACAGGCAGCAACCTCTTTGACCTCAGCCGAAGCAACTTCTTCCTAGAAACACCGCCAAAGGCAAGGGAAGCAAGGGCAAAAAATGAACTATTGGGACTTCATCAAGATAAAAAGCTTTTGCAAAGCAAAGGAAACAGTCAACAAAACCAAAAGACAACTGACAGAATGGGAGAAGGTATTTGCAAATGACATATCAGATAAAGGGCTAGTATCCAAAATCTATAAAGAACTCATCAAACTCAACACCCAAAGAACAAAGAATCCAATCAAGAAATGGGCAGAAGACATGAACAGACATTTTTCCAAAGAAGACATCCAAATGGCCAACAGACACATGAAAAAGTGCTCAACATCGCTCGGCATCAGGGAAATCCAAATCAAAACCTCAATGAGATACCACCTCACACCAGTCAGAATGACTAAAATTAACAAGTCAGGAAACGACAGATGTTGGCGGGGATGCAGAGAAAGGGGAACCCTCCTACACTGTTGGTGGGAATGCAAGCTGGTGCAGCCACTCTGGAAAACAGTATGGAGGTTCCTCAAAAAGTTGGAAATAGAGCTACCATATGATCCAGCAATTGCACTACTGGGTATTTACCCCAAAGATACAAAAGTAGGGATCCGAAAGGGTACATGCACCCCGATGTTTATAGCAGCAATGTCCACAATAGCCAAACTGTGGAAAGAGCCAAGATGTCCATCGACAGATGAATGGCTAAAGAAGATGTGGTATATATATACAATGGAATATTATGCAGCCATCAAAAGGAATGAGATCTTGCCATTTGCAACGACGTGGATGGAACTGGAGGGTATTATGCTGAGCAAAATAAGTCAAACAGAGAATGACATGTATCATATGACCTCACTGATATGAGGAATTCTTAATCGCAGGAAACAAACTGAGGGTTGCTGGAGGGGGGGGTGGGAGGGATGGGGTGACTGGGTGATAGACACTGGGGAGGGTATGTGCTCTGGTAAGCGCTGTGAATTGTGCAAGACTGTTGAGTCTCAGATCTGTACCTCTGAAACAAATAATGCAATATATGTTAAGAAAAAAAAAAGAAGAAGGTAGCGGGAGGGGAAGAATGAAACGGGGGAAATCGGAGGGGTAGACGAACCATGAGAGTCGATGGACTCTGAAAAACAAACTGAGGGTTCTAGAGGGGAGGGGGGTGGGAGGATGGGTTAGCCTGGTGATGGGTATTGAGGAGGGCACATTCTGCATGGAGCACTGGGTGTTATGCACAAACAATGAATCATGGAACACTACATCTAAAACTAATGATGTAATGTATGGGGATTAACATAAGAATAAAAAATTTTTAAAAAGTAAGTAATGCTGCAATAAACACAGGGATGCATATATCTTTTTGAATTAGTGTTTTTGTTTTCTTTGTGTAGATACCCATCAGCAGAATTCAGGTCTTCTTCCCATTTTTATTGGATTATTTGTTTTTTTGGTGTTGAGTTGTAGGAGTTCTTATTTTGAATATTACTTTTTATCAGATATATCATGCACAAATATCTTCCCCATTCAGTAGGTTGCCTTTTTGTTTTGTTAATGCTTTCCTTCACCATGCAAAAGCTTTTTAGTTTGACATAGTCCCAATAGTTTATTTCTGTTTTTGTTTCCCTTGCCTGAGGAGACACAGAAAAATGTTGCTAGGTCCATTGTCCAAGAAAGTATTGTCTATATTGTCATTTAGGAGTTTTAGGGTTTCAGGTCTTACATTTAGGCCTTTTATCCATTTTCAGTTTATTTTTGTGTATGGTATAAGACAGTGGTCTAGTATCATTCTTTTGTTGTCCAATTTTGCGAACATTATTTACTGAGGAGACTGTCTTTTTCACAGTGTATATTCTTGCCCCTCTGTCATATGTTAATTGACCATATAAGCATGGGTTTATTTCTGGGCTCTCTATCATATTCCATTGATCTGTATTTATTTTTGTGTGAGTACCATACTATTTTGATTATTACAGCTTTGTAGCATAGCTTGAAATCTGTGATTGTGATGCCTCCAGCTTGTTATTAAGATTTCTTTGGGAGCATCTCGGTGGCTCAGTTGGTTTAAGAATCTGCCTTTGGCCCAGGTCACGATCCCAAGATCCTGGGATCAAGCCCCGTGCTGGTCTTTATGCTCAGCAGGGAATGTGCTTCTCCCTCTCCCTCTGCCTATCCACCCCCTCTCTGATCATGCTCTCTTTCTCTCTCAAATCTTAAAAAAAATTTCTTTGGCTGCTCAGAGTCATTTGTGGATACATACAAATTTTAGAATTATTTGTTGTAGCTCTGTGAAACATACTATTGATATTTTGATAGAGACTGCATTGAATCTGTAGATTGCTTTGGGTAGTGTGGACAGTTTAACAGTATTAATCCAATCCATGAGCATGGTATAACTTTCCATTAGTTTGTGTCATCTTCAAATTATTTCATTGTCTTATAGTTTTCAGAGTTCAGGTGTTTCACCTCCTTGGTTAAATTTATTCCTAGGTATCATACTATTTTGATGGAATTGTAAGTGAAATTGTTTTTGTAATTGCTCTTTCTGATAGCACATCATTAGTGTATAGAACTGCAACTGATTTTTGCACATTGATTTTGTATCCTGCAACTTGACTGAATTTGTTTATTCTAACAGTTTTGGTGGAGTCTTTTTTGTTGTTGTTTTAAAGATTTTTTTTTTTTTTTTTTTTTTTTTACTTATTCATTTGAGAGAGAGAGTGCGCATGCATGAGTGAGAGCACAAGCAGGGATAGGGAAAGGGAGGGAGGGCATCCTTATCTTGTTCCTGATTTTAGAAGAAATGTCTTCACCTTTGAATGTGATGTTACCCATGAGCTTGTTATATATGGCTTTTTTTTGATATTCACCTCTATACCCGCTTTGTTGAGAGTTTTTATCATAAATGAATGTTGAATTTTGTCAAATTTTTTTTTCTGCATCTATTGAGATGATCATATTTCTATCCTTTACTTTGTTAATGTGGTGTATCATATTGATGGTGGATGTTGAATCATCGTTGCATCCCTGGAATAAATCCCACTCATGCTGTATGATCCTTTTAATACATTACTGAATTTGGTTTACTAGTATTTTGTTGAAGATTTTATTATCCTTATATTTAGCCAGGGTATGGGCCTGTAATTTGCTTTTCTTGTAGCATTCTTGTCTGACTTGGTATCAGGGTAATGTTGGCCTTATAAGTTTAGAAGTGTTCCCTCCTCTACTGTTGTTGTTGTTTTTTTGTTTGTTTGTGTTGTTTTTTTTTTAAAGTTTGAGAGGGATTGGAATTAATTCCTCAAGTGTTTGGTAGAATTTACCATGAGAGCCACCTGGTCTTAGACTTTGGTTTGTTGGGAAGTTTTTTCTTACTGGTTCAATCTTACTAGTAGTTGGTCTCTTCCATTGTTTTATTTCTTCATGATTCATTGTTAGTAGGTTAACTGTTTTTAGGAATTATCCATTCCTTAGAAGTTGTCCAATTTGTCACTTACAACTGTTCATCGTAGTCTCTTAAGATCTCCTGTATTTCTGTGGTATCCATTTTAATGTCTCCTCTTTCATTTCTGATTTTGAGTCCTCTCTTTTATTTGCCTTGGTGGGTCTAGCTAAAGGTTTGTCAATTTTACTTATTTCCCAAAACCAGCTATTAGTTTCACTGATCTTTTCTATTGTATTTTTAGTCTCTTATATTTATTTCTACTCTGATCTTTTTTATTTCCGTCCTTTTACTATCTTTGGCCTTCATTGTTTATTCTTTTTCTAGTTCTTTGAAGTGTAAAGTTAAGTCATTTATTTGAGGTCTTGTTTTTGTTTTTGTTTTAAAAATAGGCATTTACTACTTGAACTCTTAGAACTGCTACATACCATACGTTTTGGTATGCTATATTTTCATTTGTCTCAAGATACTTTATTTTTTTTATTTCTTCTTTGACCCATTAGTTATTCAGTAGCGTGTTGTTTAATCTCTACATATTTGTGAATTTTCCATTTTTCTTCTTGTAATTGATTTCTGGTTTCATACCATTGTTGCCAGAAAAAATGCTTAATATGATTTCAGTCTTCTTGAAACTATTAAGACTTATTTTGTGGTCCTTACATCCTGGAGATTGTTCCTTGTGGGCTTGAGAAGAATGTGGTTTTGGATTAAATGTTCTGTGTATATTTCAAAGGCCATGTGGTCTAGCATATCTTTTAGGGTCAGTGTTTTCTTACTGATTTTCTAACTGGATCGTCTATCCATTGATGAAAGTGGGGTATTGAAGTCCTTTATCTACCATTATTATATCACTCTCTGTTTTTCCCTATAAGTCTGTTAATATTTGCTCTATATTTTTAAGTGCTCCTGGGTTGGGTGCATACATATTTACAAATATTATATTCTCTTGTTGGATTGCCCCCTTTATCATTATGTAGTCATATTTATTTCTTATTATATTCTTTGTCAAAAAGTCTATTTTGTGGGATGTAAAGTATAGCTACCCCAGCTTTCTTTTTGGTTCAATGTTCATGAATTATCATTTTGCCTCACTCTATGTCCTTACATCTAAAGTGACTCTCTTGTAGGCAGAATATAAATGGTCTTGTTTTTTATACATTTAGCCACTCTTTTGATTGGATAATTTAGTCCATTTACATGAAAATTACTGATAGGTATGGAATTATTGCCATTTTTTAGTGCTTTCTGGTTGTTTTGCAATTACTCTGGGTTTTTTTTTTTTTTCCCTGCTCTTGCTCTCTTTGTGGTTTGATGATTTTCTGTAGTGGTATACTTAAGTTCGTTTCTTTTTCTTTTGGGTATGTATTATGGGTTTTTGGTTACAATGAGGCTTACATAAAACAACTTATAAACAGTGTATTTTAAGTTGATAACAACCTAAGTTTGATTGCATTCTAAAGTTGTAGATTTTTAATTCCTCATGTTTTGTGCTTTTTGATGTCACATATTTTTATTGTGTGTATCCTTTAACAAATTATTGCAGTTATATTTTTTCCTACTTTGTCTTTTAACCTTCCTACTAGCTTTATAAGTGATTAACCCACCACCTTTAACACTGGATTATTTTGAATTTTACTGTATATTTACCTTTACCAGTGATATTTATATTTTCACTTTTTGACCAGTCTGGTGGTAAGGAACTCCTTTAGTTTTTGCTTGTCAAAAAAACTCTTTATCTCTCCTTCACATAAAGGACAACTTTGCTGGGTAGATTATTTTTGGTTGGCATTTTTTTCCTTTCAGTACTTTGAATATATCCTGTCATTCTCTTCTTGCCTCAGAGTTTTTGCTGGAAAATGTGCCCATAGTCTTATAGGTATTCCCTTGTATATAACAAGTTGTTTTCCTCTTGCTGCTTTTAAGATTTTTTCCTTGTCTGTAACTTTTAACATGTTAGTTATAATGTGACTTAATGTGAGTATCTCAGGAACATTTTGGTGTGAGTTTCTTCTTTGGAACTTTCTGGGCTTCCTAGATGTAGATGTCTGTTTACTTCCCAAGTTTAGGGAGGTTTTCAACCATTATTTCTTCAACTAAGTTTTCTGCCCCTTTCTCTCTTTGTTTCTGGGGCTCCTAAAATGTGAGTGTGGGTCTTTGATGTCATCCCATAAGCCCCTTAAGCTATCTTCATTCTTTTACATTTTTTTCTTTGGCTGCTCTGATTGGGGGAGTTTCATTGCCCTGTCCTTGAGTTCATTTTTCCATTCTTCTGCTTCAACTATTCTGCTGTTGAACCCATCTGTTTTTCAGTTTAGTTATTATATTCCTCAGCTCTATTACTTCTGTTTGATACTTTCTTCTGTTTTCTATCCCTTTAATCAAAATTCTGACTGTTCTCATCCATTATTCTCACAGGCTAAAGGTGAGCATTTTTCTGTTTGTTATTTTGAACTAGTATCAGGTAAATCACTTACCTTTGTTTTTAGTTCTTTGAAATCTTAGCTGGTTCTTTTTAAAGGGACATTCCTGTTGTTTGATTTTCCTTGACTCTCTGTGTTGGTTTCCCTGCATTAGATAAAATAGCCACTACTCCCAGTCTTGGAGTGGCCTTGTATAGGAGATGAAATTTAGATTCAACCTTGTCCTAGCTCTTGGTTGTCTCTCAAACCTTTGTGATTGTTTAAGCAGCCTACTTTATTTTTAGTGGCTCCCAGTAGTTGAGAGTGAGCCAAGACCTGTCCCAAAGGCAAGGATCTCAGTCAGCACCTAGATTCAGGCCAATTGGAAGCCAGACCCTGAGGCATCAGCTTTTAAAGCATGCAAAAATACCTTTTTTAGGGGAAGACTGAGAGATGAGCATTTCTATCTATTCCCCCTGCACTGTTCCATGGGGTGATCACCAGATAAGAACTATTTCTTTTTTACCATTCCATTGAACTCATGAGCATTAGACCCACTGGCCAGGTGATCAAGGAGATTTTGCGTGGTACACAAAAACCCAGGTACCATATATAAAAATGGGGATACCAGGTACAGGTACAATCGCCTTTCTGGTGCTCTGAAGCATGTTAGAAGGAGAAAACAAAGATAGCACTTGCCTTCTAGTGGTCTCTATAGAGAGGATTATGGTCAGCCTTTAGATATGTGTTAAAACTAGAAGTTTCTCAGGACACAGCTATGAAGATAAGCTAATAGGCCCTTTTAATAGAAGGACTGGGTGCCTTGGTTTGTTGCCTCTATGCTGTACCCTGGGGGTAGTAGCTGATAAGAACTTTATCCTTTTTTTTTTTTTTTTTAACAGTCTTGCGGGACCTGCAAAGGTAAACCCTGCTGGCCCCCTAAGCCATGTGATCTGGAGGTGTACCCTGGGTGATAATGTAAAAATCAGGGTGCCAGATGAAGGTACTGTTCCTTTCTAGGAAATACTGGCAACCTGGAGCAAGACCGAGAAAGTGCAAAGATGGTACCTGCTGGCCTCTGTCTCTGGACAATATTTCAGTTGGTCCCTCTTTGTGTGTTACATCAGCTATCTGACACTGAGGCTAACACTTTAAGAGAAGCAAATAAGCCTCTTTCATAGAATGTCTGGATGCTGTTCAGTCAGCTGCCTTTGCCCTTGGTCCTGAGGTGGGAGAGTCCACCCATGCGAGCCCTTTCAGCACTGTTTCTCAGTTCACTAGAGCCTTATGGGTCTCATGGAATGTTGGCTTTCAAAGCTAGAGGTTTTGGGGGGGTCCTTCTCTCAGATGCAGGTCCTAAAAGTCAGCAAGCCAGATGTGTGCTTCAGAGCTTTGATGCCTCAGGGAAAAGCTCAAGATCCAGTTCCCTTCTGATTTGGGGTCACAGCATCCAGGGCAGGGTTTATGGTGAGATTGTGTTTCAGCCTTTCTTACCCACTTGGATATGGGTCTTATTTGCCCAACGTGTAGGAGTCAATCAGCTAGTTTTTGGAATTTTTTTTCAGAGGAAATTGTTCAGTGCATACCTGTAGATTCAGTGTGTCCTTCAGAATCCATCCATGTTGCCATCTTGAACCAGAATCTCCATCATTTATTTATTTATTTAGGATGGGTCATAAAGTATGTTATCCTGTACAACCTTGGGATGACCATGATTAAAGGAGATTTTCATTGTACTGCCCAGATAAACCGGTTAACAAAGAATTCTGGTTAATAAGATGCCCTGAAATGGAAGTTTGCTATTTTCTATGTGATCTGCTTCCCTGTGCCTTGCAAGTATTATTAACTAGTTTCTAGGCCAAGATGTTTCCATTAGGTCACAAGGACTTTTGCACAGCATATAAAATGCACATCTTGAGCTGATGAAGTCAGATCCATCCCATAGTAAACATTCTTAATTGCTAAATTTTCACACATTTTTCATTACTTGGTATACTACAGATGTGAGAAACATTGCCATCTCTGGGTTTATCAGGGTGACTATAAAGTGATGACTGATGATTGTGTGTGTGTGTATATATATATTTTAAACAAACACAAATGGAGTTAAACAGCCAAAATAGTTGTCCTTCAAAGGAATAACTTTTGCGTTGGTGGTATAGTGGTGAGCATAGCTGCCTTCCAAAGGAATAACTTTTGAAACCCATATTGATCCCAGAAATACTGAATTTATTCAAAATATCTTTGGACTTTCTCTCGAGAATTCTTAAAACCCATGCAAGAAAATTACACAGATGCTTTACAAATTACATCTCATTTTGCCTAAAAACAGTACTACCCTGATGGGTCACCCTCTATACTTAAATAGTTTTGCTTTCGAGGACTTTTGGCTCTTTCTCAAAATTAAATGCACCTCCAAAGCACAAAAATTAATCATCACTGAGGACATTGAAAAGCATTTTAAGGGCGCCTGGGTGGCTCAGTTGGTTAAGCGACTGCCTTCAGCTCAGGTCATGATTCCAGGGTCCTGCTTCTGCGGGGAGCCTGCTTCTCCCTCTCCCACTCCCCCTGCTTGTGTTCCCTCTCTCGCTGTGTCTCTCTCTGTCAAATAAATAAATAAAATGTTAAAAAAAAAGAAAAGCATTTTAAAGCAATTACAAAAGGAGAATGTTTTTAGAAGTTTTGTTTTTGTTTTTTAAGATTTTATTTATTTGAGAGAGAGGGAGAGAACTATTGGGGGAAGGAGCAGAGGGAGGGGGAGAAGCAGACTCCCAGCTGAGCAAGGAGTCCAGTGTGGGACTAGATCTCAGGACCCTGGGATCACGATCTGAGCCAAAGGCAGGTGCTTAACCAACTGAGCCACCCAGGTGCCCCTGTTTTTAGAACTTTTTTAAACAAAGTTAGCAACATCAGAGTATGGCTAGGGCCTCCAGAGGACTGTTTTGGAGCAAGAGACTCTAGTTTGGAGGGACAGATTCTGATGGGTGTCTTTTTATAAAGCTCTCATCTCAGGTATACCATCTGTTGAGTCTTCCTGATTGTCTCTGGAACATTTTCATCATTTCCTCCATTTTTAGGGAGTATGAGAAGTGATAGAGACTAGGGTAGAATTTGGGAAAGTTACACATTTGCATCTCAGGTTAAAGAAAAAAGGAAGGTAGAGAAAACAGGTGAAGGTACACAGTAAAAGGCAGTAGAGGGAAGTAGTTACTATGTTCAAATATTTCAGAGGTATTATTTCATATGTTCTTGTGACAGTTATTGAGCATTTACCGTAAGCATATGGCCATGCTTATTACTTGACATACAATAACTTCTATAACTCTTCCAATAACTACATTTAAAGTAGGTGTCCTTACCACCTCTTCATGGATAAAGAGGCAGAGGAATTTTTTCTTGTAAGTAAATTACCTAGACCAGATTAAAACTTTTATTTCTCTGATTCCAAAGTTAGTGATTTCTGCAGTTGTACCAAGAATCTAACAGAAACCAGCATCTCACTCATGATTTTTAGGAAGACAGCAAGTTTGGACATAACTAAGACACTCTCTCGGGAGATGAGAACAAATTTTTTGTCACACTGAGCCTATCTCATGTGATTTCTACTGATTCTACCAGGTACTTGTATTTTAGACTTGGTGCATCTTTTGAGATCTCAAAGCAGATGCTTCAGATCAAGGGACTCACAATCAGGTTGAAACCAGTTTACCATTGTGGTACTACATGGTAATGTTTTATTTGATTGATTAACTTTGTTCTGTTTTGTTTTTTTCCTTAAAGATTTATTTGACAGAGAGCACGTGAGCACAAGCAGGGGGAGGGGCAGAAGGAGAGGGAGAAGCAGGCTCTCCGCTGAGCAGGGAGCTCTATCCCAGGACCCTGGGATCATGACCTGAGCCGAAGGCAGACGCTTAACCAACTGAGCCACCCAGGCGCCCCTGATTAACTTTGCTTTTAAAACTGCATAAATTTTTTCTACATAGGTTGTTGGTCCATGTCTGTTATTCCCATGACCTTAATACATCTATGCCATGACAGGCCACCATTAGGAATTATCTTAATTAAATGTCTGTCAGAAATAGTTGACATAGACTAGCACTAATATTTCCCTATAGATCATTATCGCCTTGGGTTTTCCATTCTCCCCCCTGCCCCACCATCCCACACATCCCTTCCCACTCTTCCTTTGAAAACTGAGATGAAAAGAACAAGAAAGCAGGAAGTCTTCCTTCTACTAAATTTTGGACCACAAATAACCACACAAACAGCTTGTTTTAATTGTCCGGTTTCCTCAAGTCTCTGTCAGGGATGCTTAATCTGTGGATTTAGACATCAAGTCTTTGATAGTAGAACTCATGTCCAACTAAGCATTACACACAGCTCTTGACACAATGCAGTGACCTCCAACTGACCAATTGTGACCATGCTACACTTATCAGAAGCAAAAGTTGGGCCCCGGGTTCTGCTCTTTGTCTTAACATTGTGATGTTTTTGTTGTTTGGTTTTTTTTTGTCCTATCAGCAATTACTGGACAAAGTGGACAAGTATATTGTTGGGGCTCCTGGTCTATTAGAATCAGATACATTGTAATTAGAATGTACCTACCTAGATCTCAGCTTTTGCTTGCCATTAACCTTTTTGTATTGTATGATCAAAAATAGAAGGTTGCTTATTTTTCACTAAGAGACTTGAGTTTTTGCAGCTAGTAAGGTAGCATGGGCAGGGATTTCCTTCGAAGGCTACTTCTTAGTCTCTTTTCTATTAGGATTTCCTTCCTCCTCTTTTCTCTCTTCTGCTTTTTTCCTTTTGAGCTCTAGCTCTGTTCCAAATTCCCTGGGGAGGCAATACAGGGTCTACCCTGTGGGAATCCAGTTTCCAGTGATTCTTTTTGCTCTGTGAAACACCTATCATCAGTTCCTCAGATTTTAATATCTAGACAGATGTATGTGCTCTATTAAGGGAGAAGTGCTGTGGAATGTGATGTGTTGTGTGCCAAGACTAATCTTCTATTCCGTAGATGTTGGTACTCAGTCTTGGTTGACTGGGCAATTCTCATGTAGCTTTTGCTTAATGTCTGAGTAATTGGAGGGAGAAGGACTTTGGTCTGTCTTTGTCCTTTTGTGACTTCCTCTTTTTGCACTTTATTTGAGATTATGAGTGAGTGTGATTTCAGATGAGAAACACTTAACAGTGAGTCAGGGAGATGAAATTTCACTGAGATGCAGAACACAGGAAGAGAAAATGTGTGAAAAATCACGTTGATGGGGTTGTCTTGGTAGCTAGTAAAGCAGAGAAAGGAAATTCCCTCACAGCAGGCTTTAATAAAGTTGGCAGGCAGGGATGTTGGACTGTGTGAGAAGACTGGTGAGGAATATAGAGATGGAGAGCAAGTACAGCAATCGTGGGGGCCTGTCGGACATTCTTTCTCTGCACCTAATTTACTCTTTAAATGAGTCTCCAGATAAGAATTGTTTTCCCATAAATTTGCATCAGTAGATTTAAGAGCATGGTTGTGTACTTCCCAATATGGGGGTAAACCAATTACCGAGCAGTATTATGGTTTGGTATTAAAGATTTCCAATCCCAAGGATAGTTTATGAAAAATGGACATTTATGTGTGTGTAAACCATACTTAGTGTGTAGAAATTCAGATTCCCAAAGGAGCTAAAGCAGGACATGGTCATCACTTAAGGAAGGGATTCATCATGTAATTCTTGTAAGGACCTACATTCATATAAACACTGCTGAAGTGCTTTAAAAATCATTTGATTTTCATGTAACTTTTCTGGAATGTTCATCTACCACAGCAAGTAAACCCTATTACCAAGATAAGTGTAGGGGTGCCTAGGTGGCTCAGTCGGTTAATTTTCGGGCTCAGGTCATGATCTCAGAGTTGTGAGATCAAGCCCCACTTCGGGCTCTGTGCTCAGCAGGGGTCTGCTTGTCCCTCTCCCTCTGCCCCTCCCCACACTCGTGCGTGCACACGCACTCTGTCTCTCTTCCTCTCAAATAAAATCTTAAAAAAAAGTGTGGAAGTACTATTTTCTTGTTGCCTGGGTCACTTTAAGGATCCACCATGTATGTGTTTGTTTGGCTTGTTTTGTATGTTGTCTTTCCACCTACAAGTGTGTCAAATCCTTGTGAAAGGGCCATTGTTTTGTTTTGTTTTGTTTTGTCTTTCTTCAGAGAAACCCCATACATGCTTAGAACATTTCGTGGCATATAATAGGTGCTCAGTAAATATTTACTGACTGAATGAATCATCTTAGGAGATTGGGGAAAGTTTGCCTCACATGAGTAAATCACCTAAGCCAAAGGTGGCAGCTAGCCCAGAACTCCTTGATCTAAGCCCCCATTATGTCAGTGGCTGTCCTTTGAGGCCCTGCCAGGATTTTCATGAGGTTTGCTCACAGGGCGGGCCGCAGGAGGCCAGGATCTGGGACACCGAGTGTCCCTACATACCAGGGCCGGCCGGCTCACATAGGGCTTTATTTGCCTTCAACATGAAATACTGGTAGAGGTAACAACTTGAACGTTTACCATTTAGAGACCTCTGTTTAAGGCCCTCCTCAAACTGAGGCTGGTAGCTGGTGAGATAGTCTGCAGCTTTCGGAGCCGGCCCAGCATCTTGAGCCGCCACCAGCTGCTCTTTAACTAGTAACTGGGTAGAAAAGGCAAAGCAGCAGGGTCTGCCGGTGACCCACTGAAATCAATACTGCCATTAGAAGCGGAAGGTCGCCTGATGGCGGTGTCCGTCCCTCTGAACTTCCTTTGCCTCCAGAGGAGGCCGTGAGCTTAGGCACAGAGTAGGGATAGAATGCCTATTTTAGCTGATGAAATCTGTTAAAAGAAGGGAGGAAAATAGACTAACCCTCATGCCCCTGCCTTGCCCTTGGTTCTGGTAGAGAGGGAGGAGAGACCCTTGGCTCCTGCTGTTCTCAGTGGGGTCCCTCCAAGAGCAGTTCTTGTATTAACCACTTCACTGTTTTGTCCCCAGCTCGTTATCTGTTCTTGTTAGAATCTTTATTATTCATGGATGCAAAAAAAAATCCCATCATTAAACCATCATAAATATTCATAACACTTTGCAATTGTGTGCATTTCATTTAGCCACTTGGCAAAACTTCTCTGAAGTACCAGAGTTTTAAGAAAATCTGGCTAATGAGACCAGAGCCCAGGAAATGCAGGGTGGCTTTTCTACTTTATGTTATTTGATTTTAACCTGAAAACAAATGTAGAGTATAAATAACAAAAGAGATAAGCGGGGGGGAGGGGGGGGGGGCGTTCCCTTGCAGTGAGGAGCCACACATTCCTCGGCTTTGTCTTGATTGTGCTTTTGTGTCAAGCAAAAGATAAGGGTAAACACTGTACTACAAGAGAGGGAATCATGAGGCTGCAATGCTAATGGGTTTATACAGGAGCCTACAAAGGCCAGATAAACCCCCTGCTTTGGTTAACAGGGACCTCTCTTCTCATGTTCTGTATAATTACTGATGTCAGGTTGGAGTTGAGATAAGCACGGCCCTTTTCTTGGACTTACTATGGCAGGCGGCCATCCCGTTTTTAGTGTCGAAGGAAGAATTAGAGACCTCTCTCTCTCTCCTTCTAATCCAGTTTATCTAAACCGTGCACTCTCCATCAGTACGGAGAGCTTTTCACGGGAGTGAAAGGGAACCCCGCAAACTGCGGCAGCCAGCAGCCAAGTGGAATTGCAACAATGTGCTTCCCCACGGCCACCCCCTCCCATTCAGAGCGCACAGCTTTAAACCAGTGGGGGCATTCTTTTTGTTTTGTTTTGTACCACAGATTCATGCCTTGAAACGTTGCTTTCCTGTCTTTTCAGCTTGAGGATTGTCACCACTAAAAAGGAATTTTTAAACAGTACGAGTTTGTAGAGGGAAAATATTTACACCAATATGTGTTGTGGCCCTTGCCTGCACTTGTTTAGGATTTCTCCATGCCATTACTGACGGCATTTGTGTTTGATAATGAGACGGCTTCCCGGCATAATGGCTAACAGGTGCTGGAAAATACTGGTAACGTTCAAGACTGCTCAGCAAGTTCTGCTTTCCCCCCGAGGAGCTCATGCCAAGTAGAAACAAGTTACCGCCAATCCAAGTATTAGACTAGCTGCTCGGGTACATCACTTTGTTAGGAAAGGTCACATGCTAATGGGAGAGCACTCCAGGTTCCCAAGCAGAGGACCAATTAAGGGAAGTTTGCCTTGGTCCCCACTCCTGTGGAATTAGAGTGGGTCCCGTTTTTCCACTGTTTGATCCTTGAGCTCATTTGTGGTGTGTGGCCTTCGTCTCATTGTTGGTCGGTGCATCTCGAATACTCTCTAATTAGAGTCTTATCTGGTAACTACTCCCTGTGCCAACTGATAGGGGAGACCAGCAGGGAGAAGGGGTTCTACTCACCATTTATTTTATATTTGATGCTGTCAAGGAAAAAAAAAGTCTGCATCTTCGAGAAAATCAAGTATGTCATTTTATAGAATTCATTGTGTCGATTTAGATGTAGTGACCTTTGAAATATGGCAAATTTCTTCAGTACTGTAACATACTGAAATTCAAAATCAGGTTTTTAAATTCTAGCAGTGTTAATTACTCCCTCTGTGCTTTCACGGCACTCTCTTCATAGCCCTCTTATCCTATCATATTTGTTTAATAGACTATTTTGCTTGCAAGGAACTTTGATTCACTCAGGCTAACTCAAATAATGAAGGCTTATTTTAAGGCTGCCAGGCATTATAGTGACTGGAACTGGAAAGTGGTTCTGGGTTTCAGCAAAAACAGCTCTGTGGAACGGAGCAGGTACAAGTTAGGGCTTTGCTAGAAGAAATACGATGAAGAGGTTTTCTGTGTATCTGTTTCTTTTTTTGTGTATCCCCCTCTCTTCTGACTCATTCTATTTATATTACCTCTCAAGAGGGACATGCTGATTGTCCCAGGTAATTACAAAACAGCAAGTAAGAGCAGAGATATCTTTTCCTGGCCAGAACACATACAGGATGCTGATGAGCCTGCGGATTGGTTGCCCCTGAGTCAGGTGCCCACTCCCTGTCCGTTCAGCTACCAGCACGGATGTGATGGCGTGGTATATTACGTGGCTGCCAGGGCTGCCTCTTTTCTTTTCCTTAAAAGGGACTGTGTATGTGACAAGCTCCTGAACTGATGTGTACAACCCCATAATGACTGGTAGCTTTAACTGGGTGAAGCCAGTCTCCTATTAAAAATGCCCATAGTGTTTAGCACAGGTTCTGACATATATTGGGTGCTCCATAAATTATAGCTAAAAGAATAAATGAATCTTGGGATGCCCAGGAAGCTCAGTTGGTTGAGTGTCTGCCTTCAGCTCAGGTCATGATCCTGGGGTCCTGGGATCGAGCCCCGCATTTGGGCTTCTTGCTTAGTGGGGAGCCTGCTTCTCCCTCTCCCTCTGCCCCTCCCTGCTGCTTGCGCTCGTTCTCTCTTTCTCTCTGACAAATAAAATCTTAAAAAAAAAAAAAAGAAGAAGAAGAAATGAATCTTTATATTCTTCCCTGCTGCTGTGGGTGAAGTGAAGTAACGTGGAATCTGCATGTGATTTGATACCATTTACTTGCCAACAGCAGGGAATTAGAAGGTTATATATTCGTTTTAAGACATGGGGTATCTTACTTTCCCTCTGTGGTTGGTAGATTTTTTTCCTTGATCTCTAAGAATCAAGCCATTGTGGTAGAGACAGTAAGTCAGTGTTCTATGAGGCTCTTAGTCAGCTGGAACTGCTGTAACAAATATCAGAGACTCGGTGGCTTATACAATAGAAATTTCTTTCTCTCAGATCTTAATCCCAGACTTCCTAGCCTCCAGGTGCCAGAATGCCCAGGTTCTGGTGAGAGTTCTCTTCCTGGTTTACAGATGGCCGTCTTCTTGCCGTGTCCTCACAAGGTAGAGAGCAGAGCGCTGGTGTCTATGGTGTCTCTTCTTGGCTCCCATCACAAGGACTCCATCCTTAGGACCTAATCACATCCCAGAGGCCCTAACTCTAAATATCATCACATCGGGGATTAGGGTTTCAACACAGGAATTTTGAAAGGCACAAACATGCAGTCCCTAATAAGGCTAATTTGCCTTTTAAGATGAGAAACTAGCTGTGCCTCCAGCTCCTCTCTCTAGTCCTCCAGAATCACCCTCTGTAGGACACTATAGAATAAACCCACTAGCTTCCACAGGAAAAAGCTGTTTTTAAGAATACCGGTTAGTATTCTGGTTTCAAGTGGGTCTGGGACTATTTCTTGAGACGGAAGGCTGGCGATCCTTCCTCAGAATATGAACTCTTTCCAATAAACTGTGAGTTCCTCAAGGCCATGGGCAGACATCGCAGAGGTTAGGCGTCCAGGTTAGGACAGGAGGCATGTGTCCGCTCCCTCTCATAGGGACTGCAGGCACACTGCATGACTACTCCAGCCCGTCTGTAGATTTCCCAGGAGGATTGTCTCCAAATGACAGTAGCACCAAGATTCTGTAACCACAGTGGGCAGCGCAGACGTGCAGCACCAAGTACGGGATTATGCTGGACAAGAGCCTCTTCCTGCCTGGGCGTTCCTCTGATCACATAGTCATCACTCAGTTGTTCCTGCCTGTGTATCCATAAACCTGATCGGGGCAGAGAATGGCCTTAGAAACAGAGGAAATAGGGGCGCCTGGGTGGCTCAGTTGGTTAAGCGACTGCCTTCGGCTCAGGTCATGATCCTGGAGTCCCGGGATCGAGTCCCGCATCGGGCTCCCTGCTCAGCGAGGAGCCTGCTTCTCCCTCTGACCCTCCCCCCTCTCATGTACTCTCTCTCATTCTCACTCTCTCAAATAAATAAATAAATCTTTAAAAAAAAAAAAGAAACAGGAAATATTGTAGTGATTGGAAAATTAATTGTCCTTTTTACAAATCTCCCACCAAAAAAAACACAAAAAACGAATGTGACTTCCTTTGAGGTAGGTTCTTGGTTCTTTCCACATTGCTCGAAAGGAGAACTCTCTAGTACTTGGAGGTGCTTCTGAAAGACCGTACATACCTGTTGCATATAATAACTGGGTCTCCTGATAACAATTACCTTTGCTTCTTTATCCACTGCCTCGTTTGCTTCCTTCTAGCGTTTGGGAGTTGTGGTCGATTTCTCTGGAGAGGTGGTGCTCACCCACATTTTCTTCCTCCTCTCTATGGAGCGGTCAGAGTTGGGGCTAGAGCAGTGTGGTATGTGAGCCCTCTGTGAACAATGTAGTAAAGGAGGTTGGTGTCCTCCCTAGACAGAGTAGATAATAAGTCTTGTGGGCAGGATCGATGATAAGAGGAGGGGGAAAAAAGCAGAACTAAGAGATGAGGACGGCCAAACAGATTCCAGCTAAAACTGACTCAGCTTGCTAATGAATCCACTAGCTAGTACTGAGTTCTTGATACTCTCCTCATTTCTCAAATCAAGTTAAAAAAATTGATTCCATGCCAGTTACAAGGGGCAGAGCTGTCACTTACCAGGGAGATTAACTTGCTTTGTTGAATACTGACAGGGACTAGAGAAGGGCAGGACCTACACAGAATGCAGGGCACTCCAATTTGTGATAACCTCAAAGTCTGAAGTAGAAGTAAATTGGGGGTTTGTAATTTGCACCAGTGTCCTGCCTAATAGGTAAACCTACAGAGGGAATTTAAGGAAGTCCCAAACCAACATGAATTTTTGTCATCTCTGTGGATCCTTTTGCCCAGACTGGCCAGCGCTTTGAAGGTACAGATCCTTGCACTCCAGTGCTCAGAGTCTGCACACTCACACTTAGCGGTCTGCACTGATCAGGAAAGGTGGGGGCCCAAACACTAGTGTAATGGCTCTGCCCGGTTCTCGAACACTGGGGAACTGTGTGGGTGGGGAAGTCAACTGAGTCGAGGAAGAGACACCAAGGATTCAGAATGCCAAGTGTTGCTGCCCACCAGTGCAGACAGTTTTTTGTTGACAAATGGGGCTCTAGGAAATTCTAAACACTGTAGTCACATCTGTGAACACCACAGGGCCTGGCTGGCCGTTCCTTAGCTGGCTTGCTTTTCACCACCACATTTCTGCCCTATGGCTTTAGATATTAATCAGACTGATGTTTAAATGTATCTGAAGTGACCCTCAGTGTCCTTCCACGTATCACACTGCTCAGCATAGACAATGCCAAGAAAAAAAAAATGCTGTGAATACATCACCTTAGAAAACATGTAAGAGTGTGAGTGTGTGTATGTGGGGCAGCGGAAAACTGAGAGAACTGACAATACAAATTGTTCATCTCTTAAATTCTACCTAAATTTTTAGATAAGTTTGTATATGCACAGAAACTGGGGCATCCTGAGAAATTACAGAATGAAAGTTACATTTTATAATAAAACCACTGACTCACAGACAAAAATTGGGGAAGTTGCCCAGTGCCCCTCTCCCAACTACATTGCATTTGAAACTTAAGTCGGGGATAATGCATCATTTGTTTTCCTGAAGCTGGAGCTCTTAATCAAGTTCTTAGGAATGAAGAGGAACAGACTGGAGGCCTTTGTCCAAATCTCGGATCAACTTGACTTCGGTTCTTTCCCTGGGCTACCTGAGTTAAGTTGCTTTCTTCTCCTTTTCTCCAGGGAAGAATGATGACAATCCTCCTTTCCAGTTAATTCTTCCCAAGCTTGCTGGAAAGAGCCATTAGTTTATGTTTTATTCTTTATGCCTGTGAGATCTTGGGATGAAATACTCTCGATAAACCACTAAGCCTATTACTATTTTAAGTACCTGCATCTTCCAGGAGAAGGAACACGCTGGAGAAATAAATGGAGTCAGCTTTCTGGCTGGCACACCTGTCTTTAGGAAAAAATAAAAAAAGGCACAGATCTTCTTGTTCTGTCTACTGCAGAAAATGTGTCCAGATCTAGTAAAGCAAAGCACACATTTCAGGAGAGTTACATGTTCCACATCCTGTGCTACACAAATTGGTTTTTTGTTTATTTTTTGGTCCAAAAGAACAAGCTTTGAACACAAAAAGGAGAGGATACTAGGGTGTTGATGAAACGCATTTTCTAAGCTGGGTGTAGGAAGAAACATGTTCTTTCTCATTTTAGTGTCTTGTTTCGTGGCTGTGAAGGAAAGAAAGTGATGTCGGCTATCTACATCTCAAATGCTCTGTGCAGTTTGTGGGAGCACCTGGTACTTCTGAACAAAACAGCATGCAAAAATATTTTGTTCTATTTTCCCATTGTAATCACTCTAAGATTTTTTTTGTTTGTTTTGGTCCCTCTCTTTGTGTTCTTGTCAAGACTGACAAGCATCCATGTGTTACCCAGTGACATGAAGTTCTAGCTTGAATAATCATGACTAAAATCCAGGATATTTCGAAATCTGTTACTGACTCAGACACCCACTAGATTGGATTCTTATGAGTTAACTCTGACTGGCCGCATCAGTAAGGTAGTCCTTGGACCCCAAACTCTCAAGGCCTCCCTTGTCCCTGCTCCAGCTCTGGTGTTGGCATCCTCATCCCCAGGGCGTTATGATATGGGTGGTGTTGCTTAAAAGGTTTCTTTAATGTTGCAGAAAACCCCACAGTTAGGAGTTAAACCAAGTCAAAAAGTAGACCACAAGAAGGGGAACTGAAAGGAGGTAGGTGAACTCTTCTGTTGACTTTGCCTCAAGGTGGACCCTAACCAATACCATTGCTGGGTGGAGGATCACAGAACTCATGAGACCCTTGGAATGGAGCTGGGGATGGTTGTTAATAAAAAGTAATGAAATTGTGTTTTACTCTCAGCATGTACTGAGGTTCTTGGGAGGAGAGAGTGATAGTCTTTGATGGAAATCATCGAAAGAGTCGTTGCATTGGGATATGCTGAACATGAGGCCTTTAGACCCTTCTCTTCTGCCTACTTCTAAGGGGTGGCCCCAGAAATTCTATATGAGAAAGGCTTAGAAGCTATGTTCCTTTTGGGAAATTCTACTTGCTTAGAAGTAGAATTTGTAAGCCCTTTGTTTACTCAGATGCTATGTTTTTTTGGTTTTTTTTTTGCCTTTTTTAAAAGCGTAGTTTGGTTAACCACCCTTCCCTCAAAGCAAAGGAACCCTTGGTGATACCCTTAACCAATTCCTTGGGCAATGTGATTCCCTGCCTTTCTCTCTCTCTGTCTTTTCTTTCTTTTTTTTTTCTTTCTTTTCCTTTCTTTCTTTCTTTCTTTCTTTCTTTCTTTCTTTCTTTCTTTCTTTCT
>NW_023270426.1:73778873-74058478 GCF_011800145.1 Mirounga leonina
TCTTTCTTTCTTTCTTTCTTTCTTTCTTTCTTTCTTTCTTTCTTTCTCTCTCTCTTTCTCTTTCTCTTTCTCGCTCTCTTTCTCTTTCTCTCTCTCTCTCTCTTTCTTAAAGCTTGTACATTCATTTATCATCTGCATAAAAAAAGAAACACAGTTACTGCAAATTTCCTGCTCACAGGGTCTATCTGCAGTTACAACTCCATTTTAATAGGCACACAGAGGGGCACCTGGCTGGCTCATTTGGTAGAACATATGACTCTTGATCTTAGGGTTGTGAGTTCAAGACCCACATTGGGTGTAGAGCTTACTCAAAAAAAAAATTAAAAGAATAAAAAAGGCACACATATATATTTAACCACTGAATGATTGGACTTAATATAGCAGAATGTGTCAAACTAAAAACTGATAGAGGATATTGGCCTGATTAGTTATTTATAATCATTTTCTAAAGCACTTGTTTTCCAGAGGGGCTGTGTAAAACTCATAATGCTTTTCACAGCATTTTTGCCAATGCTTTCCTGAAGAATGCTTCTGTTATCAGAATATGAAAGTAAGCTTTGCAAACGATCTCTAAGAAAATGTTTTGCAAACAATTCCTAAGAAACTATTAGAACAATCAGTGAATAATCCATCAGAATCACCTTGAAAATTTTTATGACACCTAGATTTCATACATTCCCATAGTAAGAGAGGTGATTCTCATCATTATCACTGAGATAAGAGATCCAAATACAGGTGTGTTTTCTTCACTCAAATTCACCCTGTGATTTTTTATATAGCACCTTTGATGACTCAAGTATTCTAAATACTTGTTGCCAAACAAATCGAAGTGTGGTTTGTGCAGCACTGCTCATAGTCCCACCTCTGGTCCAGCCTGCTTTCCCATTAGAGTGTACAGCACTGTCTGTTGGGAAGTGGCCTCTTCATCAGGGAGTCACCGTCACTTTGAAGTTGTATTAGTCCCTGATGTTACATGTTCTACACTTTATCCCTTTCCTCTAATCTGAGTGTTATATAGCCTACCCTTATGCTGAGGTCCTAGACCTCTCACAGTCTGGTGTAGATACCATCTCAGATTCAGGAGAGCAGCATGAGCTTTGTTTAAGGCAGAATCTGAAATTGTCATCTTTTCATCACTTCCCCTCCTCTGTTAGGGCACTAGGGTGATTTCCCTGGACTAGTATCTTCATAATTTGCTTCAGTGACACTTCATCATTCTCTTAAAGCCCACAGTAGTTTTTAACTCACCAAGTTTCCTGTTTTGTAAGCAGCTCCTAACCCCCATTTTGACTATTTGTAAAGATGATTTACTTTCGCTCTAAGCTTCTTAATCTTCAAATCCTAATCCCCTCTTACTTATGCATAATATAAATGTTTGAACTTTAGATTTCCTCTATGAATAGTTACTATGTTATGCTTACACATAATGTCTGCCTTTTGTAAACTTTGAAAGTACAAATTGTAAACATTAACTTCATTCTGCACAGCACTGAGCACAATGTCATGATCACTTAAATGCTTTTGATGATGAAGGTGAAGATGATAATGACCACGTAATGCTGTTCTGGTTTGAAAATATCACATAGGCAGTCCAGTACACCTTTTTCTTTTTTTTAAATAGTTGTTCCTCATTCTGTAAAGCTGTCATTCTTCATTAGCAAAAAAAGGTTACAGTAAGTTATAATTAGTGTTTAGTGCCCTGCCAAATAATTAAAGATAATAAAAAGCTTTCAATGAGTTTAATGTTAACATGGTATAATTAAAGCCACATCTTGAAATGCATTAGGTGTCTATTATATCAGATATTTGATGCTTTCCCCCCTCTACAGATGAGATTTTCAAATTGTGCTTATAGTAATGTCATCATCAAAGACAAAAACTCACATGACTGAGATGCCAAATGGGCTTTGTGGTGCCCAGCAAGGGCAATATTCAGAAAACCAAATCACTTACATAACTCTTATTACTTAGTGATAGGGAAATGGAGTCCCAAAGATACTGTGTGACTTGCACAAGGTTACACACCGGTAAGTTAAGTCTTCCTTGATAGCACTAACCTTCAGTGTTGTACTGAAGTGATTACTATTACTGTCATTAATTCTCTCTGAAGTATGGGATGCTTGTTGGAAAAATGCTTATTTTGTCTTTGTCTTGATGGGGTGAAAAACTACAAAGTGAAAGAACATAATTTTGTACGTAGCTCTTGGATTTAAGTGGTTTTAGGATGCAGGGCTTGCCATAGTGCCTATTTTAAGGCTCAAATACAAAGACATGGCTTGAATTTCACCATTTTCTCATCAGAATAACTGGCATGTGCCTAGATACCGGGCCATTTTCTAACCCTGCATTCTTTGAGTTTGTCTCAGGCCTTCTCTTGTACGTAACGTATTATCTTCTCTAGCCACAAAGATTTGGAAAAATCAGCAGAGTGTAAGTAGCCCCTGAAATAAAGGCGTCATTCAAGGAACAAAGAAGTAGAAGGAGGGCTCCAATTAAAATGATGAAAATCTTTAATTTTTATTTAGGTATACTTGTACGGACACGTGTATATACAAATACAGATTGTATGGGTTGGTTTGTGTGGGGTTGTTTTTTTTTTTTTACATTTTTTTTTTTTTACGTTGATATAATGTCGGCATTTCAAAACAGCACTCGATGAGTAAGTGCAAAGGAACTGCAAAGCAGGGCAGTACAGCACACACAGGACCACACGGAGCTGCACTTCGCACCCAGACGCACACACGATGAGTGGCTTTGATGGGGTGTCAAGAGTAAGCATGGAAAGTGGATTTGGACTCACGGGTAACCTCCAACATGCCAGCATCTATTAGCCTGTACAGACAATGGGAGCAAGCCCACTGCGGGGGGATTCGTCTCATATCCGAGCAGCTCTTGGGCAAATGCATGGGAAGAACTCAGCGATGCCAAACCAGAGCCAGACCTGCCCATTCACGGTTCTGAAGGAAAGTAAAACGTGGGAGGAAGGCAAGAAGACAAAAAACTAAAATAAATAAACGTAAGAAATAAAAGGGGGGCTGGTGGTAGGCAAACGGGGGTGTTGGTGGAGGTGGTTTTCAAAAGAGAAACGACTGACCGCAGCTCTGAGAGCAATGAATGGAGGGGGTTTAAATGGTTTAATTAATTTGGGGTAAACTCCTAAAAATGGCTGCTGCCGTTGCTAAGGCACCAGAGAAAAACAAAGTCCCTGAAAACCCACAGGTACTGTACGACTCTTCCTCTCACAATGGCAGAGGGCAACAGCCCCCATTTAACCTGCCTAAATGGACTGGCTTGAAACCTTTCCCATGCTTGGGCCGCGTTTGATACCGGCAGCTCGTCCTGAGGGAAAAATGAAACCGTCTATGAAAACCACCACAAACAGAAAACCAAGCCGAAGTACAGAACTGTCACCAGATTCCCTAAGCCTTTTTAAGCCAACATGCCGGGGGAGAAAAAACACCACAGGGCTCCAACATCAGACCTTGAAAACACTGAGGATAAGATATGGATCAAAAAAGCCATGTTGTTCCGGGTCCCAAGATGGTGGAGTCTTAAGACTGGGAGGGCGATGACTGCACATGAGTCCTGTATGGAGCAGTGTCTTAGCCATTTGTGACTCTTCTCAGCTACGTATACAGTGGATGTTTCAAAACCTCAATGCATGTTTTGTATCCTGAAAGATTATTGTTCTCACTTACAAAAGACATAAGAATCAAATCAATACTTTATTATCAAACACTATATACAACAGAGGTCGCTAATAATACAGAATTAAAGAACGCAGTTGTTTTTTTTTTTCTTTTTAACGTTTTACTTTTCTTTCCTCTGCCACCCAAGAAAGTACAGTACAAAACAATAGTCTAAACTAACACGAACTGTTACCTGGTCTATTAAAGGATACACGGTATCCACTAAACAGACAGATCCTTATTTCCCTGCTTCATGTTGCAAAGCCCTTGGCAACCAGGGGCAAACGTCGCTGGGGTTTGACTTACTGGGGCTGAGAGGCAGCTAAGGCTGCCCTTCAGACTTTGAGTTGTTGTTGTTGTTGTTGTTTAATTAAAAGCTGCTACAAAATTGCATCGACATTCTCCTAAGCCCCCGGAGGGTTGTTACCACCACCATAAAAGGCCACCAGCACTTTCTGGACAAGAGGAAAACTCTCTGATACCAATCATTGTCTTGGAAACTCTGTGGCCAACATTACCTACAATTCCATCACTTAACGGTAGAGAAGCATACTGTCTACTGGTGTGGATAGTCTTGCCTTTTTTTTTTTTCCCCAAACTTAATTTGTAGTGGCATAATGAAGTAAAGGGGTCTAATTTCACTGTGAAAAATGAAAGACAGTGGCAGAGAGGGCCATGAGTAATTATTTTATCATTTGTTAGAGACGAATGCTAGCAAAACCACAGAAGTCACCATTTCTAAAATGAAATTAGCACTGCTAATGTAGTTATGACTAACTGGAATCTTTACAGGATCATTCGATTTCCTTGTGGTTATAGAACATGCAGTATTATTTTGGTTCTGTTGATCCATTTTAGCAGGTATCCTCCCCCCACCCCCACTCAAATCCCACTGGACCAACAAGCCTGTAACTATTAATAAAAAGAAGTATTACTGGATATTACTGAGAGTACTGAGCATATAAAGAGTTAAAGGAAAAAAGAATCCAATGCTGTGAACTTCTGTTCCAGTGAAATGGTGGCTGCCTTCTGTGACAAGACTCGGTCACTCCAGAGGAGTTCCTGATGTCTGGGGAAGCAGCACTGATTGTGTCTGTGAGGCTGGCGACCCCACCCCCGGGGCTCCAAGTGCAAAGAGACCCAGCAGTAACGTCCATTCCAAATGGATCAGGTAAGCCCAGATTACATGCCAACATGTGTACAACTCTCCAGGGTGCAAGTACCTTTACAAGCTGCCTTTCATTCACACACATTTTTCTAATTCAGAACTACTCACAATTCGTAGCAAATTCCCATTCACGAAGTCTGTGCATAATATGACCCCTCTCTTTTTTTCATATAGACATTTTAAAAAAACAAATATACCTATTTTTAAAAAGCCTTATTTTGCTGGAACGCTTCCAATTTTTCGTAAGTTACATAATCACTGCATTTACTTTTTGCTCTGTTCTGAAAGGCATGGTTCCTACTGACATGTCGTGCAATAGTAAAAAGGCTAGATTTCTTTTCCATTGGTCTGACACTTTTCCCTGTCTAGGCTTTTGGAGTTCAAAGTTGGTGACAGCCTCACCAGTAGTTAAGTAACCCCCAAGGCTTGTATTTCCTGGTAATCAACTGGAAATGGCCCTTGTTGGCCATGCTAAGATTCCTCAAACAGGGTCGTCTTGCGTTTATTCTCCTTCTGCCCCACCCCGACAATGAAACAAGATAGCCCCCTATATTTCTAAATGTATCAAGGGATACCACTTTTTTTCTCACAAGTTTAAATAGGACAAGCATATATACTCACTCTCAGCATAAAGTATATCTAAATAATGTATTTTCTATTCTAGTGGATTTTTAAAAAAATATTTTGTTAAAGTCTTTGGGACTCCATCTTGTTTATCTCCCACAGATAAACACATGTTCCCCCTACGCTTCAGGCTGTGTCAGAAAGGGAAAGAATATAAAATCAACACTTGAATTTTTTATTCCAAACTTTGGAATTTTTATTCCAAATTTCCCTTTAGCCCTCCCAAGTAGTGCTGACTGACTCTCCTGGTGACAGGGCTGTGTGTCCGAGCCCCTGTAGATGTGGAGTGTGGAGCGAAACGTGGGTACTAGGGTGGGAGTCGGGGAAAGGCCACAGCACGCACTGGCGCTCCAGCAAAGCCAAATCACATCTCCTCTGGCCACTGACCTCCTTTCCTTGGTACCTATCGTCCCCCAGAGGAGCATCCAGAGCTATTCCATTATACACTCATCAACCCTGGCTTGTCAGCCTTGGGGAAGGTCACTTTATTCATAAAAATGCCTCTTTGAGTTTCTTTTTAAAAAAAATTGTAGCACCATGGTGATCTGTATTCCAAGGGAAAAAAAATCTGGTGTGCATTGTCCAGTCACCAAAAAAATTAGAGGCACTCACACGTACACACCCCCACCAAACCTAGTTTTCTCTGTTTTCACCCTTGCTCTGTGCTAGCTAGCATTCCCGCACCCGACCTGCTTTCTAGAAAAAAAGGCTGCTTTCGTGGAGCACAAGTTTTGCTGTCAAGAGTGCTTTAAGACAGTCATCGTAAAAAAATAACCCCAAAAAACAAAAGCAAAAAACAAAAAAAAACAAAAAAACCCCCAAGAACCAAAAAACAAAACAAAACAAACCAGTGTCTCAACCTTTTGGAAGCCTGTTCATTTATGTACTCCTAGAGGAAAGGGTGTAATATTATATCTGTCCTTACTACCTCCCCTCTGGACTTGACATGGTGACATGATGCCCCGCACGATCATCTTACAGTCCTGAATGAGAAGGCATAAATATTGTATGGGAGAGGAAAACCCCCCCTGGGCCTTGCCATCACTAGCCACATCTGCCACCGTTCCTCCTTGTCCATAGACCACTGTCACAGTACGCTAACGGAGGTGGGCTCTTAGAGGAGAATGCACAGGCGCTGACGACCACTGGTGTCACTATGGACAATTGGGCATTTTCATCTGGAGTCCATTCAATTTGGAAGGGATGAGAGAAGGCAAGGGCTGGGGGCGGGGGGTAGGGCAGGGGAGCAGCAGCTACTTGAGCCCTCCTGGCCCCAAGTTGTTGCTTAGAATTCAGGCTGAAAGAAAGAAAACAAAAAATCTGACATCTGCCAAAAAACCAATAACAAGTCCCTTCTTAGGATGAGCAGTTAGGTGGATCTCCGGTGTTCCAAGACCCTGATGCTTTCTGTGACAGGTGACGGGAGGAGACTGTGCTATAACGTCAAAAGCATCGCCAGGAGGAACAGTAGGATTGCCAAAAGGCGGCTGGGTATCCTTGGTGTTTGTGCCGCGTTCTCACCGCGGGATGGCTCGGCTGACTCATGTACGGTGTCATCTGTTCAAAGAGAAAGCACACATTCCAATGAGATTTCACATCCTTAATAACTCTCGCAGCAGCCTGCTGTTAACAGACCTCGCCACCCTCTGCAAAGTAGGGTAATGAACCTTGTGCCACCATTGACTTTCATGTCTGCATAATCACTCAGTATTTACAGCAAACAAAGGACAAGCAGAGAAAATTGGACTTTTTCAGCAATATTATTACGTTCCTTAAAAAGTGAGGGGAAAAATTGTACCCAGACTGTAACCTTTGGTATGTGTTTACTACTTTGGTTTGCTAGCAAACACACCTTGCACAAAGCCGAGATGTCTGAAGGTCCCTTTTCAACCCAAGATGCCACGGAGAAGCAAGTGACATGTTGGTGGGGGTGTGTGTGTGTGTAGTTACATTGTCATGTTAGTGGTTGATCAGAATGGGGCTGCCCGTTTTTCTCTTTGCACCTGTTTCACGGGATTAGTGTTGAATGTTTGGTGGTTGGTTACCTACATGAATTTTCAATTAAGAAAAATTAAAGGCCAAAACCGCATTTATTTATTTTTTGCCAGAACAGCATTTTCAATTAACTATACGTAATGCCCACTAGACCTCAGTAAGTGGTGCCCACTAGTTTGCCTACAATTGGGAATCAATGATGGTGCTATTTCCATTCCAAACCCTGTATCCCCAGGATTAAATTACTTGAACTTAACTATTTTTATTTTTATCAGGCTGAAGCTTGGCACATCAATTATCAGCGTGGATGCAAATTTTCCTCTAAATAAAAGGGATTAAGGGAGGTAAGCTTCTTTTATTTAGCTATAAAGTGTTCTACCAGGCTGCCTCTGACTTTGGATAGCCTTCCTGATCTGCATGATTAACAGGCTTAACTTTGAAACAGGAACTCTGCAGCAATTAGTACCCAAAGATAGATGGGCGTCTTGCCTACGAGCCATGCTTTGCTCGTGTTGCCCGTCTTCTTCCTTCCTCCGGGCTTAACTTGTGCTTTCAGACTACATGTTCTCTGAACCACATGTTCTTGGGGCCCAGGGTGGGGTTCAGTGGTAGAGTTTTATTTCAGCATCAGGGGACCTTCCTGTAAAAGCTCAGGAGACTGTCATCTTATATTCACTCAACGGTCAATCAGAGAGTGGAGACAAGTGAGACTCTAGTGAGGTTTCTCAATTTTGTAGACCTCAAAGGATAATCCCTAAGTATCCCTACATGACCCACTTAGAACCCCTTAATGGACCATTGAGTTCAAACTCATTTATATCTTCACACCACATGTCACAATAAGGATGCTTTCTTTTTCACTATGTATCGTCACACTCCCTATCCTTTGTCCGAAAGTGGCCACTTTGCAGGTGCACGGGCTGGCCCCTGCTTCGGATATGCGCAGGTAGGCTATCTCTGTTCATCACATCCATTCCCAGTATGAGCTAAGCAATCTATCTGCTCCATGTTAAGGCTTCTGCCCTGGAGTGCTCTTTGCCTGTCCTCCTGTAGTAGCTGCTGCATTCCTGTGTCTGATTTGCTCCCTTCCCCTGGACCTGAGCAAACCTGTGTGGGGTGGCGACTGGCTTAAAAGACTAGAGAGAAGGTTAGGGAGCAAGAATGCAAAGTTAAAGGAATGCAGAGGAAAAACTATAAAGCACCCCCCACCCCACCCCCGTGGTGCCAACTACTTGTGGTCGCTTCTCTCTGTTCTTCAGCCTGGCAAATGTATTTGATCTGGAGGTAACAGGAATTAGATAGAAATGCCCTGAAAAGCCCTGAAATTAAAATCCAGATCGCCTTAAGAGCATCAATATGTTGTCAATCAGAATAATAGAGTGCTTTGGGTTTAATTTGTAAAAACCATAAACCCTGAGGCTTCCTTCCAGATTTCATTTTGAAATGCCATTTATACACCTGAAATTACATCAGCTCTTGGGTTCTTCTCCATCTTATTTTTACTACCAAATTACCCAATCCTCTTCCTTGTAAAGTCTAGATGTGTACTGATAAAAGTTATTCCAGTCCTAAGTAGGTAGTCAGTGTGAACTGGAGGGCGAGATGCCTCCCTATCCTTTCAGGATGCTCAGCAAGGGCTAACCATTGCTCCAGGCAGCACAAGACAGGGTGAATGACCTTGTGGGACACGGAGAGGAGGAAAGCTTTCGTTTTTCATACAAGTGAAGCATGAGGTTACGTGTACTTTTCAGTCTTCTAATCATGGATGATTTTTCAGAGTAACCCTCTTCTAAGCAACCAGCCGGTAAGTGTCATTTTACCCTCAAAGGGGGAAATCTGTCCCACTAGGGCCATACAGTTCTTCTCTGCTCTCTGTAACATGCTGGTCCTGGCTCAGGATTCTACAAAGCATCCTTCAATTCTAACAGGGCCTCAATGTTGGAAGATTCTACGGCCCCTGAGAAGCAAAATGAGAAACTAGCTGTCATTTGGGTAAATCTGAGCAATTTCAGAATCCTAAGGAAGAATTCATAAGCAAAATCTCACCCAGTGGAAATTATATCTAACCATCAGAGACTTCCTAAGACTCATGATGGTAAATGTGGCTTGAAGGAAGAAAATATTCCTCCTCAGAAACCAAATCAAGTCTTGCCTCCTGCCTCCAGGATTCCACAGTCTGAGGGTTTCAATGGTTAATTGAGAGAACACTAGCAATATTTTGGAGCATATTCTGTGGCATATGTCTGCCCTGAGATCATCCTGTATCCCTGATGATAGGAAACTGGCAGGCAGAGTGTGCAAGCAAACAAAAAAGACAAATACATTCCAAAGACAGGTGAGTTAGTACACATTGCCGAGAACATGCAGTGGAATCCTTTCAGGCTTTCCGGATTTTTAAAGTCTAGGTCTATACTCCACCATCCAACACAGCGGTGGGTGTAAAGCCACACGTCTGACTGAATTTTGTGAGGAACAGGACAAATTACTGCATTCCTACAGCCAGGGATGGTAGCTCAACCTCGTCTTACTTTTTTAGCGAAGATGCTCACAAGAAAACCTGTAAATACAGTCTTGACTGACTGGAGGAGCTTTTCCTGCCTGCGTACCCATGCATGTGCACCTGCATTTCCACTCCCCAACACACACACACACACACACCACATTCCATCAGACTTCTGCAAACTTCCATCAGTTCTATGTGCATAGATTGGGGAGCCATCAAGGATTTTAAATGCTCAGGGAAAAAGAGCCTATTTCCCAAAGACAGTGACATATGCTCACGTACGAATGCATCTTAATATCTTGCATCTTATCATTAGTTGAATTCAAAGGTAATTTTCCTAGTGTCAGAATAGTCCTCAGTGTATCTCTTGATGACCAAGAAAAACATGCAATCTGTTGTTTCTAAACAGCCTCTTGCTTTCTTGATAGGCAATGGAGTTTACCTGGAAAAAAGATTATTGGAAAGATATGCCTACATTCTACCACAACTTGCATCAAAAAATCGTAATTCAGGATAACTTAGGTTTACAACACGCCTAACTCGGTCCGTCATTCTACACATGACTTATTAACATTTCCAATAAAGTTCTCTTTATGAAGATCTGCGTGTCTACTAATGGTAAGAGAATCCTCCTTTTCTACTCATGTTGGAATGGGAGTCAAGAAATTTGAATATTAAACCTGGATCAGTCTCTTACTAGTGATGAGGCCTGGGCAAGTCTCAGTTATCAAGGGGCAAGTGTAGACTCTGTGGGCCTTAGAAGAGAGCCCATCTAACTCAAAGACCCTAAGATGGACCAAGTCTTCGAGCTTTGGAAGGAGTCTGGTACTTTGAAAAGTCCCAGTAATGCTTCCAGATTTCCAGGACTCAATTAAAATATCTCCATGTGAGCACTCATTCCTTGCAACTTTCTAAAGCAGCTAACTGATCCCTGGGGAGTCAAGAAGGCCTCTCAGAGCTTTATTCTACACACCTCCCATTTGTGCTGGGGTAAGATGCCTGCCTTAGGTTTTTTCCCCAAGCATTCTTGTTTTTCTAACTCTTCCTGTCAGTTACAATGTGAAAGCTATTGTATGTCCTGAGGCACCGCATTTACTCAGGGTAAATTTCCCTAAGGCTCCCTGGCTATGTCCTAGTAACAATACTCAAAAGATAAAGTGGACTTCACAACCCTTTAATTACTAGGGCCATAAAAAAGAGAAGTGCTGCTACAAATAGATGAAAGAAAAAAATCTCTGTTCACATAAGGTTGGGGGGGGCTCACATCTTTCTGTGAAGAAGAAATCATTTTAATTCATTAAGCTTTGAGATGGATGCGGGAGTTGGGTAAGGAAACCAGTCAAGATCTCAAGCAGGTAGGGCAAAGAGAGGAAACCATAGGAAGGTAGGTATACAGGGGCATCAAGGCACGGTCCTCAGTGCACAGTGGATAGAGAGCTCCTATCCTAGTGTCTAGTTGAATTTCTAACCAAATGGATAGTATAGGGCCACTTCACCCACAGTACACTACAGTGTAAATGTTTCAATGAGTGCTTGTGTGGGTTTTAGGTTTCTTCAGTGACGGGAAAGTTTGGGTGTGTGGAATGTAGGAGTAGAAAAAAAAAATTTCTCCTTAATACTTATTTTGCCTCAGCAGTCAAGGATCACATTTGGTTGGACAGACTACTGATTCATTTGTGCAAGTAACACGTGTGTGAATTTGTGGTGTTAGGCAACATGATTGTACTTCTCCAGACCAACTGCTATTGATATCAATAGCACAAAGAATATCTGAAATGTACTAAAGGTCTTTAGATCAGTTCAATGATGCATGTGAATTGCCAGAGAAAATTAAATACGTTGAGTTAGCTATTTTGTGCAATAGTCTTAATTACTGGACATAATATAAAAACATAAACAATAGAATTTTTTTTTTTCCTGTCTTCTATGAAAACAGAGCCATTAATATTCACAGTGATTCACCAGCATGCTCGGAGGATATGGTAAAAAGCAGTGAGATTTTAGCATTCTGATGGGGCTTCTATATTAGGATACTGCATTATATCAAACCCATGTCCAAAAAAAGAAAGGTCATATTTTATCTAACATGCATTAGACAAAGATACTGGAGGAATGAGGTAGAATATAAGTAATATTAGCATCGCTAGCAATGAGCAAAAGCAGAGCAACTATAACATGCAAACATGCGGAGAAGAAAGGAAAAAAAGTACGGAAGCACCAGAGAGAGATGCATTTGTTAAAAGAAGAGTCTCTAAGCATACTAACCTGCTGGTTCTAATGAATTTTCTACTTTGTCGTTAACATCGAAAACACGATCATGAACACCTATAGTTTTCATACAGCTATCTATAACAAAAATAGAGATAACAGCCAAATATGTTAGTGAAGACACCCTTAAACTCCCATTTCTTTTTTTTCTTTCTCTCTATTGTCTCCTTTAATTTATGTAGAGATTGTTTTACAATCAATGGCATGTATCCAAATGCCAATATTGTTCCCATTTGCTGTGCACGTACAACAGTCTAAGAAACAACAAGTTAGCAACTGCTGTGTACTTCAAAATAAAAGCATCATGAAGAATGATGAGAAAAAATATGATGAAAACTAAAACATGGATGCTGATATACAAAACAGGTACCACACAGGATTTAACAGTAAAAAAAGTTGTACCGCGGTGAACCAGACCACACGATAGAGCATGCGCGGTGAAGCCACCTTCTGGAGCTCATTCTAGTCAACTTACTTGTTGGTCTCACAAAGACTTTGAGCTTTAGACAGGACCTTCTGCCATTATCTGGGATTGCAGAGGCTGTGGATGAGACAAAAAGAGAAAGAAAGGAGAGAGCGACAACGGATTATTCTTCATTTTCAAATGCAAATGCTCTACAAGACATTCTTTCATGAACTACAGGAGCATACTCTAATTTTTCCCAGAAGTTAAAACAAAAATACTTTTCAGATTGATAAAGAATGCTAGAAAGGGCTACTTTCCTGTCCCTGGCTTTTCTTTTCAGTAAAGACTCATGCAAGAATGTTGGTATAATCTACAGAAAAATACTTGGGATTTTTATTTCAAAGGCTCTTCCATTTAACTTGATCTGTTATCAATTTTCTCGAAAATAAGAAGATAATGCTTGAGCCCTCCGGCCGGCAGTCACAGAGCCACTCCCCGTCTCCTGCAGGAAAAGGGGCCCGAGGTGAAAGTGCTGGCAAAAACCAGTAACAAATAGTTACAAGGCCAACTTAAACATGACCTATTTTTGCTGGGGAAAGCAAAGCTTTGTCTGTCCTGAAACCCTGTCTGTCAGTGCTTTGCAGGTAATTCAATTAGAGGTTTTACTCAGAACTTGGCTCTGCATTCTATAGGACTAAACTGAGCCCAGCAACTTCCATCATGCTATATTACAAGTACAATATGCTACTGAGAAAGCACTACGGTGCAATGGTACATTTATTTTTAAAAAATTTGCCACAGAGAAGGATGGAAGTAATAAAGTGGGCTTACCAAAACATAACATAACATGTTTCAAGTTATAATTCATTTGAGGAAGAAACTTTCTTCTTCTCTTCAAGATAATAAGACTGTAAACTTTCTCTGCGCTGGAAAGATTATCTCCCCTCAGTACACATAGCATAATGTCAAAGGGATTTCCATGGGCAGTAAGACCCTTAACGATCTCATCCATTTACTAAAGGCGTTCTAGAGGACAAAAATGATAAAGGAGTGCTGCATAGTTTCCCCCCCTTGTGTTTGCCTCAAGTGGTTTCTTCAGAAAATGCAGATGACAACAACAAAAACTCTCACGGCTTACAGTGAGTTTGGTGAGACACCCGCAGTGACAAAGACAGGACCCGCGGTTGGTACGCTTTCTCTCTCCTTTATTTTTATCTTCTACTATTCCTCATGGGAGCCCAGACAATGAAAATGCTTATTTCTTAGGTGAGGGGATTTGAGATGCAAACTCCAAACTAATTTTACATGAATCTCCTCCGGTAACTCCAGGATCCCTGTGCTGGGAAATTTATAAATTCACCACCTAAAAGATATCAAGCTGTAAAGGACCCCTAGTGTCGCTATTCAACACCTGTTGAAACCTCTTAATTCTAAGACTAAAGTATACAGAAAAGAGGATTTTGCCCCTCCCCCTCGCCCCTCTGACCAGCAGTTAAGAAGTGCTAACAGCTGGCTTTGCTGTAGGCTTTTATTAAATCAAAGTCGGGAAAACCCCCTCTACTGACATTTACAGTAACTAGTGTGTTATTTAGGGCACAGTATTTGCACTCTGTGGTTGGATCCAGGAAATGCTGTCCTTCCTGTGGACCCCGACTGCAAATGTGCATGTCACAAACACAGTACACATAGGTGACTCCAATTCATTAGGAAAACCACGGCTCTTGAGATAGTTTATGTCTCATTATTCACAAGAGGTGGTGTGAAAAAGTGACACATGGATATTTACACTGCCATTCTGTGGATTTTTGAGCTGAGATGAACTCCCTAGGAGCCTGAGCCTTGAGCGTGAACTCGATTTGCCCCATGCAAGAACGGATTGTACCAAAGACACTGCAAGATACAATAGGCTCACGGCCGCATCAAGTGGGGGTACTTCTTGGGAATTTTTACAGGTCTTTCAGATTTATAGGTAGCAGAAATCCTGTAAGTCCAGTACATAAAAATCAGTGTAGGGCGCACTGGAATAACTGAACAGCAACAAATGATAAGCTCTCTTTAGGAAAAACTGAGGAGAGTTCCCTCACCAGCTCTGAGAGATGGACAGTTAGCTTTAGCTCCAGGCTGAGTTACAGCCTTCTGTAAATTAAGATCATAAAATATAAACATACATAAAAATATAATGTACCTAAATAAAATAAAAGCCTCTCTTGCCTATCTCACTTCTCCATGACTTCTTCCTCTCCTATCACCAGAAAAGCTGTTAACTATAACATGACTGACACTTTATACTGTTTATACTCTAATCCTTAGAAAAACTCATGAACAAAGAATAAAAACATATAATGTGAGTACACAGTGCAGGTGACATTAAATCAGTTAACTCCACAACCTCTGGGCTGAGCTCATGAAATCAATTCTTAACCCCTACAGCTAACCTGAGAGGGTAGGCCAGGCCAGGGCAGTATAACTTGGGCTCCTCATTTACCACACCAAGAAACAAAAATCAAACCACAAAGCATAAAAAGTTTTTATGCAAGATTTTAAAAAGTAAGAGTCTGGCTTTATTCCACATTATGTTCCAGGTTTCTTAACCCCAGGCCCCTGGGATGACAAATGTAGGATGCCTTTATAAAATGAACAAAACACTTAGGATTATTAATTAGTAATATTTGAAGATCTAATGTAATCTTAAAAGTGCTTTACCAGTCACAAGTAAACAAAAAGCAGTGGACCAAGCATTAGGAGCAGCAAATAACAGAGGAATTGAAAAATTTAACAGTCACACAAGTGAGGTTACAAAGAAAATCCTCCCAGGATCAATTAAGAACTGCAGATGGACACGAGGGAGTAGAAAACTGAAAATGTGCCTGGCTTGTCTCAGGAGTGTAGGTAATATCCCTATAATTATAGAGCCACACCAGTTTATAATGACCAACACTATCTTAGTTAAATTTTATTACTTGTTATGCTACTTTCCTTAGAAAATTAACAGGGAAGATTTGAAAACTGATCATAATTACTAACCACTTCACCCATCCGTTCAAAAGCTTTAAAATTCCTGCTATGCTCGGCTTCCCTGTTAGGTACCAGGGGTACAAAGGTGTGTCAGACACATGGTTCCTGTCCTTGTGCTGTGCTTATCCCAGCTGGGGACATGAATGTGAATCACATGAGGGATCGCTGCGGTAACTGAGGTCTGCATGGACTTAGCTTGGTCCGGGAGGGGGAGGATGTCCCAGACATGTCTATCAGAGGGAATTTTATCGAGGCTTCAGAGCCTGTAGAAGCCAATCAATAGGAACTGGGACAAAAGAATTCAAACATTTCCTCCCTAAGTTCCCACACTGGAGCTTCAGCAACCAAAAAGAAGTATTAACCTGCAACAGGTAAAGAAAACCTAGACTTGAACTCTTCCCATAAACATGCATGGATTTTCTAACAGAATTTGTCAAATTAAAATGTGAAATGCAACTCCTGTCTTAACCATTTGTCTCATAAACCAAATCCATATCCCTTTACACAGTTTACTGCTGAAAATGTACATTTGGAGTCCAGAAGCTGGCAGTAGGGGCACGGGACCATTAACACAAGTACAACCTCCCATTCCGTGATCTTAATAGCAACTTTATAAATCCAACCACAGGGTCCCTTCCCCCTAATGATCCACAAAGTACCAATCAAAACCTCACAACACATAATGAAATATAATCTGAGGGCCCTCTGGTCTCTGTGTTTAGGGTATCATCCTAATAAAGCCATGAGGGCTGCTTATCTTCACTCCGTTCCATGACCTCAGACAGGCACCCCGACTCCAGCCATTCCTGAAAACCTCTTTCCTTGGTCTTCCGGGGTCAGGTAAGCTCAGCTCAGCACTTTTCAGCCAATTTGATACATAAAGGGGACCACATTCCATGCCCCCCCAAATCAGTACTTCCATAAGCTGTATTCAGCATTGTAAATATACACAATATTCATGTCACAGTTCATTCACTACAGGCTTATTAGTCGGACGTGGCAAGAATATGACGGCATCACGTTTTTGATAGGTAGCTTCTGACCTGGCTCCGGTTACCCTCACTTGAGAGTGGGCTGGACCTAGTTTTTTGCTTTCTAATGAGTAGAATACAGCCAGTGTGAGAGGATGTCATTTCTAGAATTATGTTGCAAAAGACTGGGACTTCTTTCTTGCTAGCGCTCGCTCGCCTGCTGTCTCCCTCTCTCGCTCATGAAACAAGGTGCTGTAGTGTGAGAATCTCAACCCAGAGGGCCGGTGGCAAGGAACTGAGGGAAACTTCCAGCCAAGAGTGCCCACGGACCTGAACTGGCTAATAATCTGGTGTGAGTGAACTAGAAAGTGAATGCTTAGCCTTTAAAGGACTGTCACCTTGTGGGAGACCCAGACCCAGAGGACTCAGCTGAACTACCCCTGGATCCCTGACCCGCAGAAACTGTGAATGCTAAATGGCTTAGCCCCACATTTGGGGGTAATTTGTAATTCAACAGCTAAATGATACAGTGCTGTATAAAAAACACCTCTGTGCCATCAAAGGCTTCCCATGGCCGACTTGAGGGAGACCTAAAGACTAAGGCACTGGGGCGTACTCTCAGAAGGACCACCAGGCCCTGGTTCCCATGGGGCCGCTCTTTTCTTGTTCCGCCGCCATGTCTACAGAACTGGATCGCTTGCTAGCTTACTTTTCAAGCTACTGTTCTAAGTCTGCTTAAAATAGACCTTGAAGAGAAGTAATTATAAACTGCTGTTGAAGAAATACTACAGGATGTATGTATTTGTTTTCACTCCAGCACTTGAAAACGGGTTTTCATTTTCCTTCCCAGGCCACTTAGTTTGTTTTTGCTAATGCAGCCAACCTGTGTGGCTCTGTGCAATTATCACGATGTCTCACTTTAACTCCCAAGTTGCTGGGTGAACTTAAATGAGCTTTGATAGAAAATGTAAACTTAGATCCTAAGACAGAATGCCCTTCCTCAAACAGGAGAAAGAGAATATAAAGGGGAGCTTTAAAACATGTGAAACAAAAGGACTGTAATAATCAGTTAAAGCTTCTCTCCGTATCGAGAAACTTGAATCAATTATCTTATCCACAGGCTATTACATGAAATACAAATATTTTGAGATTTCAAGCAACTCAAAAGTAGGCAAGGCAGCAAACGTCCTTCATGAAGAACCAGAGGCTTAGCAGGTGGGGTTGATGCCCTTGTATTTTTTTTTTCTCCGTATTTTTAAGCCCAATACCATACCTGTTAGTCAACTTCAACATATCTGCGAACCTTATTCATCCCCAAATCTTCATTCCAAAAGCCAAAATCCTTCTCCTTTACAGTGTCCCCTGCCAGTCTAGTCTGGGTACCCCGAGAAGTTTTATTTTTAAGAGTAGTCGGCCACTTTCTTCTTTTTAAAGAAATGAGTGTGTGTGGGAGCATTAAAAATGCAGTTTTCCATTATGTTTGCCACAGGCAATATTTCTCAATTTGTGCAAGTCAAAAGAAAAGATAGGCTATTAGTTGTTAGCAGAGCCTAGTCTTTTCTCTGTAGGTTTTCATGTAGTTTAACACACAACACAGATATATGCAAATTAGACAGGCGACGGCAGATTTAAGCATTAATATTCCTTTCACAATAAATGCTCAAGAAGTAAAGCCTGTTTCAAGAAACGGTACTACTGAAAATGTCTTCTAGAACATAATGAATCAAAATCCATTTTGTATATGTGGGTGGAGGGCGGGAAACAGAAGAAGTGGTGGGTATAGGATAGAGATTCACCCAAGCCATATGGGCTTCTTGGAAAATGGTTACCAGACTTACAGAAAAAAGTCTTAAACGTTAGGCTTCTTGTGAGGAAAGAATATCCCAGCCACAATTTGCAACTGGCTATCTGCCCTTTCTTAAAAAGCAGAGCAGCAAAACACCTAATTTTCATATCAAGAACAAAAGGACTAGTTAGGATGGAATACATTTCGCAGCCCTACCTTTTGAGATTTAAACTCACGTGTTTGAATAACCTGCTCTTGGCCCCAGGTTTCTTCTGTCCTAAGAGCAACTACAGGAGCTGGTTACAGATGCGCACATATTTCATCTTTCCGAGCCAGCCGTGTCTCAAGACTTAAATCACTGGCACGTTAAGGTCAAAGCCGCAGATGTAACACTTGTAAAAGAGGTTACCCAGTAAAGGTAGGAGCCTTGAGGAAACTTAAAATATCATGTAAATATTAGATTCTTTGATTGGGCTCCAGGGATTTTCTAAAAAAAAAAAAAACAACTAGGAAAGGAAAAGGGGTGTTTCCCACTATATAATAAGCTCATGTACTCCATGAGCTAAAACTTGGGTTTCAACACCAGGGAACTGTAACAAGGACAAATAATTAGAGTACAGTTCAGGGAGAGGGAAGTAAAATTAGTTCCAGCTGTGCAGCCTCAGACAAAAGAGAAAAATAGGAGGTACCACCCATCACACCCATTGCTCCCCCTCTGCAGGCTCTCTACCCCCTCAGGCAAAATTCTCACTGCAAATGCTAACTTAAGTATTATTTAAATTCCAGGGGCTAAGCCTCGGTAGATCAATTATTTTTTCTTAGCAACCTCAAATAAATGGCTGAGGACAAGTTTCTTTCCACTGATTTCTAGGAAAACAAATAGGACATTATCCTGCTTTTGTACACATTTATTTCAAGTGTGGGCAAACTCTTACTTGCCTTTTAAAGCTCAGGGACAACAAACTTGTTCCTACTGCTTTATTCAAGAGGGTATGACTTGTCCCTTAGACCGTAAGGTCTATTAAGGCCTGACCAAAAAATAACATGGGTTTCAGAGAATGCTTTTATTTATTTATTTTTTTAAGATTTTATTTATTTATTTGAGAGAGAGAGTAAGAGAGAGAGAGAGAGAGCCCAAGAGGGGGGAGGGTCAGAGGGAGAAGCACACTTCCTGCTGAGCAGGGAGCCCAATGTGGGACTTGATCCCAGGATTCCGGGATCATGACCTGAGCCGAAGGCAGTCGCTTAACCAACTGAGCCACCCAGGCACCCCTCAAAGAATGCTTTTAAAAACATCCTCTATATAAGAAACATTTCTAATTCTTTTTAAGAAAAAATTATGTCAGCCTAAGTTGATCTCCTGCCATGATGTGACTGCAACAATCCAGTCCACATAGGCACAGAAAAGCAAGATAATATTTAGATAGCATTTTAATTGTTAACTATATTTCCTTGTGTTTAAGGTTTTGTTAAGTTCCTTACTGGATATTTTACATTAAAAAAAAAAATCAACGAACAGTTAGGAAAAGTAAGCTTCCTGTTCTAAACAGTGTTAAAACTATTTTCTGAGACAGGGCCTTGCCTGAGGCCACACTATTGAAATGACTGGCCCAGGTCATTGAGGTCGGGCAGTTCCTTCTCTCGTTTGTGGTGATTTTGGTGAATTCTGCCTGCTGCACCAGGTAAGTATAATGCAGTATAATAAGTATAATGCAGATATGCAGAATGGTTCACTCACAAAAACTCTTCTTCAGCTAGAAGCCACCTAATAAAGGTAATAAAAAAAAACAAAACTCAGACAAAAGGTAGAATTCTTAGAATCCCAGAGAGGAGCTATTTATACTATTCCTTCTCCACAAGCTCCTTGTGCCACCTCTGTGGTCTGTTATTGGGGTTTCTGTTAACTGGTAAGCAATGAAAGCCACAAATCCATTACTCATTTATACAGTATTAACAGCAACAGTGTTATCCTATAGCACTAAACATAGCAAGACAGTAAATTACTAATAAATCATCAAGTTAATACAATTCACAGGAAGCTCCTGGATATAAGCTATTATTTCTCTGAAGCTTTCATAACCACTATCATCCTTATCTTCCCTGATGAGGGGCCTGGGAACGGACAAGGTTTAGTGGTTTGAATACATGCATAATGATGATCTGAATTTTCTCCCTGGTTCACCTACTCTGCTGTGCCTTTCAGTCAGCTGCTAAACCTACCTGGGCCTCTCTTTCCCTATGAAAAAAAAATTAAGTCTGACCTACTTTAGAGGGGCAGTAGACTGTCATATTGCACTTGGAAACTCAGGTGACAGATCCCCTTAGATCTAGAATATCAGTTCACTCGTCTACACATTGATGGCATGAGCTCCGTCCTGCTCCCTCTGCTCTGGGATTTCCCTTAGTAAGCCGACCCCAGGTCTGAGCACACATTTACAGAAAGGGGAGGAACCAGGTTATGGATAGTGGTGATCAAGTTCTTCATCATAAGGACACCCAGGGGGAAAAGTGTGACCTTTTATTTGTAGCCTAAATGAGAAAAACTGCTTTCTACCATAGCTCTGCGGCGGACGTGGGGGGTGAAGGGGTTTTGTGTGAGGATGTGCACTTTGGCGGGGGTGAGAGTTCAGAGAATTAGAAAGGGCACTGGATGACCTGTTCCTTTAGAAAATCATGCTAAGATTCTGTGAGTTCTCTTTTCAACCCACATGCAGTGTGACGGTGCTATTACAGGAGAGGGATGCTGACCGGACATGAGGCCCTGCTGAACAGTGAGCAAGCTGGGTACAGAAGCAGGGCGAAGCCTGGTGCTGACTGAGAGCAGCCCCGAGGAGAGACCTGGCCCACACCAGGCCAGGGGTAGCATGTGGCTGCGAAGGGTGCCAGGGCCTGTCTTCAATATTCTTTTGTGTCATATTTGGGTAAATATCTATTTATACATGTCAATGATTTGTTTTTCGTAGCCAGTAGGCCATGTTCTCCCGATGTCTGCTATCTCTGGAGCTAAGATTAAGCATCTGGGCAGGGTGTATTCATTTGGGTAGCAGGCCCCATGGAACCCTAGAGGCCTGAAGAAATTCATGTTCCCTCTTTAGAAAGCTAAATTTGGGGCACCTGGATGGCTCAGTCAGTTAAGCATCTGCCTTGGCTCAGGTCATGATCCCGGGGTCCTGGGATCAAGCGCCTAATGGAGGGCTCCCTGGTCGGGGGGGGGGGGGGGGGTGCTTCCTCCCCTCCCTCTGCCCCCCCCCCCCCCCCCAGTGCTCTCTCGAGAGCGCTCTAATAAATAAAATCTTAAAAAAAAAAAAAAAAGAAAGAAAGCTAAATTCTACCAAAGAGGAAGTCTTTTAGGTACCAGGACGGCACATTTCATTTCACACCAAAAACGCTTTCCTCGATGGAGGTTTTAATGTTGACAGAGTGAATAAAATCAAAGCTAATGGATAGGAGGGACTAAGTTCTGGTCTGCCCTAGTTGTCTCTAGGTAACAGGACCCTTTCCAGGAAAGCTACTGACTGCGCATTGCAGGGCGGCACCGTGCAGACCAGCAGAGCTGCAGGTCTTTCACCGTCTGCCCAACTTTGATTTCCTTCTTTAACTCTCCCCACTCTTCCCTGCTTTAATCCACACTAACAGCCAGTCCCAACAGCATTCCCTCCCAGAACCTCCCTGTCTCCCTTTTCTCATGTGAACTTTTTCCTTTGCCTCTCAAAACCCCCCCTCTCTCGGGCCACTTGAGCTCTTTCCCCGTTCCTACAACACAAAAACCCCTCTCTTGGGTTCTGACATGGACCTGTGTCTATCAGGTAATAAAGAGCACGTCCCCCATCCTGTTGTGTCTTACACACACTGGCTGTTAACACTGCATCTCTGCTACTGGAATTGAGAAGCCCCTGCAGGCAGGAGCACTGCTGGGTTCTCAGTGCCCCGGACTCCACTGCTTTGTTCAGAACATGTGTTCCATAAAGCTTTGGAGAATGAGTCTAGAGGCAACAAAAATCTGTGAAGCCCTTGACCAAACATGAATGAAAATTCAGGATTAGAGTAAAAAAGAAAATGGGGAAGCGGGGTCAAGGAAAAAAAATCCCTCTTCCTGGAAGGCTCCTCCCTCCTCTCTGCTGGCTGCTTCTAATGGAACCATCTTGGAAACTGTGACCAAAGAGCCCAAACCTGGGGACACACAAAAGTCAAGTGTGTATTATTGTTATATCTTCAAGGGTGTGGGCCAAGAGATAAGATGCAAATGAAAGGAATGTGGGCCTTGTTGGAGCCAAAGATCTGCAGAATCTCCAGTCTGGGTAGGAGTTGCAGGCCCCACCAGGAAATAGGAGAATAAAGGCAGAGCAATTCGAGAATCCGGTGACCTCAAGCTCCTTTAAGGATAGAAAAGTGACACTGGGCCATCGTAATCAGAGGTGAAGACTGAAGCCTTCCTCGCTGAAATCCTCTAGTCATTAAGAAGGCTTGGCAAGTTAAGGTACCTCAAACTCTAAATGACACGTAATCTCAAATTTGTATTAAGGGATATAGCTATACTTTAGGCACATGGCTGAGTTTAAAAACTAAGTAGAGGCATTTTTAAGGGCATCAAAACCATACATCTAGTATTTTTTTGTCTGTGGAAAAAAAGCACCTGAGAATGTGAAACCTGAATGCTTTCAAAGTGTGTGACAGCTTTGGCCATTCAGAGGAACTGGCCAGACGTGGAATTCCAATTTAAAATATGTAATGGAGGGCGCCTGGGTGGCTCAGATGGTTGGGTGTCTGCCTTCGGCTCAGGTCATGATCCCAGGGTCCTGGGATCGAGTCCCGCATCGGGCTCCCTGCTCCGTGGGAAGCCTGCTTCTCCCTCTGCCTCTCTCTCTCTCTCTCTCTCTCATGAATAAATAATTAAAATCTTTAAAAAAAATAAAATAAAATAAAATAAAATCTGTAATGGAGCAACTGATTTAGACTTTTTGACTAAATGACATCTTAGGCTTACATACAGTTTTAAAACATTTACCAGAATTAAAACATATGTTTCATTTTAAATTATGGTAAGAATTACTTAAATACTTGGGAAGGTTTTATAGTTAAACAATTTAAGTTCTTAAAAAGGAAAGACTTATCGTGGTGAGCCCTGACTAATGTATCGAATTGCTGAGTCATTCTATTGTACACCTGAAACTAATATTACACTGTACGTTAATTGTACTTCAATTAAAAATAAATAAAAAGCCAAGAGAATATGTTTTATCTTTAGTGGTTAAAGAAGTTTAATGAGCCAAGTTTGTAAATGGAGCTAAATATTTAAATTTTCTAGACTTATATAAAAAATAGTAAGACGTATAAACTAATTTGAATAGGCTACATTTGAAATTTTACAGATTTTTAAAATTTGTTATTTTCATAAGTCAAATATCAAATTTGAAATCCAAACTAACCCTTTAAATAGTCTTTCCTATGGACATAAACTATCCTCTGTGCAACCAAAAACTCACACTTGAGACTTCCTTTCGGGCCCTGGGTCAAATGCTGCCTCCCTTCCATGATCACCCGACTGAAAGCTGTCTTCTCTATTTTTCTCTGTCACTGCATCTAGCTCCTTTTATAGGTCCTCGTGTAACTGGCAGTTAGAGATTTGTTTGTTTCCTGGCTTATCGTCTATCTCCCAATTAAACTGTAAGCTCCAGAAGCAATAACTATTTTTTAATACACCACAGTGTTTCCAAAACCTAATATAGTGCTTGGTATAAAGCAGGCACACAAAAAGCATTTTTAAAGGAATGAATAAGTGAATCAAGTAGAAACCGAATACAGCAGAAATACTCAGGTCCACACATTACAAAAAATAACCAACAGAACCAGGGTGTTGTAGAAACCCGAGATCGTCACAGATTGATTGGCTATGTTTTTCACTCTGTGAATATTACTTTTATATTTCCTCTTGCTAAAATACAGAGCAATTCCAAAGCTAGATGAAAACCTTGTCCACTTTATTGCTGCGGCAAACTTTTTGAGAGATTTGTCTACTATTTGATTTGCCAGAAATCCTAGTTTAGCAAGCAGATAATGCCTAGATGGTACCAAGATGTATAATAAAATGTTTGATAAATTACAATTATAACTTTAACATGAAGTATATTAAATCAATCAGTGATGTATTTTTTAGGAGCTTCTCGTATTTGAGGAGTACATAGAATGGAGAAAAGGATTACTATACTTCAAAATATATTCCTGTTTCTTAAGAAATCTGTGAAGCTAGCATATAAATACAAGCATTCTATGCACTAGCTATGATATTAATACCAGTGTGCTATTTAAGTTTTAAGGAATCATTTACATTTTGATGCTGACTCTACATGTCATATAAATAGGAAGATTTTTTGTATAGCTTAGCATTTTGGGCAAAAAATTCATTCTATTTTTCTTCTGCTTAGTGCAAGAAAAAGTATGTACTCTTGGGTCAACTTATCTTTTTAATCTAAGAGGTCTCAGTCGAAATTGACTTTGAAGTTTGCTAATTACAAAACTCAACAGGGGTTTTTCCTTATTTGGTATAACTCATATTTCTATTCATTAACCCCAGTTTTAAGAAGATTAGAAAATCTGAATAGAAACAACTTAAAAGTTTGAAGAATAGCCTCTCCCCTGTGATATCTTCAGATACTTCAAGTGCAAACTTCCCCTCATCCGATCTAATTACAAATCTTTTGTGGTCGTGGAAGGGGGGAGGTCATATTCATGTATTTTGAGCTCCCTAACGACACAGTGCTGCAGGGAGGTGAGAAATCAGTTGATTTTTTTTCATTCCATATATTGGGAAAATTTATGTCTACCTGAGTTATGAGGAAATCGGGGTTCTGACAGGCAATCCTGCTAGCTGCTTCTCGTGGGGCCAAGCCACTGGGTTCAGATGCTTTCATTGTGGTGAAAAGATCATTACCAGGCGGCTCCGGGGGAAGTTGGCCCTCCTGTAAGTGCGCTCCTTTGTTATGAATATGGAACAGACGGAGCCAAATCTATCTGCTCTGTAGGAACAAAAACACTTACAACCCAGCTCTCTCTATTAAAGACTCTACTTAGCTCCTTTATACCATTGGCTTTCTGTGCACTGCTGTGAGGTTTTGACTTTATAGAAAAAGGCACTTCATAAAAGCAACAGTTCTTACTCTTAAACCAAAGTGGCCTAAGAACTAAAGAAGATGAATACGTGGTTTCACCCACAGGACTCCTTGGAGATATGCAGATATTCAATTAGGGGTGTGTTTGTGTGTGTGTGTGTGTGTGTGTGAGAGAGAGAGAGAGAGAAAGAGAGAGAGAGAGAGAGACTGTATTCAGTTCTGGTAAATATCTGCTTTAAAACAACATGAAAATATAAAGGAGAACGATGAAGATGTCATGTTTCTCATTATGAGGATGGCATCTAATTGCTCTAGCATAATAAAATGCCAGGATTTAATTTTGTATATATGTCTGTAAGGCTAGCGAGGACTGTCTTGAACAAAAAATATGGCTCTGCACAACAAAATCACGCGGGTAAATATAATTAGTAATTAGGACCACACTACAAAACAAAGGCTATATATGAGGCTTCCTCACTATGAAAAATAGTAATAATTACCTTCAGTATCGGGCCAATTTGCTTTTATCATCTGAAAGATGTAAACACTGAAGGTACATCAGTGCATGTGCTTATTTATCGTGCTGATGGGCTGAAACACATCCAAGGGCCATACCTCCAATGGGCCCTTGCCAAGGTATGTGTGTGTTGACAGGTAGGTGGGGGAGGCTCACAGGCTTCCAGGTGTGGATGCACAACTGGATATGTACCTTCCCTTGACAGCAACAGGGGGAAAGGAGTGTCTGCCTTATTTCATTACATTTATTATACTGATACATTTAAAGTCTGGCTGCCTCTTCGAAGATAATTGAAAAAAGAAATTCTGTGGCAGGAGGCTTTGATTCTGACTCAATCAAGTCTTCGGGCAAATTTCCTCCTGCCAGTGGAAGCACAGCTTGCCTGAAGTCGTAACCTTTGTTGGAGGAAAGGAACTGGCCTTGAAGCAGATCATGAAGCAGATGTTTTATGCCAAATCAGAGTCTGGGGATACGTAGGCTACTGCAAATAAAACTCTTCTTCTGTCTGTTCAATCATTTCAATTCCCTGCAGTGTGAAATATGAACTTGCCAACAAATGGCCAGCGTGCTGTGCCTCACAGCAGGGGGGGAAAGTGCCACAGCTGTGCCAGAGACTGGAAAACTCAAGACGCGCATGACATGTTCATTAGTTCTGTAGAGCCAGGGTCTGCGCCAGACCATCCTCCAGAACCCAGACGCAGGGCAGGAGCCGGGACTGCCTAGTATACCCGAGGGTGAAAGACATGATTTCCACCAAAATGAGACACGCAACTTGGACTGATCTCTTGGATGACCCCGGAAGGTTAGTCTTGACAACAACAACCCAAAGGGCAGATCTTCTCTGGGTAGGAATAGATTGAAAAACTGGGTCTGCCCATGATCACAGCTTTTTTTCCCCCTGATTTTATTAGCAGCCTGCTCTGTGAGCAATAAAAAAAAAAAAAAAAAAAAAAAGGGAAATAATGAAATACACTTGGAGCCTCAAAGCAGCTACGGAAGATTGAAATGGCCCAGTGAAGAACTTATCAAAAAGATATCTTGTCTTTATCAGGAAGATGGCATCGTGGAAACTGTCTGGTGTACTTGTTGCAGGCAAATGTAATTCTAGTTCCTTCTAGTATTCTGCACTGGCCTTCTAGTTCATTCTACATTACAGGTTCCCAATAATGAAACAGTTAATTTCTCTAAATTAAAGTAAAATTAACATGTTTCAGTTGGAGGTCCTCTGCAGCATATTGAACATGCATATTCACACATATCCTTATAGCTGTAATCCCAGATTATAAATAGCCCATATTCAGTTCTATTGTGAGATTTTTCAAAGGTTATTCACATGCTTTCTAGTGCCACATTCTTTCAAGTTTTAATCATGAGCTCCTTAAATAGAAGTCATTTGCATCTGTAAACATTCCCTTGAAATAGTATTTAGCAGTATATTCTCTTTGTGCAGAGCTATTTTAAAAGGAAAATAACCTTAATATGGAATAACAATCAAGCACAGGCAGAAAAAGATAAATTAGAGGCTTGAGGAGCCTGTTACCCCTTTATGCAATTTCTGAAAAAAAAAAAAAAAAAGTTTGAAGTTTCTCAATCTTAAAATAGCCCAGAATCATAGTTTATTTTGGATGATGGATTATAGGAATACTACTCACATAATCCAAAGCATGACCTAAATCATAAGGACATTTTCAAGAGAAGAAATGAGTGTGAAATAATTTATTGTTTTGAAAAGAGGCCAAATAAGTATACATGGTTCAAGCTCAAAATGATAGACCATTATCACAACTAATGGCCAAGTTCTCATTAATTTAGCATTTCTAAATGAATGCTGTAGTCAATAAATCTGTCACAGAATGGTTACAAATGATTGTTATAAGGGATTAGTAACAAGACCTATATTTTTATTTTAGGATTCTTTTGGCACCAATTACTCTAGAATATTATTTCTCCATAATGTTTCTTTTTCTCTTTAACTTGACCAAATACAAATTAGAAACATGAAATTATTTCTTAACTGATATGAAGCTTGGTGGGAGGGAACTTCATTTCACGATGCATAATAATATACCATTTATCTACTATTTCTACCCAGCAGGCACTGTGCCAAGTTTATTAAATTTAATCCTCAGAACAGTTCTGGCAAGGCAGGTATTATTATCCTCATTTAAGAGATGAGGAAACTGAGGCTTACAGGGATCAGCAGTGAGCCGATGACATACATAGCTGTGTATGGCACATTGGATATGCAAACCCACGTCTTTTTTTTTTTTTTAAGATTTTATTTGCGAGAGAGAAAATGAGAGACAGAGAGCATGAGAGGGAGGAGGGTCAGAGGGAGAAGCAGACTCCCTGCTGAGTAGGGAGCCCGATGCGGGACTCGATCCCGGGACTCGAGGATCATGACCTGAGCTGAAGGCAGTCGCTTAACCAACTGAGCCACCCAGGCGCCCAAACCTACGTCTTTCTGATGCTGGAACTGTACAACCTCAGTTTATATTATAAATCATGCTTTTCTTCATGGCTGCCCTACTTCAAATATTTGTTGCGTAATTTCCTAGAAACTCTTAAAAGTCCTTCCAAAAAAGTCTGGGAGTAGGTTAAAACTTGGTAGAACTTTGTGTAATCTTAAGCATTTGCAAGAGATTTTAGTAAGAAAACCAAGTGCGGTTTTGCCTGCAGAGACGTGCCCTGCCCACATTTCCTAATCAGGTGCTTGTCAAGAAAAAGCCTTTTGATACTGTATTACTGTAACTGATGTACTACTCCGAAGTACCCACATGCACCACTGTAGGAGGAAACACGAAACAAAACATAGTAACCAAATGTTCCAAAAAGAAAACTGGGAAAATTGGCAGCATTCTTAATACACACTCCCCTGTGACAGGAGAGATTTCTCAGCCTGGCACTGCTGTCTCTGACCTCCTGGCATCTTGTGGGATTTTTGGCATCTTGTGGGATTTGAGCGGCTCTTGCCTCCTCCACCCCTGGCCCCCCACCATAGTGCCTTAGTCTTGGTCTGCAGGAGAAGTAAATTAGGTGACAACGTTGTGGCACAAGAACCCAAATTAACATGTAAAGTAGAAATTCCTCCTCTCCAAAACCCAACTGAGAGGGCTCCATCTGGGGAAGGGGCCTGCTGAACTCAAAACCACCTGCCTATTTACATATAGACAGAGTCAATGGCCTTTTTGATGCCTCGGGGTGGCGGGGAAGAAAAACAAACAGATGCAACAGATTCACTAATTTTTACCTTAAATTCAATAAGGATAGGAGTTCATTAATAAGATACATGAAGGGTGACTTTGTATCTTTCTATCTTTTTCTTTTTCTCTTGCAATGTAGGTATCTGATCCACGAATGTCTACTCAACAGCATATGTAACATTTCCCGCACCATCTATTTCTCAAAAACTCTTCCCCTTTAGTGGACCAAATCCAAAGGATCCCACCCAGCCAGAGAAACAAAGGATTCTGCTCCACTCCGGACAGGTAGACAAGAGTTCAGAGTGATCGTGGTAGAACCTAAGTCAGATCATGTTCCTTCTCTGCTCAAAACCCTCCAACAGCTCCCATCACACTGAAATCCGGGATCAGCCACGACCCCACCTCCCAATCCATCACACACACTTACACACAGTTACAGAGCTCTCTGGGGTTCATCCTGCTCCAGCCATGCAGGCACCCAACTCTGCTCAGGCCCTCGGTGTTTTTCCGTTCCCTCTACCTGGACAGCCCTTTTGCCAAAGAGACAAATGGCTCGAGTCCTCACTTCTTTTAGATCCCTCCTCAAGTGTTAACTATTAGAAAGACCTTCCTGATCTACCTCTGTAACCCCTACCTACTTCTCTATATCATTCTATATTATAATTATACAGATGGATAATCCTTTAATATATTTATATACTCTTATATATAAAATAGCAATTTCCCTACCTTTATATTCCCTATGCTATTTTATTTTTCCATCATAGCATTTACCAACTACCTGACATATTTCAAATTTATTTATTTGCTAGCTTATCCCCATCCCCACCCCCTAGCTCCCCAGCAGAGTGTAGGTTCTATTAAAGCAAGGCTTTTGGCTCTTTTTTTCTCAACTGTACTCACAGAATCCAAAATACATCTGGCCAGCACTCTGGCACTCAATAATATTGTTGAATGAAGGAAAAGAAAGGATAAATGAATGAAAGACAAGGTCACCCCAAGAAAATGCTTGTTTGCTTACTGATCTAGTATAAATGCCCACAAAATCACAAGTTTAGGGGAGAAAAGTAAAATAAAAAGGCCAATAACTGAGTAGGCATGTGAGTTTCCTGCAATGTAAGTAGGTCCTTAAGCCTGCTATAAATGTGAATAAGTGGCTTATTTTTCAAGATAGAGTCGTTTTTTTCCCCCACATTCAATTAAGATGCACTAAAACATATTTGTATAAAGCAAAATGATTTTAAAGTACTTTTGAAAAAGCTTCTACTAATAACCTGGTGGTTGTTTTCAAGGCATTCCTGTGAAGGGTAAAGGCAAATGACGGCAAAATATCAGCAAAGCATTAAGTCCAAGAAGGAGGGCAGGTTTTTTCTGGTGGCCTTTATTTGGAGTAACGCTAAGCAGCAGCAGCCCCGATTAGCCTGAAAATGCATAAGGGGGTAACTCTGGGCCTGGAGACAAATCTCATCACCATCATCTATCATCCGCTAAACACTGAGCACTTTTGCCCCCTTACAACCAACCTGCAAGCTGACGTCACGGAATCACAAAACTCAAGGGCGTGAACCCTGGGAACAATCTAGTTCAGTCTCCTCGTTTTACAAGTTTAGAAACCTGAACTTTAGCATTTCAGAGACGCCAAATAACCCATCAAGGTGTATCTTACGGGGGGGAGGGGCGGGGAGGGGAGGATGCTGAACAGGCTGATGCGGCCCAGGGACATTCATCACAAGAAAAGTGTTCACTCAAACTACCATGGACAGACTTAGGGCAAAGAAATCATCCCCAAAGCTCCTCTTAAATACAAAGAACCAAATTATTTTTTTTTTTAAGATTTTATTTATTTGCGAGAGAGACAATGAGAGACAGAGAGCATGAGAGGGAGAAGGGTCAGAGGGAGAAGCAGACTCCCCGCCGAGCAGGGAGCCCGATGTGGGACTCGATCCTGGGACTCCAGGATCATGACCTGAGCCGAAGGCAGTCGCTTAACCAACTGAGCCACCCAGGCGCCCCAAAGAACCAAATTATTAACAATTAAATATTTAATGAATTTATAGTATAGCTAGTTCTGCTAAAATTTATGAAATAGTTTAGTTGAACTTTTCATTGGCTGAACATATTCTTTTTTTTTTTTTTTTTTAAGATTTTATTTATTTGACAGAGAGAGACACAGCGAGAGAGGGAACACAAGCAGGGGGAGTAGGAGAGGGAGAAGCAGGCTTCCCGCTGAGCAGGGAGCCCGATGCGGGGCTCGATCCCAGGACCCTGGGATCATGACCTGAGCTGAAGGCAGATGCTTAACGACTGAGCCATCCAGGTGCCCCGGCTGAACATATTCTTTAGAGAGCATGTAAAATCAATGTGTATAATACATTTATATCCTTTTTATAGAAAAGAGTATAATTTTACTATTTTAAATAACCGTGGAAGATTATGGCTACTGCATCTTTGCCATTGACATCGGGTTGGTCATAGTTATGATTTATTTTTTCTCAAATATATGGTCAGAGGTACAGTCTCAATTAAGATATTACTCCTGGAAGAAAATGGGACACACTTTACAACTCTCTGCTTTATGATTCTATTTCCAGAAAGCACAGTGGTGAAAAGTGGGAGCTGTCTGTGATACTAATTTGAAAAACTAATGAAGTTATAGAACTGTTATTTCTCATAAGTAGCTACCAGCCCCTATTGTCTGCACAGTATAAAACCGTGTACAACTCCAGTCAAGGCCGGATCTGCTGCCACGACATACCCTCAGCAATACATCACACAAATACCCCCACAACCACGCCCCCTGCTGCCGTATTAGCAAGGAAAATATGCGTAAACTTTTCTCAATTCTCAGGAGCTGAGGATTTCATTGCATTCCCCAAGAAATGTTCTTCCCACTCACCTACAGCTATCTTTTCCAAAATTTCCAACTACTTTTGCCCCTTGCAATCAATTTGGTTCTAAAAAGTATACATAAACTAGATTTTTAGAAATCAAATCATTTAAAAAATGCTCTAGGGTTATTGAAAAGAATTCCACTTCTGTAAATGGAATGATCGCTCTGCAATTTATTTTTTGTAAAATCCTAATTTTCCTATGTCATGCTTGTTTAAAATGACATAGACCTGTTCAGATTTCCTCAAGGGGATAAAATCAACACCAATTATTTCTTTCTACCCCATTTCAGTTGAAAACTTCCTCTAGAATAGAGAGCAGAATTGTAAAAATACTTAGCATTGTCTGCCATGTCCTTTTCTTTAAATATGTGTAGATCAAAAATTCCATAAAGCAGGAATCCTCACTGTCAAAACTTTGGGAGTCTCCACTGGAATCCCCTGGATTCTCACAGAGGTAGATGGGTCCATCCTTTATCTATCCCCCTTCCTTTCCTTGTGCCACTTTGTTTACAATAAGAAAGAAGAGATACACAGTCCCTGCCTGCAGGACCTTACATTTTAATTTTTTTTCAAGATTTTAATTTTAAGTAATCTCTACACCCAATGTGGGGCTCGAACTCACAACCCTGAGATCAAGCGCTGCACGCTCCACCACCTAAGCCAGCCAGGTGTCTTGTGATCTTACATTTTAGACAGTAAAATCCAAAATTTGAAATTGTCATCATTGTTTTGAAGGAAGAAGCAAGAAGTGTGACAGACAGAAGTTGGAGGCTCTGTATCAATTTTGAAGTAAAGGACCTAGTCCAATGTGCTAAATTCTATATCAAACTTGGGCACAAAGACATTAAAAGCCTCCAAAGGGGCAAGTTCACTTAGGGCCTTTTGGCAGTTTGGATACACTTACTGACCTAGAGTACCAGACACAAAGCAGTTAAAAAGCATTTATTCAATACCCATGCCACGTTCACCCTAGGAACTCCATGTATTGGGGTAGGGACTATGTCTCACTTCTTGTTTTTAGATGATCAGTGCAGGAAGCCCCTATATGGCTACATCCTAGAGTAGCTTCCAAAGATATCAAGGCTTTGGGGACCCTTGGGGCCCAGCAGATAGAACTTAATGATTCAAAGCACTGGGGTGGGGGGGCACTTTCCACACAGGCCTATGGGGGAGCAGGACTCAGGAGGTTGCACTGGGGACGATGTAGTGAAACAGCCATGTAGGTGGCATGATGCCTTTTATATAAGAGTAAGATGGCAGATGAAGAGATTATGACGTAGTACCGGAAGTGCAAAGCTGCTTCATTATGGGTTGCAAAAACAGGACTAACAATGTTTAGGACCAACGGTGAAGGCATATTAGGGAGTGCCTCCCTTCCTCTTGCCCCATCTTAGTCACTTTCGGGTTAATTACTTACTTTTCAACAAGGGACTTGAGATAGATTTGAGAATAGGTTTATAAGTGGAATTATTTGAATGGGGTAACTAGTTCTTGAAGACAACTAGTGAAATGGTACCTAAAGTGGGATCAAGTTCAATACCATCAATGAAGAACAGAAGAATAGCAGACTCTAAGCAGTACAGGTATACCTCAGGAAAAACAAAACCCACCTAAGCTGCAAACTGAACTTGCGTCCTACTGGTCTACTTCTTTATCAGATCTGATCAAGTGCTGTCTTCATGTTTTGGATCTACACTTAAAGTAAGACTTCAGGAAAGTGACAAAAGTTATTTTAAAAACTTAAAACAACTTTCACAGGAACAGCCAGAGAACTGAAGCAGCACAATTCACTATAAACACATGAATCCTGGAAGGAAGGGACAACTAGCCTGTGTTTGTTGCTCACCTCAACAGAGGATTGGATGCAAGGCTATGGGTTCAACTATACAGAAAGCCTCATATGCTAACTACAGAGAAAGGGCTGGATGATGAATGGTATTAAAATAGATTTCACAGGGGTGCCTGGGTGGCTCAGTTGTTAAGCGTCTGCCTTCGGCTCAGGTCATGATCCCAGGGTCCTGAGATGGAGCCCCACATCGGGCCCCCTGCTCAGCGGGAAGCCTGCTTCTCCCTCTCCCACTCCCCCTGCTTGTGTTCCTGCTCTTGCTATCTCTCTCTGTCAAATAAATAAATAAAATCTTAAAAAAAAATAGATTTCACATTTTTCATGATTAGGAGAAGCATATACTTAGTATTCTATTTTAAAGTTGAATGGGATTTTATAAATAATCTAACCACCTTCCACGGAAGCCAGGTCCCTCCAGATGTTCCAATGAAAAAGAGTTTCCTAAGTCTAATAAGTTTGGTGAAGAAAAGAGATCATCTCTCTCTCTCTCTTTAGAGAGTTGCGATGCATGGCATTACATTTAAGGCCCCAAGAAGTCTTGCCTTCCCTTCCAAAGAAGAGGAAAAGAAGTAACTTTAACCCAGAATTTCACAAACTTAAACTTGATGTCAGAAATTCTAACATCTTTAATTTTTGTTCCTTGGGATCTCCAATCTAGCTCAACTCCTTCATTTTACATTTGAAGACAGACTCAGTTACCTGACTGATCCCATATCTGACTAGCGCTGGACAGGGCTGGAATGGGACTTAACTCATTCTACTGCCCATTTCTTATATTCTGCTGATGTCAGTGAAAGAAAGCTGTAAATCAGCACATAAGGATATTTCCCATTATTTGTCTGGAGTTTTTGCTTTTTCCATTAAAAGGAAAAAAAGCAATTGAATGTGAAGGAAATCCTAACTGAAAAAGATGAGTCACATTCTTTAATCTGTTGGAACATGGTAAAGTGTGCAAAAGTACTAGACAAAGATATATTTTTACTATACAACACACCAGAAATATAAATGTTAACTAGATGCTCTGCCCCTGTTGCACTTAAAGGATTTGCCACATAGATTTTCTACTTGTTTTGAACAATCCCACATATTCTCCACTACCGTTCAACAATGAAATATACCCTTGTTTTGGCCAGTGGTTGTTTTTGCTTATTCAGCATCCATGCCTAGCTTCTGGAGGCTAAAAACCAAACCACTACCACAAAAACTTGGAAGAACTCCTCTTTCCTTATTTCATGCAGTCTTGGTGGTGTTGTCAATCAAGGGGCTCTTTATTCTTTTCCAAGGATAGCTAGCTATGCCAATCAAATTCCTTCTCCCAGGAACTGGAATCCTGAGTACAGGGACACAAGGAAGGGAGAAATGTTAGAGCTGAGAAAGTCGAATGGCTGGGTCTTGACAAGGTAATTCTAATTATCCACTTATTTCTAGGTTCTGGACCCCCAGCACTGCCTCAGTTACTGTTCATCCTGTGGTCTTCAGTTAAATGCATCAATCTCTTTAGTAGGGAGAAAGTTCCTCTATTTTTGTTTAAGTTAGAGAGAACTGATGAATACTGTTTGCAAGTGGAGAACCTTAATGAATGTAGTACCCATCTATGGTGCACTTTGCAAATGGATGAGGCATTACCAAAGAGTCATACTTATTATAAGGGTCACACCATTGGTAATGAATTATCCCAGAAAGAGAGAGGACATAAAAATTATAAGTAATATTAAAGTAATGTGTGATAGGTAAAAATATAGCTGCTAAAATACCTGAATTAAATAGGCATTTTGCTTATTTTATCTATAAACAAAGTGTCAAAATTAAAATATATATATATATATATATATGGGTTTGATGATACCAATCTAGGGCTGTGTATTGATTAATCTGTTTCTGGAGGTGGAAAGAATGATACCATCTTGTGTCATTGTATAATTCTATCAAGGAAGTGACAAGCCTCGCTTTTCAGAGATGCCTTGAACTGAAGTGGAGTGTACAGTAAAATACAGATTTCCTCAAATGAATTGCCAAAACCATTAATCTTTATCTAAGGACCCATAATAACAGTTTGTTCTCAGTAGCAGGTGGAGGAGGGAGAGAAAATGTCTTCCAGAAAGCACTTTGGCAGTCAATCTGGTTGATAATAAAACTTGATGAAACATCTGTGATTAATATTAATTCTAATTCTCCCTTTAATGGATAATTGTGAAAAAGATAATTTATCCCATTTCATTTAGACTACAGCTGAGTTTTTCAATTTAGGAAAAGAACATTTTTCCATGTTTCTCAGGTATGAGACTCCATGGGGAAGGAAAACAGGTGCATAAAACCTGCCAATGGCAATGCGATTTTCCAGTTAGCCCTGGAAGATATTCTGTGGGAGTTGGGCTGACCACTGCAGTCTTGGATATGACCCATGGAATGGTTCTCTAAGTGACTGGTATTTCTGTATCTCCACCACTGTAGAACATTCTAAATAAACCACAGTGAACTGACAATATATTTTGATCATGTTTGATTCTGCAAAGAGAGAAAAATACCCTTGTGAGTAAATGACAGTAAGCTATTTCTGACCACCAATGTATTTCAAACTAGTTGATGATAGGAACTATTTTTGACATATGCAAATGTATAATTCAAAGTACCCATAAAAATTTGTCACGGAAGCTACCATTAATTTTGACAGAAACTAGGAAAGTAATTAATTGCCTTTCAAATATCAATATTAAGAATACCATTTATTAAACTAGCACTCTAACTCATTTATATCCCCTCTGCTTTTTTATACTTACTAATATTTAAAAAGGAAACTATTAAACAATGGTCTTATTTTCTAGGAATCAGGATATATTTTATGGTTAAAAACATGACTGCTGTCTAACCCAATATATAAGTAGTAAAACAGTGATTAAATACACATCACTGTTGACCTTTAATCATAACCGAATCATGGCTCCATTTAGATATACTCCTTTTTTCATCAGACTCTAACTAAACACTGGGGAGAAGAAAACAAACTGTCAAGCACGAAAGGTCACAGACAATAGGCAGCACCCACTTCTTCAATGTACCTTCCAAAACCCTGTGTCATGGAATTAGAATATTACAGGAACTTCTCGCTATTCTTTCCTTTTTCCCCAAGTACACATTTTCTGAACTGTTGGTCCAAAAGAAGTATTTCTTATTGCTTGATATTGTGCCTGTTTCCTATTTTTATGTGGCTTTCTGATTCTTATCCGCACTTTCACAGGTTGCCACTTTGCAAAAGGAATTCATTTTATAACAAAAATTTAAAAAATTGTATAAGAAATACAAAAACCCCAAAGGATCACCTGGTTCTTGTTCTCATCAGTGGGGTAAAATTGAATCTTATTTATGAATGAAGCAAATAAGACAGTTTGTGTAGTGAGGCAGAAGGAAGGATTTGTTATTATGACCATTGTGAATGAGCTGCCTCCCAGGATTTCCGTCTATCTTAGTCTTTATTCTTAGACTAGCTTGATCTCTTTTTAACCAGAGCTCCCTGGGTCATAAAAACCCTCACATGACCAAGACTGCCTTTTCTCAGCTGTTGTTCCATTCACTCAAAGCTTCCAGTATCTACTTCTTTGTGGTCTTTAATTTAGACCCCTTTACTCCCACTTTAAGCCAGTGTTCCCAAAGTGTGGTATGATTATCACCGTCAAGAGAAACTGCTGGAGAGCGTGTTAAAAATGAAGATCCCTACTGCAACCTCATAAAAGTTAATGAATCAGACTTTCTGGAAGTGGGTTCCAAGAAGCAACATTTTTACCCCCCTCTGTCACTAAAATTAGGATGGTGTCTTACGCCCTGAGACCTGAATTTCACCTTGCCCCTCAAGTCAGCATGTCACGTCTTTAATGTCTTCCCCCTGAAGCAATCCTCTCTCTTTTTTACGGATGGTGTCAATCTCATAATTTACTTTATTTCTTTTTGCTGTTATTTTCATGGATATATTTTGCTCACATTCAACTGCGAGCTCCTGGAGGACCAAGAATACATCGAGTACTTCCTATTGTCACTTTAAGGTGTCTGCTACTTTGACCTGACGGCTAAACACAGCTCAGTAAGTACTGATGGGTTGACTAATGAGAAAACAATATATAATACTGAGGTGTATCCTTCTATAGCCACTGTAGATTTTTCTGTAGCCACAAATTAATGATATATAAGTACCAACAACCCATGTAGAGTTTAATAAATGGTTTTATATAGCATTTTTGAATATAAATATTTCAAGAAATAGCTGCAATAAATCTTCTAAAATGGTAAACACATCCTATCAAAAGGTCAGAAATTCTGCTATTTGATTAAATTAATAATCCAGCAAATGTTATTGATGTAGCAATTCTACTTAATAAAAACATCACTAAAGCCTATGCAAAAAAAAAAAAAAAATTAACTCTGCTCCTATGACAAAGAGGCTGAATAGACACAGAAGGCAATATAGAAACAACAGAAATTGAAGTAAAGGGTATTCATTTCTCTGAGATTAGAATAATTTCTCCTTTTTTTTTTTTTTTTAAAGATTTATTTGAAAGAGAGAGAATGAGAGACAGAGAGCATGAGAGGGAGGAGGGTCAGAGGGAGAAGCAGGCTCCCTGCCGAGCAGGGAGCCCGATGCGGCACTCGATCCTGGGACTCCGGGATCATGACCTGAGCCGAAGGCAGTCGCTTAACCAACTGAGCCACCCAGGCGTCCCGAATAATTTCTCCTTAATACTGGTCCTTTTTATGCAGTAAGCTTCCGAACATAACTTGTCATATATGAAAAAGAGCTAGAAGCATGAACACTGGAGTCAGAACGTCTTTTCTCCACTCTGGGCTCCACCACCCATGAGCAGCGTGGTTTCAGACAAGCTATTTGACCTGTCTGTGCCTCAGTTTCCTCATTGGTTCGATGAGAACAGTAACAGTGCCTAACACAGAGCCGTGATAACGTATGGATGACACGGTGCCCGTAAACGTGCGGAATGGGTGAGTGCAGGCCCCTGGCCAGCTCCGATTCTATAACCAGCCGGCATCTAGCCCTGAAGTAAATTACTTCAACGTATTTCTAGGATAAGGCCCAAATGAGTTTCCCCTTCAAAAACATACTACACCCTATTGCCTTCTACGTAAGTGCTAAATTCCTCAGAACAGAATTAACAGCCCTCCCTAATCTGGCCCAATCTACCTACCCACTGTTATTTTTCAAAACCTTTCCATTCCAGTCAGACCTGTCTTTTCATTGATTCCCAGAGTCTGGCTGTTCTGATTTCCTTATCAGGAGAGGGGAGGCGGCCGAGTGAGGAAGTCCATGGGAATGCTGTGAAGCTGGTTCTCTGGGGGGCTGCTGGGGGGTCTCCCCAACTCTGGAATCGTGCTCCTGAGCCAGTGCCAACCCCCCTCACCCCCCTCCCAGGTAAACTCCCGCGGCTGCACGTGGCTGCGGCAGTTCCTCACCTTCGTTCTAGAGATGCTATAAATTCTCCAAGGGACCCTTCTCCTCGTGGAATCTCTACTCCTTTTCCTCGAATTTGCAAAAATGTGTTAAAAACCCCAAGTCTGTGAAAACGGTGGATTTTAAGTAACAACAACATTACAACTAGGAATAGTAATGGAAACACTCACTAATTTGCTGCCGTGCTGCTTACAAACAAGGTAAAACAATCCCGAACATTTCATATTAACGGGGCTGAGGTGTGGAGACAGCTGGTCACGAGGCTTGCCTCCACTGGGCTATTGATTCTGTTAATCAGATTTAAAGCTCTGGAAAATGATTCAGGGTACCAAAGAGACATACACTTTCAATAGTCCTGCTAATCATTAAATGTTTTCATCATAATTGAAATAGGGAGAGTGAATGACACATTTTACTCTGTTTTCATGTTCTGACCCCACAAGCCACTCAGTAGTGCTCTCCTGTGTGAAGCTCAGGGTAAACGGACATGGAACATCCCTCTACAGGTACACGAGCCATTTTTAGAACTGGGTTTGCCTTAAGTTCCAGGGTGTAGGTAGGACTTATACAAAGACTTGCCAAGAGTGCTTGAAATTGGTCTTATTTTAACTTCTTTCATTTATTTACTTTTTAAGATTTATTTATTTATTTGAGAGAGAGAGAGAGCACGCGTGCGTGCGAGCAGGGGGAGGGGCAGAGAGGGAGAATCTTCAAGCAAGCTCCCTGCTGAGCATGGAGCCTGACTCAGGGCTCTGTCCGTCTCAGGACCCATGAGATCATGACCTGAGCCAAAACCGGGAGTCAGAAGCCCAACCAACTGAGCCACCCAGGCTCCCCTCATTTTAACTTCTTTTAAAATATTTATCATGGGGGCACCTGGGTGGCTCAGTCAGTTGAGTGTCTGCCTTCGGCTCAGGTCATGATCCCAGAGTCCTGGGATCGAGTCCCACATCAGGCTCCCTGCTCAGCAGGGAGTCTGCTTCTCCCTCTCCTCCTTGCTCGTGCTCTCTCTCTCAAATAAATAAATAATCTTTAAAAAATAAATAAAATAAAATATTTATTATGAATTAAGTGAATAAAGAGCTTAGACTTGGAGTCAAAGTATGAGGGTCCGAATCCTGACTCCACTACTAAGGACATAATCTCAAGCAAGTTACTGAACCTCCCTCAGCCTGTTTTCCCATCTATACAATGGGGATGATAATAGTACCTACCTTACAGATGAGGAATCAACCAGTGAAAAGTATAGTGCTTGGCACATAGTAAAATTGCAATAAATGCTAAATCACTGTAATTAGGGTTATCAGAACTCATACCTATCAGTCAAGGTATGAGTAAGCCTTTAGCAAAAGGCTGCTTTTACAATAATAACTGCTCTGAATGAAATTTCATTTAAATCATTGAAGTATTCATTATATGGTCTCAAAACTGACTGAACGTCCTGATGTATAAGCAAGACCTTTAAGCCATCTCTTAAAAGTAAAAAAAAAAACCCAAAAAACAAAAAACTGCCTATTCATATTTTTGGTTTTTATTTTACTCTTCTTGTTTAAATTTGTTTCTTAAGAATTAGGTCTAAAATAAAGCAACATTTCAGGTTGAGGACCCACTGAAACTGTTAAAGCAAAACATACAGGAAATTGCATGGATTCAGATTTAGCCAGAGCCTGTGATTATGTAGTTAAGGAAAAAATTAACCTGAACAAATTTTTGTAAAAAAAAAAAATTAGAAAAAGCAAATTCACATTAGAAACCAGATAGTAGAGCTAATAAAAACTGGTCAAGTTTAAATTAAAAACAAAATATGTTCTCTATTAATGACTCAGACATTATTTGGTTTTAAGGATTTGGGGTGTAAAAAAGGGAGTGCTAACTATAAACTAAAACTCAGCTAACATTAATGTAGATCAAACTAGCTGGAAATACTGTACATCTCTGAAAAGAGTAAAACAAAAAGACATTATCATTTCAATTTCTAACAATAATAGACTGGCTGGCTATTCTCCAATTTGTGATATTTCACTTCTGGGGCTCAGAATGAATTAATATTTTTTAAAGCTTTAAATTTTAAAACCAAACCTGGATATAGCACATATATTAAAGTTCTGTTCCTAATGTGAATTTTCTACAAACTGCCTAAAAATGGTCAATGGTAAAGGAAGCCTGTTGCCGAAGTCCACACATTTCCCCTATTAAACAGAGGTAAGCCATAACCCCAAGAAACCGTATTTCAAGCCCACAGGTTACTCATGAACTAAAATAATGAATGATAATGCCTCGTTCCCTGCATTAATATTAAAGAAAAGAGAAAAGAGAAAACTTTATAGCTACTATCAGCTCTCTGAACCATAAATCTCAAGTTTTGAGAATTGCTTCCCAAAAGGGTAGGGAGTGGGGATGAGCTGTGAGAGCACTTTGGAGCCTAGAGATATTTTTTAGCAAGCCAGCAAAGCACTGACACAAATTTCTACATATCTCTGGCTGTGAAAAGTCTCATTTGTGGTGATTTATATTTGCTCATAAAGAACTCTGTAGATAATATAAGCCTGCTGTGATGCTGTATGACAACTTTCAAACCAAGAGTTACACGACCATTCTGTTAAAATAGAGCAAGAATAGATGAGTGGGAAAATCTGTAGAAATAGTATGTCTTCTGATGAAAGCCCAGAATCTGGCTCCTCCAGCATGCACAATGTTGAGAGACTCACCTTTCCCTCTGTGTGTGTGTCTCCTGGATAACATTGCGATCGTCCATACAAGAAAGTTTTTTTTTTTTTTTGCAAAGATTGACTAAGTGCGTTTGGTGTGTGCACGCTTGTGTAATTTACAACAAACAACACTTAGCATCACACTGGAGTTCAGTTGCCTTAATAAATTACTAAGGGAAACATGGAGAATAGCATGCTGACAACCCGAAGTCAATGAAGTATAAACACTGTTATTCCAAGTGTCACTGGCATGTTATTTCCATTTCTCCTGGCATCTGCTCTACGTAACACTGCACATACACGCAATGCAGCAGCTCATTAAACTGTTTTCAGTTAACTCTGCAACCAAATTAGTACATTACATGTTTATAAGGCTGAGAATTACTGCTTCCCTGTGAAATTACACAATCAGGTGCGTTATTTCTCTGGGAGATGTGGCCACTTTTGACATTTAGGGATTAAAAAAACCCCCCAAAACAAAAAACGCAGTCCTTTCATTTGTTCCACTTCGGCATTTAGTCTCAGTGTGGTAAAAGGAAGCAAAAGGTGGCATAATTCCTTCCTCCCCCTTAGGAGGTCAGAACTCTACGTGTTCCCTCAGTCTCATAATAGCATTTTAAATTCTTAAAAGGAGCCCAAATAAAAATTATTGTTTTTGAACTTCTTATCTGAGTGTCACAGCCTTTGAAAACTTCAAACAATGCAAAGAGTACTTATGAGTCTTTAGTTTCTTATGGCTTATACCATGAATTTCCATCAAGCCCCAATTATTCAACAGCTTTTAAGCTCCCTTTGCGAACTTTAAGGCGGCTCCCAAAGTCAAAACCTATTAAGCAGGGATGTTTGTTCCAGTTTCCTTTTTCACAGACCTGGCATTCATTTTTCTGATTCTTTTTAACAGGACCTCATCCTTTAGACAAGTCATTTACCAGGGCATGCATTTCTTTTTTAAAAATTCTCCCCACCTGACCAAATAATACTGCCAACTTTTAAAAAATAATAAATTGTTTTAAAATATCCTGTGTTCCTATCAATGCCTCCTCCACCTTTGGTTCTACTCAGACTATCTGAAACACGGGTCAAGCATCCACACTCCAAGCATGCCTGAGCTGATGCCAAGCATTCTTCACCAGAAGGTTAACAGGGCGCCTGGCAATAAACAACCGTTTTCGTAAGAGAAACTTACAATTAACATAGAAAAATATCCTGAAGTCTCAAAATATCCTCTTTTATGTTCTTTATTTAACCTTCATTTAAGAGCCCTCGAAATTCATTCATGCCTTCCTAAAATACGGCTAGGGACAACGTGAAACAGACACAATTTTCTAAACTCATTCTTTAAATGAAAAGGTGCATTCTTGCAGGTTCGCTAAAGACTACTGAGGTACACAAAGGAAAGAGAACAACTTTTCAGACAGAAATCTGATGTAATCTAGACAAACTTCCAGTGTTCAAGTGGAGAAAAACTGTTTCATTGGATGTTCAAAATAAAGCAAAACTTAAAAAAAAAAAAAAAAACTAAATAGGTTTGAATGACTACAATATACTCTGTACCTGAGCAATTACTCTTTGATGTTTGTGCCATATGCATTCTTTTGCACTTTAGCAAAGATTAAAATGTGTCAGTTTCTTCACACTGCCCTTCAACTCCTTTCTCTAGTAATATAAATATGCCTTGATGAATACTATGTTCTGAGTCTACATATTTAAGAAATTATAGGAGATGAACTAGTATTCGAGCACAGTCCTTCTGGAAATTCCAGTTCTAAACCCCTTGAATCTCAGCTGAAGTATATGCTAGGGCATTTAATGTAGACTAAGACGCCAGCAATCAAAAACATTTTTCAATAATAAAAGCAAAATGTGTGTGTGTGCTCCACATACTGGAGCAAATACTGAGTTGTTCATTTTACGAAAGAACATGGTACTTATAGATCACCTCCCCTACAAGAGTAAAAGATTAAGACGGAAAAGATTACCTCCTGCTTTGATAAATGTGCTGTTTTGACCCTCTTCTATTTCAATAAGAACAATTCAGAAAAAAGGTGGATTGGTGTGAACTGACAGGACCAAAATAATTCTTAATGTACATTACTAAGGCAAGCTGCTGAAAAACTGGACATCCAAAGAGGAATGAAGACTTCCTTAGGCAGATGTAATCCTAGCATAACATTCCTTCAGAATATAGGGCACATACTTAAAATGTGAATCTTCACTAGGCATTTATGAAATTTTTTCTAAAGTATCAATGAGGGCTATTCAAGGTGCCGTAACTTTTCAAAGGACACGCAAAAGTTTTTGTTGTTGTTATTAAGATTTTATTTACTTATTTGAGAGAGAGCACGAGAGAGAGAAAGAGAGAGAGAGAGAATGAGCAGGCAGAGCCGGAGGGACTCAGGGCTTGATCCCAGAACCCTGAGATCATGACCTGAGCCAAAGACAGACTGACTCTTAACCGACTGAGCCACCCAGGCACCCCTCAAAGGACACCCAAGTTTTTGGACGTGAATTGCTGAAGTCATCTTTTTGGCGGTCCAACTGGTCCTTTAGAAATATTTATTGGAGGCTTGGGAATAAGAAAGATTGTGATAATAAACTATTATTATACACCCATTTTATAGATGAAGAAAGTGAGGCTCAGTGAGGTTCAGTTTCCCACAGTCACATGGCTATTAAGAGTAGAGGGAGATTCGAGGGCGAGGCTGCATTCACCAGAGTCTGTGCCTTTTTTCTTTTAAAACCATATTCCACTCTCCCTTTTGATGTAGTGTATCCTCATTATATGATCAAAAAACATTAATAAGAAACCAGGGAATTGCAGTGGTGGGTACAGTAAAACCCAGGGCTTCCAATTTATCTGCTTTTCTTAAACATCAGCATATAAGGAAAAAAATTTAATTGCTTTTTTGCCCTTGGTTTACTATTACGGCATTTATTTATTCAACAAATATTTATTGAACACCTATTCTAGATGCTATTTTCTATTATTCTGACATGAAAATATACCGTTCTAAATTAATATTATGGTTAAGCAGATTCTCCACATTATTATGGAGAGCTTGCCTGATTTTAGAAACACTTCTGTGAGAAACTATACTCTCAATTCCAAACAACCCACCTGCAAATAAGCTTTTGGAACATAATCAGTTGGCAAGTGAGGGACTTTATGTTTGTATTCTCTGGGTTTACTGAATATTCTTATATCTCTTAAAAGGATAGTCAATAACTGTATTGTATAATCAATGATTTTTGAAGCAGATCTTGATCATTTCAGCAAGATATCTCTTTAGAAGTTAGGTTACTTATTTTGTCAGTTTTAAAAACTGTGTAGTGCATATGAAAAATGCCTCATAGCTTAAGACTGTAAACTTTTAATTAAAGCACAGAAAGCAGAGAATTAGCAGTTAACCACACACATTTGAGTAGTTATATACTATGGATTTAAGAATAATGTCCATAGTAACATAGACTGTCTTCATGATTTTAATTTTGAAAAATATGTATTTCAAAAAGACTGGAGCAGAAGTCTTCAGCTCCGATTGTCTTTTCATTGATGTTTCAGGATTCTAACTTCAAAGAAATGGACATTTTTTTCGGCTCTATATTTCTATAACCATATCAACAGGAAGGATTAATACTAAAACAACATGTGTACACAACTTTACTTGCCAGTGAGCTTAGGAAGAGTGTGTTCCCTAATAATCTCTCAGGAACTCCTGGATTCCTTCTGGATGCTCTGACTATAAACTATAAACTTTTACTCTGACTACCTTCTTTTGAAGAAACTTAGATGTTTCTAAGATTTCTCTACCTTTTTGGCATCATTTTCAGAAAATGACATTTGTCTTCTTGACTGTAGGTCTCTCATTCCTAAATCAAGTGTGCAATCATGATTCAGTCTAGAGGCTGAATATTCACCGGATTTAAGAATTTCTGTGACCCAAATTCTGGGTCAGAAAGGTTATCGTATTAAAAGGGTCACCCATCTGGGAAATACAGTTGAAATATCTCTTGGAGATGGAGGAGTATTCTTTGGAGAGCTGAAATTGCATACATGTGTTTAAAATCTATCTTGCTACTATCTGAGTTGGGGTTTCCGGCAGAGTTTATAAAGTAATATCCTCTAAACAGTAGTGCTCGTTGTTTTTAACCTTCTGGTAAAAAAAAAAAAAAAAATACAAAATAAGGTATGTTTTTCCTTTTTAAGCACAGGAGCCATAGGACTTTATCTCTTCAATTCCTGTTAGTTGTTTACTCACTTAATTTCCTCTCAGATCTGCCACTTCTTGATCTGTGTGAACTTTTCTCTAGTTACCTAACTGTGCCTCTGTTTCTTCCCCTACACAGTGGGACATCAGGACAGAACCTCCTCTGCACGCTGCTTTGAGAATTGTAGGGGTTTAGAGCAGTGCTTGGAATCAAGTGCTATGGAAACACCAGGGACCTTCACTTATTGAACATCTACTATGTGCCAAACAATGTAGTATAGGACATAGAGCAGGTGGGGCATAAGCAAACAAGTGTAAATACGCTTGAGAGATAATAAAGCAGGGTAAGAATGTAGAGGATTACAGAGATGTTATCTTTATATAGGGAGATCAGAATGCCTCTCCGATAAAGACGTTTCTTTAGAGCCGACATAAAGAAAGTGAGAGCAAGGGAAGTAGATGCCTGGAGCAAGGAGAGCCCCAGGCAGAGAGAAGATAAAGCACCAAGACCCTCCTGTGGAGTTTGGGGGTGGGCACTAGCCAGGAAGGAGGAACAGGAAGGAGGGCTGGTGGGGGTGGGGGTGGGCTGGAGTGGAGACAATAAGGCAGAGTGAGAGGACAAGAAGTACAAGAGGCAAGGGTGGGGAACGCAAGGGTCCCGCCACGGAGGACCTTGTTGGCCAGGTTAGAGACTCAGGATTTTGTCTTCCTCAGACAGGAAGCCACTGGAGGGCTCTGACAGGGCAGTGACACGAGTGGGGGAAATAGGAGCCTGCTGCACTAGTCAAGACCACGGATGACGGCGACTTGGATAGGTTGGCTGGGGGAGACCAAGTTTAATAATGTTAAGATGCCTCTCCACTCTGCATTCGCCCTCAACATATCCCTTTAACTGGCATTTACTGACCACCTTCTAAGGCGTTGGGCTGAGACACTTTATGGATGTTATTTCTTACCCTGGTGTGCAGACCTTTAGATAAAATATAGTAAGATTCGGATATTAAGGCTCCAAGAAATGTTAAAAACCATCTACTGCAACTACGTCATTTTACAGCTGTGGAATTAGAAATCCAGAGAGATGAAATGATTTACCCAAGATCATACAGTTAGTGAGGCCAAGAGAAGGGCCCAGACCACAGTTTTCCTTCTTTTACAAAAGAGGATTTTCAAAATTAGTGTTTTACTGACTTATAAAAATAACTGAAAGTGCCTTATTTATTTCCCTTCGCCTCTTCTGATTTAAAAATAACAGCAGCAAAACTTCTTTCAAACTTGTTCTCATTAGGTTAATATTTATGAGAATCATTTCTAAAATGAGTACTTCTGAAGCTTCTAAAATAACTCTTTGCCTTAGGAAGTCTATATAAATGACTATTGCCATAATCTATTGACTGGCAGTTCTGCAAATCTATCACTGATAGAAATACCACTGACTTTCTGTAATTACTTTAGTATGCCAATCTCTTACCAAAATAACTTCTGTCGATTAAAAACAGTATTTGTCATATTCAAGAATGGGCTCAGTCTACCTTAGCAGTATCAGCGATTATAACAACTTAATATATTGCCCGTTCCCAAGGAAAGGAGGACATTGCACAGAGCCCGTCTTGGGGACAAATAAAGGATCTAGAACAGTGAAGGACATTTTATTTTGAAAGTAAACGGGAAATTTCACATATTTCCAACTACTCTGTTTTCTTAATTTTGTATAACTCAAACATATTAAGAAGGAAATAAATGTTACTGAGGATAAAGCAGAACTTGATAAGAACGTTCTAAATTGTGTCCTCCCCCGAGTAAGTGATGAGTGGATTTTCTGATAATGAAATCCTCCTCTCTTTCCCCAAGGCCAAGTGTGTATTTGAATTTGGGTTCTCACCACTATACTCAACCCTTCCTCTAGCACCCTAAAGCAGGTCCGCCAAAGGGCTACAGCTTTCTTTTTTCTCTTGGAAGACTTGTTAGAGATTTTAAGCCCTCGAGGATCTGAAATGATCTAAGAACATTTTATAAAATCGACCGGTGGGCGACTAGTCAGGCTTGTTCCCTAGATCGGCAACAGAGCTTCTTGTAAGGTAGTAAGTGTGAAAAGAGCCATTTCCCAATCATCTTGTTCATTCCATGCATATTAGGAGAGAGGAAAATTCAACTGAGGGCCCATTCTCCCCTAAGAATCCTTTAGTTTAATTATGACCACAGTATATTAAACGTCTGTAGGACATCCACGTTAGCTCTGCCACTCTTGCTCTCAGCAGTGAAAGGAAAAGAGAAAACCCTTTCCCTACTAAAGACAGGGAAGGATGCTCTTGTGGTTCTAAAACATGGTTGAAAATTCAATTTAACTGACTACGAGGCCACTGTGCTTCTTATAAATGAACATCTCTTTGCCGCTAATTTTGTGCTATTTTACCTTTCATTAAAAAAAGTAATTCAGGTTAAACTCAGCTGAACAGCAAAAAGCTCTTGATATTTTGAAGCATTTTGGAACAATTACTTTGACAGGAGCCCTTGACAGTTAAATGACTCTGTTAAATGAATGTTATAGAAGACACATAATGATTTTTAGTGAAATATTGAATTTAACCACAAATGAGGAAAAAACCAGTCATAAGCACTATGGGTATATTTGAATAATAACATCTTGCTTGTGAACCTCAATGGATTCTATAATTTCTAAAAATCATGCAATCAACTAGTTAGCTGGTATGTTTCCTATCTCAGTGCTCTCAATTCAGTTTTGGTTTTTGCTTTTGTTGTGTTTTAATCTGAGAAATCAATATGTAAATTGTGAAATTGGCAATGATTTCCTCTTACATCAGTAGGATATTTTAGAATTAGGCAATTAATGAACGCCGTCCCGCCACTAACGTCTCCCTCTTTCCTTTTTCCCATTTGCTGAATGAGATTCTTTCACAGAGTAAAAAATCAGGAAAAGGCAGAAGCCTGCTGCCTGAGAACATGTGAAGTCAATGTAGGTCAGTGTTTCCTCCATCCGTGGGACTCAATATTCCTTTTCTTATTTTATGGATTGAATGTGAGATAGTATCGAGACTCTTACGTGTTTTCTCATGACTAATGACTAAAATATGCACTGAGATAATAAAACTGGTACTGTTCAATTTCCTTTTTAAATTCAATCTCAGTGTAAGTGGGAGTGCCCGTGTGATAGTGAAATCTGGCTTAATATAAAATTCTGTTTTCTGGAGAAGAGGAGCTAGATATCCTCGTAGACTTAAAAAAAAAAAAAGTGGGTTAGGAGTCTGTGGGGACATTCAGGGTGAAGAAACGAATCAGAAAAACAGGAATGTTCTTTATCTTGCTTGTCTGGCAAGGAGGGCTGAAAAGTCAATGCTAAGCATACTGGGTGGTATTGCTTGGATCTCTCCCCACTGTGTGCAGCCACACTTCCTGATTCTTTCAAGGAGTTGAGGTACGTGTACCCTTGTACCCACTGCTCCCTGCATTTACCGTCCTTCAGCAACCGCCTATTTGTTTGCCTCTCCTCCCCACCAGATGGTCACTCCCTGAGGACAGGAATGTCTTTTGATCTCGCGCCCCCCCCCCAACATTTCTGAGCCATGAAAAGTTCAAAAAATGTACTTCTGAGCAAAAGATGTTTAGCTCCTTCAGCTGACAGTGAAAATACTTGGAAAAGGCCAGATAGTTTAAATATTTGATAAGAGCGAAGGAAAAGTCCAGATATACAGCAAGCTGCCTAGATTAAATGTTACCTGTAACCATCCTAACTCAAAGAGTGGTCCATAGAGCAGTAGCATCAGCCGTCACATGGGAGCTTTAGAAGCATGGAACCTCAGGCCCCGCAGCAGACCACCTGAATCAGATCTGCATTATAACGAGATCCCCCAGTGACGCCCGGACAGTAAAGTCTGAGAAGCATTTACCTAGATTATATGACTAGTAGGACGCCCAAAGCAGTGGTGTACGTCACGGACGGAAAACAAGGCCACGGCAATATGATTAATGCACAGGTCAGCTGAGAAAGTTTTAGAGCTCTCTCAGGACAGAGTCACAGGTGGGAAACTCACCGATACCAGTTCCTTTGGAACCCTTTCTAGATACTTCTTCATGCTCTTGCCTGTTTAAAGACACAGCTGCTCTTAATAATTGTCTCTTCTCCTTGATGCAAAGAGAGTATTTACCGTCAGCATGCTGACATTTGCAGTTTTGGCTTTCTCCCCTGCAAGTGTGGATGACTGAAAGGATATTGCTGACACCTGAATAAGAAATCCAGTGACTCCAAGCTATGTAAATTTAATTATTTCCTTTAATTTTTTTTTTTTTTTTTATTTCTCAGGAATCTCTTTTTCTTTTCCTCAGCTTTGGAGAGGTCCTAGCAATTTTCATTTGAAAGAAATACAAGTCAGCAGTGGTTCACTGAACAGGCTGACACGCAATTTCACAGGGGGAGAGGAGCTGTGTCTTTAATCTAATTTGTGCTCTCAATTCCCAGCTAATGTGTCTAGGGATCTTGATGTATGCGTTTACAAGGAGACATCTGTAATGCAGAGTCCAGCTCTCTGCAATTCTCTGAAACACGGGTAAAAAATTAGTCTGGGCGCTTGCAGCTGCCCCACAGCACAATAACTCTCTGTATACTCACAGATGTAGAAATATTCCCGGCCGGGCCTGAATTCGAATCCCAGAGAAAAGGGTGTGAAGAGCTGGAACTTCTCCGAGAACTTGAGCGGTCCATTTGGAGAGTGGGGCCGGTTACATTCCCATCTCTTGAACCCTTTGGAAGTATGGTCGCAGGCACTGTACCCATCAAAGTTCACCATGTATAGGACATAACGCTCAGTCTTGTCTTCTGGGACCGAGTCCTCATAGTGAGGGCAGAAAACATCCAGGTAGTCGTTGATACAGACGTCAATGTGGTAGTCCCCTCTCTGGAATCTGTGGGAAGAAGAAGAAAAAGATGAGATTATTCATACAGAAAAGACCTCCTGCTCGGAGTCATCAGTGGTGGAATATTTTAATAACGCTGGTGCTAACAGATTTATTATGATGAGTTTTAATTGCATCCCATTAGGATGTAGGATATGGGACTGTTCCAAATCTCAGCAACAAGAATTTTACAGAAGAATTCATTTACATTGTTTTCAAAACACCCTAAATATGGAACTCCTCGCATTCATTTTCAGTCGGGAAGAGACCGACTCGCTGTGTTCCTTTCATTCTTAAAATCACATATATTGAAGCAAAGTTTTGATATTTCGAAACAGCGTTTCATTTGATGAGTGTTTCTGAATAAATAAGTCATTTAAAGAACAAATCAATGACTGAATTGTTTTTGCTATAATTGAGACCATTCTCAATTTCCTATGCAAATATAGAGAAGCAGAGTCATAAAATTGAGAGAATTAGGATCGTAAAATTTAAAGGTTGGAAAGAAAATTCCTAGAACACTTCCACATTAGAGAAAAATAAAAACCTAAGGCACAATGATAGAGCAGTGAGTGACTGAGCTAGATCTGGAGCGGTGAATTTGGGTCCTAGTCAGCCATTTCCCTTAGTGAATCCGCTTATGTCACAAATGCATTTCAGCTGATCTCTTTTGAGGCCCCATCCTTTTCTATATTAAGAAAATTAAAACCAGCTAAATCAAATGAGCTCCTCCCCCCATTTCTTTGTGTTCTAGGGCCGGACTAAAGAGTAGTGAAAGTAACAAGCCAGACAAACACAGCAAAACCCAGGCCCCGCTTCCATCCCGAAAGAGGTAAAATACACAATGCACACACACACCACTGTATGCATCACACCGTCTGCTTCAGTTCCTAACCTTACAAAAGTTTTGCTTATTTGTGTTAACTAATAACGCCTTTCCCCATCAGATGAGCAGACTTCTCAGGAACTAATGATGTGTGAAACAGGAACTGTTATGTATACAACTTTCTAAAACCAGGACAGAAAAGCCTACAAAACCCTCTGTTTTCAGCTAACGAGGAAAGTCTCTGAGCCCTTAGAAGGTTCATCATAAAATGGTGTTACTGCCAGAACACAAATGCCCATCAAGTCATCTAGTCTTGGGAACACTCTCCAGCGGCAGTGAGCTGGTCTATTCCATTTTGGGGCATCTCTAAATTTTAGCAAGTTTCTTCTTATATTGAGCACAAATCTGCTGCTGTGCAATTTCTCTCCAGTGATCCTGCTCCGGCTGCCTGACACCACAAAGAACAAATCTAACTCCTCTTCCACCAGGCAGTCCATAAAACATTTGGAGTTGTCAACTACATCTCGGTATCCTCCTTACTCCATACTTGAAAATCCTGATTTGTTTGGTTATTTCTGCTCCCAGGCTCCTCACATTCTAGATTCTTAACTCTCCTCGTGTCCTCTAGTTTCCCAGTGTTCTCCTTACAATGCAGCATCCAAACACAATGCACACTTTGGACAGGTTGTTGTGACCAGTGCTCAGCCCAGGAGATCTACTACCACCTTCACTCTGGATACTAAATAGTCATTGATGAAGCTGAGATTCCTTTCTGAAACAGGACATGATACAAGTGGAAACTGCTCATTTTAGTGAGCAGACCTCGATTTAAGGAATAGATTGCTATTGGTTGAGCACGAGAGTCATAAACCATCTGAGCCTCAGTTTCCTCAAATATGAGTTGGAATGACAATGAGAATCTGCTTTGCTAACCTCACATGACTTCTTCAAGTCAGAGATGATAAAATGTATGAAAAGCACCATGTGAGGGGTGCCTGGGTGGCTCAGTAGGTTAAGCATCTGCCTTAGGCTCAGGTCATGATCCCAGGGTCCTGGGATCGAGCCCCACGTCGGGCTCCCTGCTCAGCAGGGAGTCTGCTTCTCCCTCTGCCTGCCACTCACCCCTGCTTGTTCTCTCTCCCCCCACCCCATCAAATAAATAAATAAAATCCTTAAAAAAAAAAAAAGAAAAGCACCATGTGAGTTCACAGCATTATTATTATGAGGATATATTAAAGCATATTAAAATTGGTAACTAACAAAATATTAACTTTTCAACAACAGCAGTAAATGTAAACAACAATAAAAATAATCAGTTTCCCTTTTTAAAAATCCCTAAAGATGGGAAATCATATAAAAATCCTAAATTCTGTCCTCAACTATCAAATGATCCACAGAAACTTCATTTGATCAATGCTTTTGAAAAGCAGCATGCTTATTTATACAAGGAGAACAAGGAAAGATGACCAGATCACTTTTCAGAGGATCTCAAAATGCATGAACATTTTTTTAAAGATTTTATTTATTTGAGGCGGGGGGGGAGAGAGAGAGAGAGCACAAGCAGGGGGAGTGGGAGAGGGAGAAGCAAGCTCCCTGTGGAGTAGGGAGCCCAACATGGGGCTTGATCCTAGGACCCTGGGATCATGACCTGAGCCGAAGGCAGACGCTTAACCGACTGAGCCACCCAGGTGCCCCAAAATGCATGAACATTTATTTATTTATTTATTTATTTTTAAAGATTTTATTTATTTATTTGACAGAGAGAGACACAGCGAGAGAGGGAACACAAGCAGGGGGAGTGGGAGAGGGAGAAGCAGGCTCCCCGCAGAGCAGGGAGCCCGATGTGGGACTCGATCCCAGGACCCTGGGATCATGACCTGAGCCGAAGGCAGTCGCTCAACTGACTGAGCCACCAGGCGCCCATGCATGAACATTTAAAGAAAAACCCTTGGAAGTATTTATTTCTTTATATTTACAATGATCACGGAACTAGGTTTACTTTTTCTTCATTACCAGCAGATGATGATTTGTCAAGATGCAAGGAAAGCTGTGTTGCTTTTAAAAGATTTCTGAACATCAAGGTAACATCACTGCCAAAGTACAAAGAAAAGACACTGCAACATTCAGATAAAAGGGTGCTGGGATATGAATCATCACCACTCAGAGTAGCTTGACAGTTCTGGATCGGAGCCAGATGAGAACTGCAGCAGAAGGCAATGCCCAGATGCACTTTATATTATTATATTATTATTATAGATTTTAAAGACCTTCAAGGGGGAAGTTTTTCCTTTCCCTAAGTGTCACTCATTTTAGCTTCTATTAGCACTTGACACTGCCTAAAAGTGAAAAAAAAAAAAAAAACAAATTAAAACTGCCACTGTCCCGACCCATTCTGTTTTTTGATGCTTCGAATTTAGCTTCCCTTTCCCAACTTTTATCCCTATTAATACTGCTTAAGTTGTAATAAAACAAGCCATGAGCTTGAAGACACATTTTACATTGGGTTGACCTTATCCCTTTCTGATGACATTTTGCTTTGTGTGGGGTGTTAAATGAATCACCATGGAGCCTAATGTGAACATGTGATCACCCCAGTGATTTCTACCCTTCTATCCATATGACAAAGATGACGATTCACCACACAATCAACTTAACCCGTTTCAGATCTTTCATTTGCACAAGTTAGTTTACTAAATCAATTTTCAAAGAATGGACAATAGGACAATGTGAACATAAAAACAATGATAAACTAGAACTCATAAAAGGCATTCCTGGGACATACTCAAGTACAATCCAAAGAAGATTTTAGGGTCAGATATTCTAAATACTACCCCGGATCATGCTCTTTGGCTACGAAGTAGTACTGAACCATTCTTTTCTGGCCCTACTGTGAAGAGGCACACATGTACGGCTAATATAACTGAGTGTTTATTATGTTACATTCAGTACCTCGATTTAATCTCCATCACAGATCCTATGGAACAGACACTATTAGTACAGCCCTTTAAAAATGAGGGTTTTGAGACTAAGAAATCAAGCAATGTGCCCAACGTCACCCAGCTAGTAAAATGTGGAGGCAGAAGTCAAGCCCAAGCATTCAGACCTCAGAACTAAAGTTCTTCACTATTCTACTTCCTGAGAGATAAAATCCCTAAAGTTCATAACTCTATTCTTTATTCCCACAGAGGGACAATTCTAGTTCTTGATGGGGTTCCAGTTCTCTGCTTCATTCACTGATGCAACAAACACCTGCTGCATTCAGGATCTGCCATGATATGGCTTTACCTATGTTGTCATATGAAATCCTCATTAGGTCGTTATAGTTAGTTTTATTTTCCCAACGAGGAAATGGCATTCAGAGAGGTTATCATCCTCTTAGTTCATTTTTTTCCCATAGGAAATGAGCAGCAGAGTTAGGATTTCGACCTGAGTCTTATCTGGTCCTGAAGCCAATTCTCTTTGCTCCTAAATGCCATGGTTCCAAAGTTTTTACAAGTTGTTGGAATTCTCCTCACCTGAAGGAGCCCTTTTAAGGGTTTTTGTGCCATTCGGTTACCTTATGTTTATACTGACCTTCTAGGAAAGGCGGGTGGCAAGGTGTCTGGGCCCTGCTCCCTCCCCACAACACTGGTCCCAAACTCCTAAACTGAAGGGTATGTTGACATCCAGAATGCGTCTCACATAGCTCCTGACTCAGGCACAGCAGTCTGGTTTTTCACAGAATGAAGTGCTGTTAGGCTCAGAAGCTGCAGCGATAAAGGATCTCCCCCAACCCCCCCCTTCAGGAAATGGCTTTCATGAGCTTTCGTTCCTATTAAAAGAGCAAATTCAAATCTAGGAAGAATGATTCCATATGCCAGTATTTACAAATGTCATGGGTGGCACGGCTGCTGCTTTAAACACATTTGCAAATTTCTTGGAAATTTTCTTGTAAAGGTCTCCCCCTTACTCCTTATCTTTAATTCCATCCATTGTATCTGTGGTGCTCTACCTCTCTGAAATCATTGCGTATTATGAATTTCTGGCTGCACACCAACAAGCCAGCAATAATTACAATACAATCTCTACTAAATTATCACAGTGGTTTACAGTGTAAAAGCATGCACAGTTACCACACTTAGAAAAGTGATTGTGTTTGAGTAATATGATTACTGCCCTGTGTTCTCATTATACAAAAGTCTCAAAAGCCAGGAAACATCTTGTATGCCTAGAAAGATGGCCCTTGCTCTCCACTGACCTGCGCGGCTGCTAGGGTCCGGGCTCCATATAACATCTAATAGTATATATAACTCTGTGAAGGCATGAATACATTGTATACGTTTACCAAAATTTGACAGTAGACTGGTTGAGAATCAATGTCATTCATACATATTACGAAAGGGTCATGTTAGTTAAGAGGAAGAAAACTCAGTATGGCAACTAGTTCTTTGTTACCAATGCGATTATCAAGCATGAATTATGCACTTTATGATAGTTCTTAATGCCCCAGAAGCTGCGTGGGAGGGTGGATAAAAAGCACATTTGAAGGCTGTTGATATAGCAAAAGTAACAACTGCAGTTGGGATTTTAGTTAGAAGGTCTATTTGCAGACATGTGTGTTTGTCTCAGTTTATCTTCAGTGTTCACCTGAGGACATCCCTCAGCTAACTACAGTTTTGATTATAAATTTAAAACAATTCTTAACATCTATCTCCTTATTTGACCTGTCTGCAGAAAATGATTCATGACTTGAAATCAAATGAAATAAAGACCCAGATGAGGTAACCAGTAAAAAATTTGCCTTTTCACTTAGTGATCAACAGGGCCCCAGCTTTCTACCCAGACAGGGACCACACACGGCTTCCTGACCAGGGTTAGCAAGAACCAGGAAGACTTGGCTCCTTCTAAACTCAGTAATTTATTTTCAAACAGAAAGAATGGACATGTAGTTCTCGAATACTCTAGTCCTTGACCAGCTTCAAGTGGAAGTTCTCAACTTACTCTGACCCTGCCCTCGGTTCCTCCACTGTGGCAAGTAGATCTAGTTGCCTAGCTTTCTTTCTCAGTGGGTGGATCTTCGTGTCATTGCCCTCACTACCTCCTCTACCCCATGTGCTCTTGGGCTGTGGATCCTGACTGCCAGGAAGGCCAACCCCAAAAGGATGTGCAGGCCGGGCCTCTGGGTTCTGGGCTATAGAGAAGCAGCATCCTAACCTTTCTTCTCTGAGTTCATCTTTAGCCACTGTCCCCTGTGGTGTTGCTCCTCTCCTCCCTTCCTCATCTGCTAAAGCCAAAACGCATTTCATTTTAGGAGCTGGAAAAGGAAGGGTATGGTGCATATTTAAAACGTTCTAAATTGGCCTTTAGCATATGTTGCTGGCACAGCAGAGAGCCTGCTTCCAGGGAAATATGTACTGAGGTATTTTATCAAGCAGCTCCAGAGCGAAGTTTCTTCACTCCATAAATATAGAAACAGCATAAGTGAAAGAAGACAGAGTAGTTATTAGAGGTTAGGAAGCTGTGAGACACTCTTATCCCCCTCTTTCATTTAGTGTTTTAAAGGATTCAATAATGAAAATGTTATTTCTCATGAACTGGAGAGTTGATTATTACAGTTTAAATGTATTTTAATCTGTCAAAGAGGTGATTGTTTTAATATTCCTATTTGAACAGAACTACAATGTCACTTCTTTAATTACAAGGCAACTTAATATATTACATTCTGAAATTGAAATGTAAAAGAAGGATATGATTTATGGTCAAAGATTAAGCAAATTTATCAGCTTAGGGTTACTCCCAAATTTGAAATCTAGAGTGAATATATCTTGGCAGCCCTGTCTTTTGCCTCTACCATTATTGATTTAAAGGCTAATTTCAGAGTAAGATGTCTCTTTCTAACCAGAAGAATGTCTCATTTGTCCTGGAAGTCCTAACGGGCCCACAATAGACCTGGGGTTTGGCTTATAAATATGTTTTGCGAGAAGATGGGCAGGACAGGAGTCTCTGTTGCGAACACGTCTCTCCTCGTCTCCTTCTGTTATTCTCTCAGCACAGAATGCAAGCCTTATGGCTTTCATATCCTAAGTCTGAAGATGCTCTTTTTGTTTTGTTTTGTTTTCCTGCAGAGGTTAAAGCATGAAATACAAACAGCAAACCAAACAGGGTAGATAAATAATAGCATCACTGGGGGCTGAAGGAAGATTTGTTTTGCTGTTTTTTAATGTCTTCCTTCTCTCATGGGCTGAAACATGTCTGTCTTCCAAATATATTGGTAATTGACCTTCATTTTCAGCTCTGAGATAGAGTCCTGGACAGTTTCTCCACTACCAGGCCTGTTGCTAAGGCTAAATGAGGAAAGTCTGAATGAGGTTTGATGACCGCAACACATCATTTCAGGCAGTCCAATCCAGGTCTTCCAGGCTCTAGAACATACCAATCACAACTAAAGTTCCCACAGAAGTGAAGATTTACAAGTTAAAAAAGAATACTCCAGGATGAATTTCAGAGATGTTTCTTACCTTATTTTGGCAGTTGAAATGCTGTATGTTGTAAACACATACACTTTTATCCAATGAAGCACAAGATAGTGACAAAATATTTAGAACCCAGGGTTGCTGTTCTATCCATTAATATCAATTCCAATAAAGTTCTTATGCGTGCACGTTTTGGTAATTACAAATTCTGCAGCATAAGAGCTTTGCCTTGAATTCAGTAACTGCTGGTGATGAGAATAAGACATAATTTACTTGGCCAGATATTTAGAATTCATTAGTGGTTTAGTACAGTAACCTGTCACCTTTTTTCTTTCCGCATGTGTATGTGTGCGTGCAGGTGTGCATGTGTTTTAAAAACAGTCTAAAAATTTCACAATTAATACCAACTACTCATAGCAACCAGATGGATAGAAACCTCAGCTAGCTCTCCTTTGTTGCTTTCCTAGTACAAGTCACATCAGTCTGAATGACTCTTTAAAATTGGTATCTCCCAAGAGTAACACCTGTTTCAAATACAGGGCCCACAAATTCTTCTCTCCTCCAGTGTTTTAACTCATTTGGAGTTTGTTTCATTAGCTTGACTGAGGAGCTCCAAAGGAAACAAAGCATTAAATTGGCAGAGCCTAAACAAGACTTGCCTTTAGGAAGGGACTGGGAGCTTTGGGTGACAGTCTAATTGCTTCTAAGCCCCCAAAGCGGCCTCAGGCATGGAGTAAGAAAGAATGTGTCAACATCAACAGGCTAAGTCAGCCAAAGAATTAACCAGGCGGAGTGCTACACACCCAACACACTGCAGATCACTCTAATAGCTTTCCAAAAGGGAGTAAAATAAAATAAAGAATTACTACTGTCTGGCATATAGTGTGTGTCCTAGCAGGGGTCACTTCCATAAAGCAAAACAGGCTCTCTCTTGATTCCTGCTGGTCAGGAGCTTCCTGACAAAGCTGCCCTTCACACGCTAAGTTATCCAGAGCTCGACATCATGTCAAGCACACGGAACAGATCACCTGCCACATACACACAGGTCCAAAAGCAGATGCGGGAAATCACCGAACAGGTTATCCAGCCACTGTCCTAGGAGAACAGGATTAAACAAACTGATTCTGTTCAAGGGATGCAGGAGTCAATCAAACAAATAAGCCACCTGCCAAACTGCTTACACACACGTAGCCCTTTTGTATCCTATGGGGATGGAGTTACCCAGCAGAATTTCAGGCTATTCCCAGTTTTAAGAGTAATAACGATAACCAAAGAGCTATCATAAATGTCCTTTCTCTTAACCAATTCAAATAACGATTTAGTAGTTTTTAAGTATTGGTATGCAAACCCTGAAACAGACATTTATATTTGGCTTGATCACAACTTACTGGACTCATTACCATCTAAGTCTGAAATTTGGCCCCGCCTTCTCAAAAGTTGGGGTTGGGTATCTGAAACCTCTGTGGCCAGGAACTAATCTCTATTAATTTATTGTTAAACAAACAAACGAACAAACAAAACCAAGCTGATAAGAAGGAAAGGAAATAACAGCCTCTATGTTTGATCTTCACACTACAAGGAGAAGCATAGATTTGGTAACGCTAGGGCAAAACAATAATGATAATAGTGTTTCATACAAAGCTTTAGGATGCAGAGCAAACACTGTTGCTGTTCCTATGCAAACTGGCATGTGAGAAGTAGTTACTTTTATTTGGTACCCTGTGAGCAGGTGGATACAAATCTGGACCCTGAATAGAACCCAAGGTGAGAGAAAAGAGATCTGGGGCCATTAGAAACGAGGCGGTGGGTATGGTCATCAAAGGTAGTGAATTCATTCAAGGTAAACGTGTAGATTTATAAGGAAAACTGGGACTGTGCTGAGCAAATCACTGTAACAAAAATAATGATCATTCTTGTATTTTTATGTAGACCTTTTTTAATAGAGAGACTTCCTTGAAGATAGTGCTGGTGTTTACTCATCCCCGCACCCCCAGCACACAGCACAGCATTTGCACGTAGCAGTGACTAGACACGTGTCCAAGGAAGGAAACTGTAGCTGCAGGATATTACAGGCAATGCTTAAAAACAGAATAACCATGTAGAGTGCCCCACAATCTCCTACTGTGTCCTGGGTCCCAGTATCAAAATCTGAGAAGAGCTAAATAATATTCTAAACAAAGGTCAAGATCAGAAAACAAAATAATGGCCGACTGCAAAAAGGAAAATTATAATCAGGACTGTTGTTCAAGCAATGCTAGAAAGTTATGCCTAGCCGAGTAGACAACTTAAGCACCTAAGGCAGAATGAAAGTTTCTCTCTTGTCATTAAGTCCTCTATTCAATTACCATTTATCGGGGTAATTAAACACTGGAAAGTGATGCCAGGCTAATTGTTAGATTATGATAATTACATGTCTTTGCTATGCTACAGCTGATCAAAATAAGATGTGGTCCCGTGCACTTAGCTAAAGCTGCTCTGTAATCGTCAGACTTTCGTAGAGCGGTAGGCCATTTATTACTAATTCATTACAAATCAGGCGGAGAAGCTTATTATTTGTAATGCTTCTTTTTTTCCCCCACACACAGTCTCCTGGAACAAGACTCCCAAAAGGTTAAGCACAAACTGTCGCCTCTCATTGGCCCATTGCCATCCCAATTACACAGCTGAGCAGCATTAGGTGCCTCTATTTGAGAGGGTTCATCAGCCTGCTTCACAAAATCCTGCAACCGCCCATCACACTGGCAGCAACATCCGCCGCTCCCTTTCAGCCTCCGCCAGCCACTGTTCCGCTCTGAGCTGTGTCCCAGCAACCACGAGCTGGCAGTCCAGAGGGGCTTTTGCTTCTGAGGCTCCCTTCTGCTCGGGCCAGGCCTAGCCCAGGTTGGGATAGGCCCAGGGTGTGCTCCAGCCAGCAGAAGTCATGGGGAGTAGAGACTGCGCCCCCTCCTACCAGGACGTCTGGTGTCTGCTCCTCAAGCCAGGTCAGGAGAGGAAAGCAGCTTTCTCAGGATCCGACCAGAGTCACCTCAAGGTTCCCAGACGCAATCCTTATTGGGGAAGACTGGGACAAATCCACTGTCTGGCGCTTCCCTGGGGGGTTAGAAACCTGTCCTTCTATCCCTCTGCTAAACACTCCAGGTCACTACTGGAAGGTGGGAAGGCAAACGGTATTTGAGATTTGGGATTTTTTTCCCCCTATTCCTTGGGCATTCTTATTGACTGAATGCTTGCACCTCCCCCCACCCCCCTACCCAAATTCATAAGTTGAAGCTGCAACCTCCAATGCCAGTGGCTGTATTTGGAGATAGGGCCTTTACGGAGGTAACTGAGGTTAAAGGAGGTCATAAAGGTGGGGCCTTGACCCAAAGGGATTAATGTCCTTCTAAAACGAGCGTCCCCTCACCCCTCTCCCCTGCCCCCTTCCCTTTATGTGCCTCTGCAAGCCAAGAGGAGAGCTCTTACTAGAAACTGACCCTGCTAGACCTTGACCTGGGACTTCCAGCCTCCAGAACCGTGAGAATAAATTTCTGCTGTTGAAGCCAACAAGTCTCTGGTATTCTGCTATGGCAGCCTGAGCAAACTAATATGGGTAGTTTAACATTTAATTACTGGAAGAGTTTGGGGTGGGGAGGCATTGAATTATATCACGGCCAGAGACTTCAGAAATACAAAAAAAACTGATGAAGAACAAGAAGGTAACCACGGCTGGGAAGGAAGGGGATGGGAGAGGGGAGCCAGTGCCGACGCCCCCACGACACCCTGCATGTGGGAGACACTCAATCTCCATCTGCCATTCTGAGCAAACAGCTGGTCTGAGGGGAGAAGGCACCTTATTTTCCTAAGTAAGGATAGTTTCACCTCTTAAATTAACTCATGGCACCATGAAAACGACTGTATTATCACCCAGCAGCGGTGTAATCTCACTGTTTCAGCAAGGTTTTCACCCAAAGATAGAATGAAGGGTGTTACAGAGAAGTCACAGGCTCTATTTTACCCTTCCTCGACCCTGGAAATTAAAACAGAATATGCCACCACCTTTCAAAAATCATATTAAGTGCATTCTGGGGACAAAACAAACCACGAGGTACCTTTGTTAACACCAGAATACATAAAACTGTCATTTTATGCACACATTTACTGGTGGCCTGTGGCTTAAGACTGGGGAGCTGGGGAACAAAGGTACTTCGGTGCATCACATAAAAATGGTTTTGCACTACTTAGTATTATTATTTCCTCCCACACTCATTAAAAGGATATTCATTCATACAGCTGGATCCTCTATTTACTTTTATAGCCTGGACCACAGAAAGATATATGCAAGAATAATGCAATCATAAAAAATAAGAAACTAATTGCTCTATCCCAAGGAAACATAAGGGGGAGAAAGAAATAAACAATTCACCATTTATTTCTCAGAAATAAATCTCAGCATTTTAGGGGATTCTCAAGTGCCATTATATCTCTACCTACTTAAATGCTTGTTTATCTCCAAGTCAGAGAATATAGTTGTTGTCTCTCCCCTTCCCCTTTCATTTTAATAAGCTCTCTTTCAAAATGTCTACCTTGGAAGAGAACTACAGTTCAAAGCAAATGTGTGTGACCCTCCTCTTGAACTTTCAGAATGTTTGGTCCTGCTATAGTCTCTGAATCAGCCGCTCGCGGGGACTGTGAAGTTTCAGAGGGATGGGTAATGCCAAGACACAAAGATGATGAACTAAGAGGGTGATAACGGGCACTTCATGCTGGGTGACAACTCGGCATCACGAGCCTTGAGAGGACAGGGTCGCCACTGGCTTTCTTCAGCACTCGTAGTACAATCCCAGATCCCGAAGTTCCTTTGACACGCACATTAACATTTTATTGCCCTTCAAACTGTTCAAGTCCAAAAGAGACAGAGAATGTGAGTTGGGGGTAAGTTACCAACTCAGAGCGAGGAGGAGCCGGTCAGAAAAACAACAAAGCAGGCAGAAACGCATAGGGGCTGTTAGATGAGCCCGGGACTCAGCACAGAATCTGTATCTAGTGTGAGGACAAATGGCGTGATATCTCACTGATCAATCGATTTACCAAAGAGGACGATTTCATTTACTGATGTTTTCATTCAACATACAGGCACCTACTCTGTGCATGCCAGATATTTAATTAAAATCAGAAGCCATTTTGTATTCTAAAAGGAACTTCGGTTTTTTTTTTCTCATCCCACAAACACACAGCATACTTTTCAACCCTCCCTGTGGGAAACGGGGGTGTGGGCAAACCCGGAATTTATGTTGGTACACTCCGGATTTTCTGTCGCAGAACACGCTGTAGCTGAGAAAAGATTCGCAACAGCTAAGACCCACCCAAGGATGTTTTAAGAATTCAGTCATTAGGGCGCCTGGGTGGCTCAGTCGTTAAGCATCTGCCTTCGGCTCAGGTCATGATCCCAGGGTCCTGGGATCGAGCCCCACATCAGGCTCTCTGCTCGGCAGGAAGCCTGCTTCTCCCTCTCCCACTCCCCCTGCTTGTGTTCCCGCTCTCGCTGTCTCTGTCAAATAAATAAATAAAATCTTTAAAAAAAAAAAAAAAAAGAATTCAGTCATCAAAGGAAAAGCCTAATAAGTCTTGGTCACGGAAAGTGCTGGTTACATGGTGTTGCGAGCACGACCAGGGAAAGTAACATAGGACCCGCGCCGGCCGAGGGGGCAGCTTAGAAGCACCGTCTACGAGGCTAATGGATTGCAGCCCCACTGTTGGAGCTCTTCAGCCCGCCCGGAGCCGTACTGACAGGGGAGGCTGGAGGAAGGGGGATGGGGATGGTGCCCAGGCTGAAAGAAAAAGAAAAAAGAAACGCCTTTGACCTTCTGCAATGGCGTGTGTATACCACACACGACTGGGGCACATCAGTCTGAAGCTTACTCACACCTCCACAGGGTTTTGAATCGTAAAGAAGCTACCAAGTACTCTAAGCCACTACAGGAAGAGAACTGAAAATTAGGGATTATGGGAAATGCTTTCTAACAAATTTTTTTGCTTATTTTTTTTATTTTTTTATTTTTTTAAAGATTTTATTTATTTGACAGAGAGAGACAGAGCGAGAGAGGGACCACAAGCAGGGGGACTGGGAGAGGGAGAAGCAGGCTCCCCGCAGAGCAGGGAGCCCGATGCGGGGCTCGATCCCAGGACCCTGGGATCATGACCTGAGCTGAAGGCAGTCGCTTAACCAACTGAGCCACCCAGGCGCCCTTTTTGTTTGTTTAAATACGAGTTTCTAGGATAAAAGCTGAAGGAATACACTTACATAGGCACAGCGGCACTTCCTGGTAGCGTATTAAATTTAGTGTTATCTGTTTTTTTTTTTTTTAAATCAGGGTGATGGCTTCAAGATACAATTGATTATCTAGAAAGACGTCAGAGATGTTTGGAAGTGTATGGACACATAAAATACTGCTATTCTCTGTTAGACGATTACAATATTTAAAAATTTATATCACATGAGAGGAAATTGTGTTGGTTCTCATGTCTAGAAAAATTCACAGGGAAACTCAAATTTAGATCCATCACTCCTTTTTTTCTAAACGGCATACTGCAAGCCAGCATCCCCAAGCACTCATGGAATTAAAAGTGGAATTCTCAGCATTGTATTTGCAGCTAATACTTATGTATGCTATTGAATCTATGAACTTCTCTCACATAAAACTTTCTATAATGGGTTTTGACTCAACAACAACCAGGATCAGGTTACTAGAGTCAAGAGAGGCAAAATCCTAACTCACCACTCCCTAAAAACACCAGGTTATCTGCCTTCATACTCCTAGACACTACTCATATTTACTAGTCTTACCCTACAGTAATTATAAATTCCTTAAGTCACGGAGCACTCATGACATAGGCTTGTAAAGAGATGGCCTCTAGTTCTCCCTGGGTACACAATACTTGAAGATAATTTCACAAGAACACTGCTTCTGCATCAAGACAATAGAGAGACACACCAGTGGAAGGAACTTTGAGGCACCATCTCTTCCAGCTGTTTCCTTTCAGGACTGTTAATTATCTAGTCTCTTTTAAAAAATCTCCAGAGAGAGTGTGAGTCTTAAATAGTAGCTCTTCCCAGGACCTGAAGATGTCATTCAAAATTCAATGCATAAGGAAATTCTCTACTCAGGGGCATCCAGCCTTCCAGTGTTGATCAGAGCATTTTCCTCACCCCTGCCCTGTAAGAAGATTTAAAAGAAAAATAGAGGAAATTTAGCTCAAGTTTTCCTAGGAAAGTCAAGCTGATTGTATTATTGACTGTCTACTGTATTAGCAATTTCCAACTGAATTACAAACTGTTTGCCTGCATTATATTGCTATTGTTCAGTACCATTTTCATTGCCCTAATGAAACAAAGCTATAGAATATAACCATAAAGTACTGATTACAGTTAACCACAATGGCAGAGAGCTAAGGAAAGGCCTATTTTTAAAATATGCACAGAAAAAGATAAGAAATGCTGATACTCAACAGACATCTTTTTTTTTAAAACTCTTTTTGGCTTTCTGGATTGAGATCAAAACAACACTAACAAATTAATTCTTCTTTCTTTTCCAACAATACAGATGGTATTTCCCCTAAAATAGAATTTCTAGAAGATTTCCCAAAGAGTGAAAGTTCTCTAGGTGCTAAAAAAAAAAAAAGTAACACCATGAATTTTACACATATCTTAACAAGTGCCTACTTCAAACCAGAGTATCCCCTAATATCACGAAAGAGGATATCCAAATTTTCCCTGGAGTGTAGATTTCTCCCCTTCTATAGGTGAGCTCTTTGGAGAAGTGCCATTATGAAACCAGAAGGGTATTTTTTTATTCAACCGGCAACAGAAATGGTCGGGGTGCAGTGCTGAGCTGAAGCTGTCCGAGTGAGACAGCAAATCCATGGCTGAGATTTCTGCCTTCTAGCAAAGGCAGTGAAGGTTACTTGGCAGCCCCTCGTATACCCAGTTCCTTTCTCAAAGACAGAAGCAGTAAACCAAGAGTTGGAGGCAACACGAAGAAAGAGTAGAGAAAATTCTCGGATGTTACTAATTATATTATGGCTACAAGCTGTCATGTCAGACACTTGCTCCCCGCCCTCTGATATTTGTGCCAGAGCTACCAAACCCCCAAGCCCCACCCCAACCTCCCGGATAGAGTGTAATTGGTATAATGGGAAAGAGAGCTCACTGCTGTCACTCCCCAAGGATTCCTTGACTCCAGCTGGTGATGGTTAATGAAGTTACAGTAAGGTGCTGTAGGGGCAGATGATCTGTGACTGCCCAGGCCCTAGACAGCCAGCCATTCCACATCTGACAAACCCTTCCTGCCATTTCCTTAGTGGGTACGGTATAAATGTACACTGGAGCACATTGGAAATGCCCGAAGGTCAGTCTCTTTAAGACAAACTCTGGCCACAGAACAGACCTTCTGGAGATCTTTGTATCTGTAGTGCGATGAGCAACAGTGACGACAAGGCCATCCATGTGGACACAACATACTGAGTTCTACATACTGCATTTGATACACTGATCTGATTTCAGTGGTTCAGAACAGCCAACTCAATGCTCAATTTACTTGTATTTTCTAGTTTCGGCAACCCCTGACAAAAAGGTAAAAACCAAGGGTATCTGCGAGACCTCTTTCAATACTGTGTATTACTTGAAAAATGGAAGAGAACCTGCATTTATCTTTTCCTATTAGAGTGCTAATTTATGCAAGTTCATTTGCCTTTTGTGTCTATTGATTGGATTCTCGTTGTCTCATCCCCTGCACTCCATTAGATTCCTCGCTGACTAAACAATAATGCAAAGCCAGACAAAATTTGTACAGATTTTTATATGCTCTTACATCTACAGCTTATTTAGAAGTTTGCATAAGCCAAACAGTGTAAGTAGAAATTATGGGTGACATGAAAAAGTATTTCACTTCATCACATCAGAAAGAGAGTCTCAGCGACGATGAGAATACTCAATGGTAGACCTTCTCTTTTCATTTTTAAGTACTCATGTCTGAACATTTGAAAAGAATCCTGTGCTGTAGGCACGCTCAAGTTAAAATACAAGCACAATTTGAGATTACAGATTATAAAACCAGTAAGCACAGCTGCCATATGCAGGGCAGGAATGGCTCTCCTTTTCCATATCCATTTGTGGAAGACAGTCAAACCTCCAAGTAAAATAGCCTTTACTGCAAAAACTAGCAAAAGGGCTAAATCCCAGGAAGAATGATTTTCAGACATGGTCTGCTATTTATTTGTTCCGAGTCTCAAATAATGCTTTTATTTAGTGCTTCATTTTGGAAGGAAAAAAAAATATATATCTGTACATTACCACATATTTTTCAATATTTATTAGTCTAAATGCTTTCTGTTTATGGGTTCAAGTAAACAAGTCTAATTTTAGTCTTGGGACTAATGATAAAGTAACTTATTTAAATATGAAGTGATGCAAAATCTGTTGATAAGACCAGAGAGTACAAAAGTTGCCCTTATAAGACACGATTTTTAAAACCCAAGAGTATTTTAATCCATCTTGTACAAAGCACTCATGTGCCCTACTGAAGGATTTCTAACTATTTCTTCTTGTTTTCACCTCGCTAATTTACCCATGTCCAGAAAGGAAAAGAGAGAAGGGAAATGTGGAAGTCCCGTGAGCGTCTGCTCGCATACTCTTCTGGGATGATGACTGGCACCCAGGTTCGACAATGGAGAAATCATAAGATACTGAGCCTCTGAACGGCTTATTGAGCATTCTAGAATTGCTCAGCCAGGGATATTCGACAGGGGCAGAGGGACACCTGGCAGGTGTGGAGTTCAGCCACCTAGACCTCTCTAAGGATGGTTGCAAATCGTACAAGAGGTCCAGAAACACTAATAGGCATTCTCTGAACCACTCGGGAGGTGTCACTAATAAAAAGTGGAAATCAGAGTGGAAAGAAAATTTCATTTCTAATCCTCCTTGTGGCACCTGGCTTTTTCAGCACATATGGTTTGTAAAGTTTGCTAATGTCTGGTAGTTATCAAGGAAATCAGAGTTGATTAAAGATATTTCAACTTTATCTTCATTTTCCAGACTTTGCAAGCATCCATCTGATAATGGAGAAGAAACAAGTATCTTATCGGTGTGGCAGGCAGCACAGGAAAGAAGTCAAGAGAAAAGGATAGAGAGCCATCTGCCTAGCTTCAAATCTGGGCTCTGTTACTACTAACTCTGTAACCTTGGCAGGTAACTTTACCTTTCCATGCCTCAGTTTCCTCAACTGTAACATTGGAATAATAACACCTCACTCTTAGGACACTATTTAGAATTGCATGAATAAATTATATGAGCAAACAAGGACTGAATGGAAAGTGCTTAGACAGTGGCTTGACAAATAGTGCAGGTAAGAGGAATATGGACAATTACATTACTTACATAACTAAAAAAAAAAGTATTTTTTGACTAAAGACAGAGTTTTACTACTTTGAACAGTATCTTAAGAATCTCAAAGATCTTTAGAAATAAAAATTCTGATAATCATTGCAACACCTCGAGTAGGTAGAATGTCATTATAACAAATTTTTGTTGAAGTAATGAAAAGTGATTTCTGAAAAGCTTATAGAAATGGGGGGAGAGAATATACTGACTCTTTGGAGAGGTTGCCTCTGAATATGCACACACAACGCAGGCGCCTTGTATAAGTGTGCTGGAGATAGAAATACTCTAAGCAGAGATGGGCAGTTGCCTTTGTAGCATGATTTCTGGACACAAAAGCCACCTTTAAACAAAAATGCCTTCCCAAAAGTGAATTTCAGTTCTTAAATCTGTGTAAAGTGTTATTTTGCCTGGAAGGGGAATAATACTTGCCAGCTAATGCATTAGCATACTTTCATTGCCCTGACTCATTAATACCTGTCACCTTGCAGAGTTAAAACCCCTGAGAGACTAGGGCACATGGTGGGTAAATTCCAATGAGATTTACCCACTGCAGGGTTATGAGAAGAGGCTTCAGGAAAGGGATACCAGACAGAATGACTGAAGTGCAAGGTGACATCCTAGAGAAATACTTGAGACTTCCCAATTCTGCTGAGGTCAGCTCTACTGATGAAGTGTCATCACAATGCATTAGAATAAATGACATTTCTCCGTAAGAAGGTCTATTTTAACTTAAACTTGAAAATTACACTTCACTTGAGCAATATGATATTAGATTGACCTTCCATCCTTTCTTAATTTGATTGACTTTTCACATATTTATGCCCAGCCTCTCTTAATTAATTCGTCCAATGCACTGCTTGCTTCCTGTAACTCAGGCACTGTACTTGAAGGTGGAGAAATAAAAACGAACCCAGACATAGTCCCAGGCTACAAAAACTGACAGTCTAGTTGGGGAGACAGGCACACAAATAAATCACTGCAGTAAAATGTGTTCCAAGAGAAATGTGTACCAAATGCTGTGGAAAAGCAGCAGCAGCAACAGACTTTGAAAGAGTTCAGGAACACCTCATAGGGGAGCCAGGTCTTGGAAGATGCACAGAATTATCCCAAGAGAAGGGGAAGGAATGGGCTTTCCAGGCAAGGGTGACAGGTGAAAAGCCAGGAGGCTTGAAAGCAAAGAGCTTGCTGAGAGGGCAAATGAGGCTGCTAAAGGAGGTAAAAACTTTATTTTGAGAATGGAGTTGGGCAGGCAACTGAGAACCAGAGAGTTTTAAGAAGGTGTAGAACATGATTGGATTTGTAATTTTATCTTATTTTTTATTTGTATTTTTATTTTTTTAAAACACTTACCTATGTGAGAGAGAGAGAGTGAGCGAGTGCTCGTGTCAGGGGAAGGGCAGAGTGAGAGAATCTTCAAGCAGACTCTCAGCTGAGCCCAGAGTCCGACCTGGGGCTCGATCTCGCATCCCATGAGATCATGACCTGAGCTGAAACCAAGGGTTGGATGCTCAACCGACTGAGCCACCCACGTGTCCCTGGATTTATATTTTTTAAATGATGATTTTCTTAGCCCCGGAGGAGACAGACTGGGTGGGAAGAAAGCCTAGAGAAGGAAGATCACAAGGACTCTACTGCAACAGACCAGGCAAATACACACACAAAGAGGTGGGGCTGCAGCTGAGGATTTCCTGACTCCCCTGCCACTGACAACAAACTCTTCACCCACTCACCCACTCACCCACTCACCCATTCAGCAACTATTTGCAGAGATGCTACTCCACGCAAGGCACTTTGTGTTGTGGAAACTACAAAATAAGTCAGATACAAACTCTTCACTCCAGCTTCTTATGACTACCTAGGCATGAGGAGCTTGAAGTAGAGCATTTGTGGGATTAAAAAAAGGTCATGAACAAGAGAGAAGTTAACAGAGAGGCAGAAACATCAGAAGAGGGTTAAAAGCAACCGCTAACTTTTGTTCATTACTTTTGCAATGCTTAAGTATCACCAAATGTGTTAAAAGTTAATGGAGAGCGGCCTAAAGAACAATGAACGTGAAATTAAAAGATCTGGGTTTAAATACAGTCTTTGCTTTAAATATGGTGTGAATTGGGCAAGTTATTTAATCTCTTTGTACCTCACTTTCAAAATATGTAAGTGGAAAACTAGATGTCCTCGAGGTTCTATAATGCTATCTCAGTTCAGGACAGGGATCACGCAGAAGAATTGGGATTTGAAGTAGTTCAGAAATTGAATGCCAAGCCTTGGTAGAATGCTAAGATTACACCCAATTCCACTCCAGATTTCCATTCATTACACCCATTTCAGTGGTGTGAGCAGCAGCTCTAACCACACACTCAAAGCTGGTACAACACCTTGCACCCAGGGCCAAGGAGGTCATGATGATTGTGTATCTAGTGCCTGGTATGGAAAATTGCAAAGGGGAATAATATGGCCAGAACCATGACAAGGATTCCATTCTTCCCACACAGAAAGTGGCAGAACTTGAGATCATTTAGGTGGTAACAAATGACAGAAATGTCCCCACTGATGAAAAGCTACAAGGGAAGCTACAGTTATGGGTTATCACATGATCATCCCCCCCCCCCCCCCCCAGCTTTCAAACCTACCAAGGGTTTAAGCTGCACAACAGGAAATGGCAGGCATATGATGAGAAAAATCGGTGAAGTCAGCATTTAGAAATCCTCTCCACCAGGTATCTTTTGAACTGTTTCGTGGAGTCTCCTAACTTCTAAAGTCCTTGAGGAACTCTCTGGGATCCAACATCCCTGTTACAGGGATATAAATATATAACGTGCACTTAATCAAAATTGTTTTACACCTGTTCCCTCCTACTAAAAATGACAGAAAAAAAACATCTGTATTACCCTCTCTGGACAGATAAAACTTCTCTTCCAAAATCTTTTGGAAGGTAATTAGGTGCCTTAAGTGAGGGGGTAATTTAAGATTTTGTCTCTCTCCAAAACTGTTGACAATATGTTAAGCAGATGGAGGTCATTTCTTTTATTTCTCTAACTTTCCCTTTTGGCTCTCTGATGAAGGATATGCTGACATCAATGTTTTGTTGTTATGCATGGTAGATAGACCTGCAGGTCCCAGAGGTGAGGCAAATCATGTCCTTTCAAATGATCTGTTATTTTTGGCAATAAATTTGGATTACCTATGACAGAAAGCCTTAAAATACTTCATATGCCTCAACTTTAGTATTAGGAGGAAGGAGGGGGGTTATAAGAGAGGAAATGGGATATGCCAAACAGAAATGGTTTTTGGTCATTTTGATTCACTGAAACAAAACGGCTCTTCAGGCACCCTGGGATCTCTGTATGTTTGGGTTTAGGATTCCAAAGGCAAAGTTCTTGGCTTTTCTAGATGACAGCAACGTCTTCACTTCCTGGAAAACCGGTACTACCGGCTTAATTGTGACTTGATTTAAATTAAGTCACAGGCCTTGAATTGTGAACTGCCTTCTGCCATTCTCCTGCTCGTCTTCTTCCTAAACTAGTTCTGCTGACTAAGGATGCCCCCCTCCCCGATGTCTTTAAGCATGTTCAAAGCTGTAATTCATACATAACACTCACGACAGCACATTGCTTGAAAGGATTGCTCCATAACTCAAATTTTCTTTCTACTTTTGCTCCTTAAATTTTGCTTCTAATTGATAAAAGCATGAAAGACTGAGCAATTAGAGGGCTAAGGGTAAAAACCAGGGCACTAAATGTATGTGGTTCATCTACTAAATCCTCCAACAAAGTATTCATTATTTCACATGAACTGGACTCTGTTTTCTAAGACACACTGGGGGCGTTTAGAATTCTAAAATTATATACTTTTGCTGAGGTCAACCAGAGACCACTCAAACCAACCAGGATAAGAGAGTTTTGCTTATATGTCGCAACTCATAAGTAATATTTAAAAAGCCACGATGCTTTATCATTTGTTACTTTTCCTAAGAGAACAAAGGTAATCTGGAGGCTTTTCATTTTCTTTATACAACTGCAGGAAACCCAGAGTGGTGTGGCCTTGACATCTGATCCCTCAGGGTTAATCCCTTGGGAAGCCAGAGAGCTCTCTTCACAGTGTGTAGAAGATCACACTATTCTATTGCATAAAAGCCATAGATCTTACCAAGACGGAAAGCCTTAAATATAGTTTATTAGACTATTAAAAAATGTATGACATCACTTCTCTATTCTCTGGTGTTCATCAATAAACCCCCATTGATCTCTACAGGAATCTCAACGTAGCCTCTTACACAGTAATACCTATGTGCCCAAGCGTCAAAGACCCTTTTACTTCACATGTGTAATTTGCCCACTTATTCCTGCTGAGATAATACTCCTGGTTTAATTGCCCATAGAGCAACTGGATAAATCGGCTACTTTGGTTTGTATTAGCTGTCTCTGCATACGTGTAAAGCAAAACAAAACATGCAAGATGTTCAAGCTATAAACTGCAAAAATGAATCACAAGTAAATCCAACAAGTATATCTAAATTTTGCAAAATGTAAAGAAAAAGAAACCTTAAAAATACACTCGGAGACATCAACCACTTTACTGTTTTGGAGGCAGAGAATTAATATATGAGAATCATATTGTATATATATAATCAATATGTTTATATTTGCAGATTTATTTTCATAGGAAGAATGATGGTGAATGAATCAATGAATTTACTTATTCAAATTTCACTTATGTAAAATGAAAGCTTAAATGAGTGAATAAATATATGCATAGAGAAATTATATAAATTACCCAAGCCTGGACCTGTTTAAGAAATGTCAGACTCATGAAGCTGACATTTGCTTGTTAAAATTGCTTCAATTTTTGAATCCTCATTTTCATTTAATGATCAGAACTGATGAAAGAAAAATCTCTTTATATAAAACAAATTATAATCTCCTTATGTATTAAACCCTTAAAGAATCATTTTCTAATTGATCCTCCCTGTTAGAGTCAAAATATAAGAATTAGAGGGCATACACATGAGATAACTCATGAACACCCAGATATGTACACACACAAAGACCTAACTCAAAAACATAAAATTAATATTTTAATAAAGCACTTTAATCTTTCAAATAACCAAAAAGGAATTCTTGTTTGATTTCCCTTTGTTCTTTCTATAAAAATTTATATGAATGTTGTATCCTTATATAAGAATAACAAGTCTCATAATGTTTTTGTTTTTTAAAGATTTTTTAATTTGTTTATTTGAGAGAGAGAGCAGAGCAAGAGAAGAGAGAGAGAGAGTGGGCACAAGCAGGGGGAGCGGCAGGGAGAGAGAGAAACAGGCCCCCCCTGAGCAGGGAGCCCAATGCAGGGCTCGATCCCAGGATCCTGAGGTCATGACCCAAGCAGAAGGCAGATGCTTAACTGACTGAGCCACCCGGGCACCCCAAGTCTCACAATGTTTTAAAATAAATCTCAGGGAAAATAAAAAATAAAAAAAATAAATCTCAGGGTGCCTGGGTGGCTCAGTCGTTAAGCATCTGCCTTCAGCTCAGGTCATGATCCCAGGGTTCTGGGATCGAGCCCCACATCGGGCTCCCTGCTCAGCGGGGAGTCTGCTTCTCTCTCTCCCACTCCACCTGCTTGTGTTCCCTCTCTCCTCTCTCTCTCTCTCTGTCAAATAAATAAATAAAATCTTTTAAAAAAATAAATAAATAAAAATAAAAATAAAAGAAATCTCTAATTCATCTTCTGGCTTCAATCTGAAGATGCTTTAGTTCTAAATGATAATACAGCATTTAAAGTGGATATTGAAATAAATGGTATATATTTGACTATAAGACCTTGGAGCATAGTTATATTCTAGACTGAGTTCTAAAACTGGAAGAATGCTCAATTAGAAAGATATGAAGGCTATTTGGACATGGTAGATATTAAAAGAGTTGCTAAAAGGCATTGTCTTTTTGGGGGGTGCTTGGTGGGCTCAGTTGGTAGAGCGTGCGACTCAGTCTCAGGGTTGTAACTTCAAGCCCCACGTTGGGTGTAGAGATCACTTAAGAAGACAAAAGAAATCTTTAAAAAAAGAAAAAGACATGGCTTTTTTTATTAAAAAACTTCTAGTATCTGGTAAATTCAGACAATGACCAGACTAATAGAATAAATAAATCTTCAGGGTGCCTGGGTGGCTCAGTCGGTTAAGTGTCTGCCTTTGGCTCAGGTCATGATTCTGGGGTCCTGGGATCGAGCCCCATGTTGGGCTCCCTGCTCAGTGAGGAGTCTGCTTCTCCCTCTGCCCCTCCCCCTGCTCATGCTCACTCTCCCTCTCTCTCTCAAATAAATAAATAAAATCTTTAAAAAATATATGAAAATGTATTATTGCCAAATGGGTTTTATGTCATTCTTACTTAAGTAAGGCTTAAAATACAGTAGGCCTATTACATGTGGGATTCTGTCTTATGTACTACATCGACATGGATTTTACATAGGATACAAACTCTATAAATTGAGTACCACAAGTATGTAAGTACAGAAACAAATGGAAACCTATTTATAGGTAACTGATTTCATGATTTTTGGAGCTATTGACTAGGGGATTTTAAAATGGCACTAGCAATGAGGGCTGCCAAGTTTCTACTTTTGAAAATTTCAGTACCTTGTGGTCTCAATTTAAAATAAACAAGAACTCAAGCAATTCTAGAGATGAAAGGCAGACCCTAACGGCTGCAGGTGGAGCAGAGCAGGTACTACTGAAAACTTGTTGATATGATTCAAGGGTCCTCAAGGTCATCTGACACTAAGGGCCACACGCGAAATCAGCAGAGGTCTAACCTGGCTAATTGTCTCCCCCTGATTGTGACGGGTTTTGATTAGAACTTAATCAGCTCTCAGCAGACTATAGGCAAAAATGCCAACTGAAGGGTGTGTTGTGTGTGTGTGTGGTGTGTGTGAGAGATGGATGCACAGCTGAATGAAGGCAAAACACCATTAACCCACTCTTCAAACATTAAAGGGGTTCCAATATGAACAAAAGTAATAAGTCCCTTCATAATAAGTGCAAACATTTTCTTTCTGTCACTTTGCAATTGCTTTTATACAAACTAAAGCAAATGCCAATATTCAGGCTTTCTAAATGTAAAAATGTGTTCAGATTTTGCCACTGAAATTTTGAAGATTGAAAATTGAAGTCATACGATTCCATAACCCACTTTTGAGTAGTTACTTTAAGACAGTTTGTGCTAAACTCAATGAGGAATTGTTTTAAGATAAATAAAACTTTTTCCTTTGCTGTTTCTACTCATTTTATCTAAATATTGATAAAAATAGAGCTATATATTTTTAAATAGGATAAAGAATAGACATTTAATCACCCAAAATGCTACGTTAAAATCAGCTCATCATTTGAAGCCTACTTTGTGATTTTCTGCTTCTTTCGATTTTAAATTAAAATGACTTCAGCCTCTCATTAGTTTTGTGCAAAGAATTTTGTACTTGGAATGGTAATCTACTTCAACTACTATTCTTATGTTAGAAAATTTTAAAGCTCAAGATTTAGAAATGGAAAACTTCCAGAAGTTATTACACTCCTAAAAGTAAAAATTTAGGGAAATTTTGTAATATGCAAATACTAACATTTTCAGTACCCATAATAAATTTAAGGTCATTTTGTTAGAGTAAGAATATAAAATGTATTATGTATATCTTTATTTGCTCACAAATTTATCATGTTTAGTATCTTTAGAGATGGGCAGGGATAGAATAGGGCAGAAAACATTGCAGGAAAAAAATATTTTACACCTGTTTTTTAAATGTAATTTGTATTTTTTAAACTTTCTTCACATTGCAGCTATAAAAATGAGACAGTGCGAGAAAACAAGAGTGAGCGAACAAGAAAGAGCTAAAACTAGATTATTTTAAGCTCAACTCCGTGGTTTTATCTTCAGTGAAGTGCTTAAAGGCATGTGATAACATTAAATGCAGATTTTCATCTACCTGATGGACTCGACAAAATCTCAAACCCTCAACTCGTGCCTCTAAATGTAACTGTCAGTCAGCTGATGTCAAAACCGAATGTCTTTGCCATGGCCTTACACATCTGGTCCCCGTCAGTGTCAAGAGGGTTTGTAGGATGTGGTGTTGTGGCAGGCAAGATGATTTATATGCACAGACCCAAAGATCTCGGAGCGCATTCGGAGGATGCATTTCATCTGGTGTACTTGCCATCAACAAATGATTGACTGAAATTAAACAAAACCTTATATCCTGAAACTTGAGCAGTCTCTGCTCCTCCCCTCATTCAGATCATGAACATATTTAGTCAGCCAAGGAATTCACAAAAGACCCATGTCAACAGTCTATTAGTGAGATAGAAAAAAAATGCGCATTAAACACCTCCATACTTTAGCCTCTGACCTCCTTAAGCTGGTACATTTTTAAAATTCTTTGCAGGATAAGGATTTACTAACCAACCACACTGGGAACTCATGAATAGATGGTGTTCAAAGCAGACCAGCGTTTTCCTTGAAAATCTTTAACTGAGAGGAGATTCATCATACCATGTATGTATGTATCTGAGAAGCAGGCATTGCTTTTAACAAATAAGGTATTTAAAATACTGCATCAGATTAGGATGGAGGGCGCCTGGGTGGCTCAGTTGGTTAAGCGACTGCCTTCGGCTCAGGTCATGATCCTGGAGTCCTGGGATCGAGTCCCGCATCGGGCTCCCTGCTCAGCGGGGAGACTGCTTCTCCCTCTGACCCTCCCCCATCTCGTGCTCTCTCTCTCTGTCTCATTCTCTCTCTCAAATAAATAAATAAAATCTTAAAAAAAAAAAAAAAGATTAGGATGGAAAGTTCCTCACTGTCTTTAACCTCTCTAGAACAACACACAGGCTTGTAATATAAGACACCCCAAATGCCTCTGTTTCTTTGTTGTTAAGGCTCACTGTTGCAACATGGTGACGGATAATGCTCTCCACTTTACTCAGTGTGAATTATTCTTTTTCACAAGCATCACAGTGATGTGTAAAACGAACACTTCGGTCCAGTTAGCATGAACATCTGTTCAGAACAACTTTAATGTACAACCATCCTGACTGGGTGCAACCAAACTTCTGATTTTGAATCCTTCCTGCAGAGAAATGCCATCCACTGACTGGAAATGCTCCCCACTCGGCTATTGTTTGACTAACCCCATTTTAGTTTTGGTAGACATAATAGAAACGAGAGACATTAACTGTCACTTTACCTTGGAGCCCTTAATTGAAGAAGAATTAGGAACCCGGCCACCAGCTACAGGTCTCTAGTCCACATGAGGAGGGCTGAGTAAGAGTTCTCGGGTGGGGAGTGTGCGGTTCGGCTCCTAACAGAAGGTGTCCATATTTACAACCTGAAGTTAATTTAACCTCCCCTAACTAGGGTGTGACATCTATTTTTATCCCAGTGCTCTAGGCCATTTCCCACATAATTCTCTAACATGCGGAAACTTGCTTGAGCGCTGACGGAAGGAAGGAAGGAAGCGGAGACTGTTTAGGTCACATCGGGGCAGGGCACATCAGCTCCTGAAGAAGCCCCTGTTCCCGCACTGTCATCTCTCCAAGTGGGCTTGTTTGAACAAAGCAGTGGCCTCCAAGTGCTTTCCGTCTAGGTAAAGAGGTAAGAAGTGGCATGTGCCGCAGCCAGCACACAGAAGCAAAATCTTTGCAGATCTTGCAAAGCCTCCAGAGAGCTGAAAAATATTCCATTTTAAGACGAGATGTTCTGACACCAGGCGCTGCTGCAGCTGGGCTCCTGGTCTGTGGCAGGTGACCACGCCACTCGTGTCCCAGCAAATCAGTCTGGTCTCCCCACTGCTCCGGACACGGGGCAGGAGGGGGCGGGGTGGGGGGGGTGTAGCGGGGCTGATCCTGCACTGCCCTCGCTTCCGCTTCCTCCCCCCTCACCTCCTATCCACAAGAGCGCCCTGGCTGCGCGAGCTTTCCCCAGGTCCACGACAGCCCTGCAAGAACTTTGCGGTTTGAAAATCCACTTGCTTTAAGAACAAATGCTACCTGGAGTTCAGAGAGCCTCCTAAGAATCTGCATGACCCTGGATGGGCAGTGGCTCGGCCCTCGGATGCCGTTTCCCTTCACACTCACTGTGGATTTCCGGTTGGGGAGTCCCCTCTCGGCAGGTCCAACACCCCTTGCTCTTTCCCCTTCGTCCCGGGTCCACAGGGCCCACAAATTCACAGGCCCTCCAGTCAACCTACCAGTGAACAGACCTGGTGATGCACTCAAATGCACTTGAAAACTATCCCCCCTTTTGTTCTACAACAGACAAAATGTGGAAATTCTAAATTCCAAATTGAAAGAAACACATCTTCTGTGACTTTCCCCGTTTTGACTTTTATTGCTGACTTGTTATGGTCTAAAGTCATCTTCTCCCAAAGGAAGTTCATTTGCCACTTAATACTGTACTCCACAGAGATGACAGAAAATGGCCAAATAGTTTTTAGAGATAAAGGCATTTTACTTGGCTTCTGACCCTATTAATTCCGCATTTAACTTAAAACCCCAACAGTTAACTGCTCTAAAAAGTAAAGTCTATTAATTTAAAACAGCAACCCCAAAAAACCCACAAAAAACCCCATAGTGATCTTCCGGAATATGTCACTCTTGAGCAACAACTATATTCACTTCATATACATAAATTCATTTATTCCTTAGAACAACTTTATAAAGTAGGTGTTAGTTTTTTTTTTTTTTTTTAAGATTTTATTTATTTATTCATGAGAGATAGAGAGAGAGAGAGGCAGAGGCAGAGGGAGAAGCAGGCTCCCCGCGGAACAAGGAGCCCGATGCGGGACTCGATCCCAGGACCCTGGGATCATGACCTGAGCCGAAGGCAGACGCTCAACCGACTGAGCCACCCAGGCGTCCTAGGTGTTAGTTATTCCCATTTTGCAGGTGCAGGAAAGGAGATGAAGAGAGAATCTAGAATTTGCCTAATGTCACTAGTAAATAGCGGAGCTTGGATTCAAATCCCTTTCTCGCTCCAAATCTCATGCTGCTCCCTCCAAACCCTACTGTTTTCTACTGTATTTTGGCCACATTATATTTATTGTTGGACTTGGCTGTCAAGCAGCTTAGAGCTAAATTTGATGCTCCAAGAGAGTAAGGTATTACCTTTGATATATTTGTTTTCCCTCCCTACTTTACACTTTAACAATTATTATTATTATCATTATTATTATTACTGTCTCATGTGATAAGCTTTCAGTTAGTCGTTCAGAAGCCTTCACTGAATTTTACCTAGATTAGGCCTTATGTTGGACATGAGGTGATAAGATGAATAAAATAATTTCCTGTGTTCACAGAATTCATCCTAGTCAGGGTGACTTGCAGTTATATTTTGAAATATAAAGATGGGATCCCAAATAGATCCTTGGAGATAAGAAAAGCCTTCCTAGAGTCAAAGTTTGAACAAGAGTTATTTCGAGTTAGCAGAGGCAATCCAGGCAGGGTGGACAGCATGAGGACAGCAGAGAGCACAGAGGTGAGAAAAAGGATGCGTGGAACATGGACTCCTTACGCCTTCTGGGAAGCAGACGATAAACCATGGTTATAAATAAATATTATAGCAATTTTGTGATGCAGAAAACAGAGTGCTGGAAAACCTTAGCGCAGGTCAGCATCATGAATTATTTGCGGAAATCATAAGAGAAACTAAGCACTGAACTCCCTTCTGCTTCAAAACCCCATTTAAAATATTTGTTAAAGTGACCACGTCTCTCTGTGGAAGACTAAGCTTTTTAGGAAGTTTTGCTTTGTTTTACTGCCTCTGTGTTAGGTACAACAGAAACTTTTATCATTCCTTCTACCTCAGGGGAGAAAACAAAATAATTTTCATTTTTTTTCTTTGGAAATTTCAGGATATTACTGATATTTAAATACATTCCAGATCTTTGTTTTTAGACGTCTGCATCTTATAAAGGCTCTCTAGGCATAAGTCTTACTATTTATCTTGAACTCAAAATACACTTTTTGGTAAATGCTCATCGACAAATCTTTGTTCTCTGACCTAAGAGGCATCTCTTTCTTTAAGAGTCTCAAGCTCCACCGACTGAGCTAGCTGGGTACTCCTTGCATCTCTTTCTTTAAATTTACTTTTCAAATTAACAGTGTTTCATTTTAGGACTTCAACTACCCATTAAAACACATGGAGTTTTGTTTGTTTGTTTTTTGCTTTTTAAGGCACAGGACACAAAAAAACCGAAATGTTTCCGGGAACAAGGAAAGTTTAGAACTACGGGCAGATGGACAGTTAAAGTGCAGAGGGCCTCGGGGGTCACTCATCCTATTGCCAGGGTTTACAGCTGAGCAAGTGACACCCCCAGAGGTGGAGTCACTGGGGAAGATCACCAAATTTATTAGTGACCGAGCTCAGAGTAGAGTGAGGTCCAGGACAAAGTCGCAGAAATGACCTCCTGGAGTTCTGGGAGCACCGAGGCTTTGAAGGCCCTGTGAGATGCATGTCTTCTTCCACAGGAAGATCGTCAGAGACAAGTGTAGGAGGAGAGTGGTCAGAATTGAGCTGTCAAGAGACGCCACAGGGCGGAGAACGTTCCAAGCTCTGAGTGTGACTGGGGGATTGACACCACTTCCTGGGTGGGAGTGCCCCACTAGCATCTCCTGGGAGGAGACACTGGGCAGATGGGGGGCCCTGCAGTCGCTTCACTGGGGTCCTCTGTAGTGGCCCCAACTCTGCCTGCAGCTCCAACACACCCCAGAGCCTGCGGGACACTTGGGGCTACAGGTGCTGCCAGGCATTCCCTATGCTTTCTTCTCCTGTCTCACGAACTTGAACGCTGGTCCTTAGGATCGTTTAGCTCCTGAAAAGGTAACATTTCCGAGTGCAGTTGTAGCTTTTCTGGTTTCACGTTGCTTTTTGATTTAGGACAGACGACTGTGCCCCACCGACGGCTACGAGAGCCAATAAAGAACTGCATGCAGGAAGGTCTGCTCTGTGAATCAGAAGACACAGAGACCCTTTCTGTCCCCTCCTTTAACAATCTGTATTAGAATTAAAGCAGAATGGCTGGTCAAGCTTTGTAAAGTATCTGCTTTTTGATTTTGCTGATGCCATCCTCGTATTGACGACACCAGAATTAAAAAAAACAAACAAACCCACTCAAAATGAATGTTACAAATGGACCCAGCACCATGGAGCAAAGGATTATGGGCCCCATCCATTTGTGCTCCTTGTCTTCTATTATTGCCTGCTGACTATTTCTGCTCATAAGGGACCGTGAACTATCCATGAGTGCAAAATGGATACAGCACAAATTGATTCGGTAACATCACACAGACATGTATGAATAATGAGGTTCAGTTGCAGTCTGTCACACAGCAAGCATATCAGTGTAACTGATTTATCAAAACTTGACTGGATAAAGTCTCATTCTTGGGAGAAGGTTATCAACTGTTTCTTTACTTTTTTGGTAAAAAAAATTTTTTTTATTTTTGAGCCAACTTAGACCCTTTATAATTTAAATATAGAAAAAACTGAACTGGCACAGAACTGACCTAGTTCCTCTTTCTTAACCAAAAGAGGCGGAAGAGGAGAAAGGGGAGGAGGAGGAAGAGAAATGATACCAACATTACCATAAAGCTTGAAGGCTCATCAGAGATGCTAATCAATTTCAAATTCCCTAAGGATAGCTGCGTCTTTGGCTCTGTATGGGTGTCTAGGACTGTTAGGAGAATATAGCTAAGTCATTAAAACAAGAGAAAATGAGCTTCCCATTAATCCCTCCTATAGAAATATCCTAGGATAGTCAGTGAGAAAAACAAAAAGACACTCTGCATTCATTCCCCATTATTTGTCATGCAAATACGGTGGGGAGAGGTGTCAGAACCCCAAGGGAACAGTGACCACCTCAGGCACAAGTCCAATATCTCCAAAAACTTGCCTGGTAATCCCCTGTGTTTTTCAGAGGAGGGAAATTTCAAATTCCCACCATCTGCCCATTTAAATGAAAGAGGCAGGAACCAGACTACCCATCTCCTAAGGTTTCTTCCAATTCCCAGGTTCCAGGAGACCTTGAAGTTTAAAAATAAAGATTGAACAAGGAAGGTTAACGTTTTCTGAAAAGAGAGAGACTGAACGTAAAAGCATGGGTTAAAATACCCATAATTACATCACACAGCTCTATGCAATTGTCAGATGAAGCGAGGACAAAGTATACAGATGTAGAGACTGAACTTGCCTCCAAGTAGAGAGAAAGCTATTCAATAGAATTCTTTAAGGGTACAAAGGTACCACTTAGTAAGTCACTGAGTTCAAGCCCCAAATAGCATCTTTGTGAAGCCAGTCGATACACCCCTAAAGAGAGGCCCTACATGCCAGATACTACACACAGAGAAAAAAAACCCTTTCTACAAGTTGTAATCTAGGCAAGAACATGTGGGGAAGAAGGTGAAGTGCGCTCAACCGAACAGACCTGCAACACCTTACAGATGCAGCATGGCTTCCCCAGTCTAGGGTTTCATTTTGTACAAGGATAACAAAGGATCCTGTTACTACCTCTTTAAACACAGCATTCTAAAAAAATGTGAGGGAAATTAAGCAAATTCAGCAATAACTTGATTAACATATTTAGTCACATTGGTTCGTAAAAAAATCAATTATTTAATATAGGCATTAAGTAAAAAAAAAAAAGAAAAAAAAAGGCATCTGTAATTTATTCACTTGGCCCTAGGGATATCTTTGGAATCAAAGACAGCTTAACTGAGTTCTGAAGTTCTCACCAAATACTTGTACACGTTTTCAAAGGGCCTTGAAAGCAGTTAGACACTTTCTGCTTCAGGCTACACATTAACTAAATTCCAATGTGCCCCGCACAGAGCAACCTCTTGATCAATTATTTCCTGCACCTCTTCAGAATGTTCTTTCTGCGGAGTGTGTGGTTAGGCCCTGGGATCTGTGTAGAGATTCTGACAATGCCAGGACACACACACACACACACTTGGAAGCTCCATGGTCCTAAGACCCATGCAGCTGTCATCCTCACAGCAAAGAGTAAAGAGTGAGAGAATTCAGAATTCACAAGGAGGACACAGTGTGGGAGGGGGTTTGCAGAAAGAAAAAACCAGAGAGGGAGAAAGACAAGAAAAGCAGAGAGTCAGGAAAAAAGAAAAAGAGGACATCTTCTGTCTATATCAACAGTTTCTAGATTGAGATCTTTCTTTTGTGTTGAGAAACCAAGTGAACAAATGGGACAAATGCTATCCTGAGGACGTGCTATCACCGTTTCAGATCGAAACTCTGCCCCACAACATACACTCACAATGCAAGAAGCCCCATACTCAATGGCTCCAAGGCCACACTATGAGCCAGACCTAGAGCTTTGCACACAGCTAATAAGTTCTTGAGTCACTAATTTAAGTGACTTAGTGAATTTAAGTCACTAATTCATTGGAAACACCCATCCCTACCCATCTGTGCAACAGTCGAAAAACAGAGATGACAACACCTGGCAAAGCATAAAGCTGTGTCCTGCTGGGAGGGACAGAATTACCCAGAATGGCAGCTTCCTATCACTGAGAAGCTTGGCCACCTGCCCAATAAGCAACCAAGTTTGTGTCCCTCTTTCCTCTGCTCCCAAACCCACTGTCTGCATGGTTCACTCCTTCATTGCGCTAAGACTCGAAAGGTTCATGAACCTGAAGTTCATTCGTGTGTGGAAAGTCAAAACCCGTGCAAAGGTGTTTACTGGAGGGAAAACACAGCTGGCTGCGAGGCAGGAGGCTTGGATTCCAGTCCCTGTCACCGACTTCCAGTGTGAACTTGCCCATGTCCTACACTGTCCAGAGCTCCCTTTTCTTATCTGTGAAGAGAGGGTGCTGAAATGAGATGGGGGAGGGGACAGTTGAGGGGCTCTAGTCCTACACTCTCTAATTCTAAGGTGGCACACCTTTTATTTTGCTCCAAAAATAAAATCATAATCTTTCTCAAAAGATTTTGAGTTTGGTCATTGCTCTAGTAAATAAATAACTGCCTGTCATATCACTAAATGAAAAAGCAGATTACAAAAATAAAATAATTTCGGTCATGTTAGCATACACATACATATATATCTTAAGCCCTATCTAAGAAAATCTACACCTTGGATGGTAGTATTGGGAATAAAGTTCATTTTTATCAGCATACTTTAAAAATGTATATTTCTGATTTCCTTCAATGACAATGAATTTCTCTGAAAATCAGAAAAATAATGTTAGAATTAAAAAGCTAAGCCACCACCCCTAGCTATTTTCAGGCTATCTTCCAAGATTTTCCCAGCACACATCTGTGACAGACCGATCATGTATATGTGAGTATGTGTACATAATAAAAGCATTGAGATTCAGTGAGAGGAACGGTGACACTTAGGGAAAAAAAAAGTGACCTAAACATTTTAGAGAACAAAAATTAAAACCTGCGAGAGGGTTTAGAAGAATTTGGATAATCAACAGAGTGTTAAACTCAGCCCCCCCCCCCCAAATTAAAAGCATTGCTTGAATTAATTTGGGGAAGCTCCAACTCTGAGAATTCTCTTCTAATCAACTTATAATTCATTAAGATTGGGCTTTTCTAGATCTTTGCATATGCTTCCACATCTTCTCCTTCCATAAAATCGACTCCACTTTGCTTCCGGCGAGGATGAGCTGGATTTGCTGGTGCTGACTTCAAAGGCTTGAGGCCACCGCTGGCCACCTGTGCCAAAGCCCTGAACTGTGAGCAGGCTGCAGGTACCACCAACCCTCTCCTACCTGATCCAGGTTAACTCGGTGGGAGAGCAGGAAGGGAAATGGGTTGAAAGCATTAAGCAAGTAATTCGGAAGCTCAGGAGAGCCTTGAGGCAGTTGGAATAACCATCTCTGAACCAGAAGCCATGATTACAGAGAGGGGACGACAGGAACTCCATCAGGTTGAAATAGGAGGCAGGGACTATCTCAGGCACACCTGCCCTGACCCCCTCACCTTGGAGACTCTGGCTGGCTTCAGTCCAGCCCCAGGGCCAGCTAATCAGTGCCCTCGAAAGCCAACAAGAGTGTCTACTGTCCTTCGGGGATGTGTCTCAGCCTGTCCCTACACTCTTCATCACCTCTGTCACAACTTGGGCCCCGGGATGCCTTCAGCTGAAGATGAAACAGGGTGTGAGCTGCCCCCACCCCAGAAAAGACTAGAACAAGGCTGTGCTCTATCTAGCAAAGGTGGGGGTAAAACACGGAGGTGATGCTGCTTCAGAATCTATTGTCTGCACATCCTCAGGGGACGAGGGGGAGACATTCTGCACATAATTTTCCAGAGAAACAAAGCATCACAGAGGATTCTGGGCCCAGACGCTCTCCTTCCCTGCTGCAACTCCTTTCTCTGGGGTGCTAAACAGTTTCATTTCCTGCCTGAGCTTTCTACAGCGAACTCGAATAACTCAGCCCTCTGCCATCCTGACAGTTTAGTTAAACCCACAGAGCAGAATGTTACAAATAGAATCCCAGGCAAGAGGGGAGTTGCCCATAGGCTCAAATTAACTACCAGTCCCCAAGTAGCTAACCTTCACTTATCACACAGAAAGAACTCTGAAGCAAAACCAAATCCATGAGCAAAATTCATCATGCTAGGAAAGAGAAGAGGAGAAAATAAACATCTCAAGTCCATAGCTGCTGTTTCCAACTCTCCCTCCTGACTCCGGGTCCTGACAGAGACCGTGTGTCATAGCCTTCCCTCTGCCTGGAGAGGTAAATCTGTTTTTAATGCAAAACTTCTTTTTTGTCCTTGAGACCAGCAGTGAGCTCACTGAGGAAGCAGGGCCTAAGGGTTTACACCTGTGACCCAAACTTTCCATTCTGTGTGAGATTTTTTAAAAAGAAAAACAATTCAAGGCAAGTTTCTGAACCACTGCTTTTCCTTAGGCCAATGGTTACCAACAGTGATAGCAAACCTTTTTTTTCCCCCAAATGTGACCTAAATTATGACTTAAAATACACCAGACTTCACCTTCACTTCCTTCCAAGTCCCTCCAAAGGCCATCTCATTTTGCAGATCTGGAAGGGGTGAACATCAACAGTTAAGCCTCTAAAGATAATGGTTGACAGTTACCTAAAATCACAACTCAATGTCATTTCCTTGTTTCTTAGCTCTTGCTCTGTCACAACATATGTAGACTACTAGAAGAATTAATATGGCCAGGGGTGCCTGGGTGGCTCAGTCGGTTGAGCGTCCAACTCTTGATTTAGGCTCAGGTCATGATCCTAGGGTTCTGGGATCAAGCCCCACATCAGGCTTCGCACTGGGCATGGAAACTGCTTGGGATTCTCTCTCTGCCCCTCCCCACCAACCTGCCTCTCTATCTAAAAAAAAAAAAAAAAAGAATTAATATGGCCAGGTAAATACTAAAAATGAGTCATGAATGACTCCCAGTAGGGCAGAACACCAAGGTTTTGTTTTATTCCGAAGATCCCTCATACAGTGTGAGCCAATATGACAGTGAAACCAGGATGGTGTTCAGGAAATTATGGTAGTTAGCTTATGAGAATTTAAGCCCAACACAAATGAAAATCAAATAAATAGGTAGCTAAATAATTATCAGAGGTTTTATTCCCCAGCAAATCCATCATAGTGGCATAAAAAATGTAATGAATGATAATAATGATCCTCTTCTTTCCGTCTCTGGCTGTTCCACTCTGTTTGCAGAAATGTTCCCTCATTTTAAATGTACTGTCATGGTGTCCATTAGTACATTGGGTAAGGCGGGGGGGCACTCCCAAAGGTATACACAGAATCTCAGCAAAACAGAGCCTGAGATCCGCATGAAAAAATAAGGAGAGTGGAGTGAGCCAGGTTTCATGACTGCTGGTGTCAGACTGTGCCGTGTGCTCCACAACCCTGCCTTCTTCCCGACTACCCCCAGCAATAACTGGAAGGAACAACTGTTCCCTCACTGTCACCTCCAGCTCCCCTGAGAAAGTCTGGAGCACTAGGAGGCTAACTGACACTGAGTCACCAGCTTCTAAGTGCAGGACAGGGATTCGACTCCCAGTATTTCTGACTCCAAAGCACTTTTCATGGCACCGCGATTCCAGAGGTGGTGCCTGAGGTATTTTGAGCTGCCTCCCTTTGCTAAAACAGTTCATCCTTGCACTACCCAAGTTTCGCTAGGACACCAAAACTCCACTGTGGATTCAGAGACAATGAACAGCTCATAAATTGTGTTAAGCCATAGTCTGTGTCAAAGGAGCAGGTATTAAATGCTGAGTCACTGCTATGCTTTGCAGAGATAATACTTTATCCTCCCTGTCCACATATTCTAGCCAGTCAGCTAGGCTTGGAGAAAAATAACTCAAGCGGAGCTGCGCATCAAAGCTGAAACGACGGAAACTGTTTCTCTGTCCCGAAATCCCTTCCCGCCTCCCACACCTCGGCAAGCCTCGGTGTCTGCCTGTTTTCATGAATCACACACAGGAACACAGCTGATGTCACTGGGCCTAATTTGGGTGGATGGAATGCTACCCTCCCCAGCTGTGTTGCATCAGGAATATTCTTGCGAAATCAACTTAGAAAAAGTTGCTTTGTGACACTTGCCCTTCCTAGTTTCTGTTCCGTCAGTGAAGTCAGGTCTCCTGTTCATATACCACTCCCGGGGTGTCTCCTAGAGGGGATAAGGCAAGCTCACAACTGGCTATAGTGCAGATCAGTGTGGTGGGTTCTGCAAGCAAGATCCTCAGAGCCATCGACATTTGGGGGTAGACTATTAGGGGAGGGCACTTGAGCCCAGTCTTGTAAAAGTATGACAGCCGGAGTTGGGGGAAACAAGTGAGACTTTCCCAGGCTGAGATACCCAAGAAGAAACTACAGCCCCACGTTCATTGCGAAGAGTGTATGTTTGTCTCAAGTCCTTCTTTTATTTTACACAGCCCGGATCTCTAGCCTGTGACCTTCTTTGGTGGAGCCTTAGTCTTAATAAGGAAAACCAATCTTTAGAAGACTACTAAGAGGTTACAGAGCAATTTACATTTAAATAGGTAATTACTGAACAAAATCGAAATATAAATCTAAAGGAATGATTATAATGGTGGAATCTGAGACAACAGGACAAGTGAGGGGCCCTCTCAGCATCCATCAAATCTGATCACTTGAGGCAGTATTTTCAAAGTGAAGGATCTAGACCTCTAGCAGTATTATGAGAACTACAGGTGATACGTAGATAGAGCGTTAACAAACAATGAATCATATAATAAGAAAATTATTCCCGTATGAACCCTCTTTCAAAGTAGTCAAGGAGAAAATCTCAGTATGGTGCTAACAGATCTTTAACAACTCTCTCACACTGGCTAATCTCCACTTTTAACAAAGAGAAAGTAGGCTTGAGGAGTAGAGCTTTGTCTGCTTACTTACGGCAAGTAATGTTATTCACGGCAAAGGGATGTTGAGGAGGATATACAATTTCCACAGAAAACTATTAGGGTCTATTTAAAAATATATATTAAGTAAATCCTGGCAATACATGCACATTTTGAAGGCGGTGCATGGATGACCGTAGTTGGGGAAACCCTGTCTCATAGCCTGTTCATAAGGCGGCTTTATCTTTTGGCTTTACTGACCCAGAAGTAAAACCCAAGAGTGAGAACCAGAAGGAAAAGCCAGCACTGAGCATTTAGTGGCAGCGGGACCCAGAGGCAGGGCGCGGAAATGCCATCGCGTTGGCTTTCCCAGGCAGAGGCAGGAAAGAGCTGTGACCCACTGTCCAAAGTCCTTTTCTTTGCATGGCAGACCAAAAATAATTAGAAAAGTAACTAAGCTGTGTGTGCATACATACAACCTGACGCCAACCTTGGGCTTTTGTTTTTTTAAGGTAAATTCATAATCATGCTATAGTCATAGGAATGAAACATTTAAAACCAAATTTTGAAATGCAACAGCATTTTGTTCCTTTCCTGACCTATTTATGCTTCATTTAATGCTCAACACCACTGACATTTTTGTAGAACTGATAATACACAAAGCCATATAACTTTCCTTTTTAAAAGCAGAGTTATATAAAATGTGCTTTAAAACATGTATAAAGAAATGCGAAATCACAATTTTTTAAAAGGGAAGAAATCTTGACTGTCCTTTGTTTTGTCAGAAAGAAAGTTTATCACCCAATAAAAAAGAAATTATACTTACAGCTTTAAATGGGCAAGGCGCACATTGTCAAAATGCACATATTTTGTTGAAAACAGTCTCCCTTAGGCAGGAAAAACAAAACTACTTTTAATGACAGAACTTTTTAGATTGTACTTGGGAGGGAAGAGTGTTTATGAGAAATAAAGCTAATGAGTCACAGAGCAAAACAAAATGAATGGAGTCGTTCCTCACTTGTCAGTGCATAACTTGATAAGAAATCAAGCCCTGCCAAGAGGAACTGGTAAAGGTCCATTCTGCTCTGTACCCCTGCCAGGTGACCTCCCTTAGAATGTGCTTTTGAAATCTTCCAGGTCTAAACAATCTCACCTGCAGAAATTAAGGAATGCGCCCCAAGGTGTGTGCTGAAACCTCACCAGTTTTGGTATTCCACCAGCTTCAACAGTTCTTTTGGTTGAAATATACATTAAAGCTCCTGAAACTTTCTAAACTCTTCATTAATCCTTCGCATTTCAACATAAATTCATAGCCTACATTGCATACAGTAATACCGAGTTGAAAAGTAAAAAAAAAAAAAAAATTAGGTCAAACAGGTTATTTGGCATCATGTAAGCACTAGGTAATACAGCTACTTAACAAAATGACTTTTTTTTTTAAAGGAACAAGCCTGCAATGTTGTCAAACCAGTTTGTGTGTTGATAAGAGTACAAAATTTAATTACTTATGGGTTGTTGAGGAGAATCAGGCTTCTAGTACGCTTGGTGAAATTCAAACCACGCTCATTGTGCTCAGCAGGACCCATTACACAATTTGTGGGGCCCAGTGCAAAATGAAACATGGGACCCCTTATCCAAATATCATTAAGAATTTTAAGATGGCAGCGTAACATGACCTCAAGTGCCAGGCTGTGTGGGACTCTGCAGGTCCAATATCCGGGCAGCCGGTGATTCCTCCTTCCAGACCCTAAAAAAGTTCTTTGCAAACCAGAGTCAGAGAGGTGCCCATCCTACATTCGAATGAAAACACACCATCCAACGCCCCAAACGATATTTCCCTTAACAGATTCAAAGATTGACATAGTTCTGGTATTTCCTCTTTCTGTCAGGTTCCCCCCCCCCCTTTCAAGCCTGAATAAAGACTTCTCAAAATATTTCCGTTTCCTGCTGCGGAGCTAAGCCAGGGAATCGCGTGGCTGTGAACAACAGGCAGTTCAGTGTATTGTAAAGGAAGATGTTAACAATCATCTGAAAGTCAAGGCCTGCAGCCCACCACTGTCTGGATGACCTTGTCACAGTGGCGTCTTTCTTTTCTTGTTAATGTGTCTTTCAGCACTCAAACAGGATGTCAGCTATGAGAGAAAGCGACTGCCCTCTTCCTCCCATGAACCCCAGAGCTCTTTCCATGCCACACAGGGATCCCTGTTACTTTCCAGGGATCAACTATGCATTGCGGCTTAACCTCCAAAGGCGGCAGATGCATAATACCTTAAAAGCAAACAAACCCAGGCACACGCAAACCCCAGAAAGAGAAGTCATTCTACAAATCCTGCCTCTGAATTCTAGCATCTTTTCTTGTTTCTCCCTTTAGAAGCTTCAAATTATCCTCTCTGAATTTAACAACTCTTTCTGGCAATGAAATATGAAGAGGTGATGATTTCCTCCAAATTAGGAGGACATTAACAATTAAGTGTTAATGCGAACACCGTTAACAGTAATGCAATTATAACTGTATTCCACAAAGGGCAATAGGAAATAATTACTCTGATTCTCAAGTGATGGTTCTAGGAGAATGAGATTCTCAGTCTAAAATTCATTAGGAGGGGCTCTGAAACTCAGAAGCGCACCTACAGCTGGAGGAGCCTCTCTTTCCCGATAAGGATAACCCCATCGGTGCCAATGCAAGCTCTCTCTCTCTCTCTCTCTGGCCGTCTGCTTTTGTTCCTGAAAAAATGGCTGCGGTGGGGGTCCTGGGACCACTAACTTGCTGCTCCTGGGGCTGCCCCATAGTCCTGAACAAAGCTTATCTGAATAGTCAGAGATGCTGTTTGAAGCTTCCCAGCTGGACCCAAAGCAAATGACACCCAGTCATCACTGTATGGCTTCTAAGGACGATGAAAAGTGTATCCCAGGAAATGACTAATCTCCAATTACCATATGCATGTCAGCATGGAGACTTGACCAGAGAGAGTAGTATAATAGCAGATAAACCATTAATGCCGGTCTCCGTCTTATTTGATTAAAATTGGAGAACTAAACAGAGAAGCTGATAGAATCAGTCAATTGCTAATGTTTTCTCCTAATGATTCATAGATGGAAGTTTAAAATGGGCCTCTCAATTCCATAACAAACTTCGATTGTAGCAGTCCTTCCTTCAACAATCCATAAATCCTTCTCCCCTTCCATTCATCAAAGATTAACATTACTAATAATGGATAGAATGTATTTTTTGAAATTTCACTTCTCTATTCCCTACTTTCTGAGGGGTTTGTCCACAAGAATGACAAAATGAAATCAGGGGAAAGAGCTCTTATTTATTTATTTATTGGTCTCTTTCCTTCAACATAAGCTCATCTGTTAACAAATTCTGAAGATTTCCTTCTTCACTGTCTTGCTCAGAGCTATCAGAGTCCATTCTAACATGGCAGGTTCATGAAAGGCCTTGCTGTCGCACGTGTGGATGGTGTTCTTGCCTCCCAGCCGGCTCCCTTTTCCTTCTCTGTCCTCGTCTCCCGGTTCATTAGGACTGCCCAGATGAAGAACCCCAACAACTCCTTATTCTGGAAAACCAAATCTAACCCCTGCTTGGGCCTTCACAGGCTCCATGTGTGAGCACCTTTCCAACCTCAATGCCCAGGACTGCTCTGTCAACCTGGTCTTCTTGCCTGACCTGCCAACTCCCACCTTCAGGCCTCTATTCTTTGCCTCCAATTCCCTCACTGTTCCCTTGGGCTTTTTTCAGTGGCTAAGCTCCTCTATAAAGCTTTCACTACCTTCAGAGTCCACAAAGAACTCTTCCCTTTCTGAGAGCCAACAGGACTGAGAACATTATTACACAGGAAACATGTATTTATAGAGATTATCTTTTCTAAATCCGGGGCGTGGTCCCAACTACACTTCACATTCCTTGGCATCGATAAGGATCATGTCTCCATCTTCTCTTTGTACTTCATTTTAGGCTACATAGTCTACAAGTTCATGCTAGTCACTGAGGATAGAAATTGCAGTCCTCTAGACTGAACAATTCAACCTGGATAACTGGTAATGGACCACTTCTACTATTAGTCCACTTGCAAATTATGGGTAAGGCGAAGCTGTGTCTCTTAGTGGTGCCAGACCATGAATTGTCATGATTCAGGACAGCATGCCTTCCATTAAAAGGTGCTGAAAGGATGCACTTGGTGATCAGTTTCGATGTAAATGGTAACCAGTGAAAACAGAATCTAAAAACCAAAGAATTCAGTATTTTCCTTCACAGCTTCTCATTATATCTATAGGGAATAATGAAGTCATTAATATTACATGTAAAATAGTTTTTACATACAGAAGATTGCTCTACTGTTTCTTTCAACATTTAATAAGTGACTTCTTTGTCAGGATATTTTAGAAATAACTGCTATAAGATATAGGATATAGATATCCTAAGCAGAAAGTCAAAATAAATAGCCCTAACTCTGGGCTCATAAACAAAAGTTCTAGAAACTGTAGAAAAAGCTATAGCTATTCATAGAAAACACATACACACACGCACAAAACCATACACACAAAATATAAAATGTAATTTAATAATTTATGACTCCAGAAAAAGAAGAAGAAATGTAGATGTTGAAAGAAATAAACACAAATCCCAACTTTACAGTGCCTGGGGCTAGTTTCACCCACAGTAATTGGACATCTTGCAGATCTCAGAACTAGTCAACCCAGTTACTTCCAAACACTTGTTTTAGTATGTGTTTTATCACTATCCCACAATAGTCACTGAAGGGTCTATGCTTGCAATGAGTTAAGACTATGTTTCTCTCAGCTACTATAAATAATAACATTAGAAGTATTAGTAATTATAAAAATTGTAATCTTTTGAGTGTTAAAACACTAGAAGTTAAAGACCCCTTGAGATATTTTTTCTTTCTCAGAACCTGAAGGAGAGCATGAGACAATTTTTTCATTCCTGGTTCTCCATTAGCAACCATCAGCACTCCACAGCTTTCACGTTAAAAGCATGGGCACTTAAAGACCTTAGCCCATCATAAACTCTACCCAAAGGACATGAGCAAGAAGCATGCATCAGGTGAAGGGACAGTGCCTCCCAGGACAGGGGGATTTGTCACACTGTGTAACAGGATCCCACGGACCTGTCTCAATCAAGTTAATTAGAGACATCTGCAGCACAGAGATCAAGCCAGGCTAGCCCTGGCAGCTTATTTGCACCAAAAAGGTACAACTCACGTGGGAGGTAAGAGGGCTAGAATGACAAGCAGATAGCAATCAGTAACAGGAGCCGGCTCAGTCATCTGAGCATACTCACTGCTGAAATAAAGCTGGTAGGACCAAGGGATGCAAATGTCGAGCTGATGAAAGGGCTGAAGGATATTTGAATAAACCTTTGATATTCTTAGCCCCTGCAGGAATCTCAACACTGTAAATGGAGCCCCCTCCACCCCTCCACCCAGCACCTGCTTGAACTCTTTATTCACCTATGCATTACCTCTCAGGGTTGCTCACATTCACTCCAAGGACCCTGACCACTGTTTTTCTGCAAACAACTCTGCCCTCTTCCAAGATGTTGTTACTGATGGAGGAAGATATAGCTCAGGGACATGCTGTGTTTGAAGTTGTAGCCTTTGTACAGCTGACACTTTGAAACTTTGCCTCTAGAACTGACACTCTATGTATCTCAAATGCTAGTTTCAGAAAGCCCCATCATTCCCAAATGCTGCATTCCAGGCCTGTTTTTTAAGCAGCCTGGCCCTACTGAAGTTAGTAGAATTTAAATCTTTAAAGTATTTCTTTTGGTCATCCTCTCTGTTGATATCATTCTTAAATTCACCAAAATGGTAGCAGCCAGCTTCTCACAGATTCCACTGGATTCCTTTGATTCTGCTTTGCATACATACACTGAGAAGAGCTAGGTGTCTTCACCTATGACAAACAGGCTGTTTTCTCTCGGTTATACTAGGATACTGTCTTGTGTTAATGTTAACGACACACAGCATACAAGAGAGGCGAAAGAACTATGCCCACCATCAAGAACTGTAGTTATGACAGACCCAATTCTCAGAGCTCCATAAATCTGAAAATACAGTTAGCTTAATCATCTATAATTTGGTGTGGGATGGATGTCATATCCTGACACACTCTTCCAGCTCCAGAACATGTTTTGATTCAGTGTTCTAATTTATTAACAATGATATCTTCATCTACAGAGTCAATATACCACCATCAAGGTTTACATATGAATCTCCGTTCAAGATTATAAACTGGTGGCCTATGGACCAATTTCCGCTCCGTACGTGGAACTTCTGGCCAGCACAGGGTTTCTTCAGAGTAATCAGAACCAATATTTAGAAATCCGAAGATTTCATGTAGAAGTATGCATTTCTGCCTTCTTGTGAAAAATTAGAAGATCTGACAACATTGGTTCCATTTTCTTCATCCATGGAAATATTCTGCCAGAATGGGTGAGCAGCCATCCCTCTCAAGAGGGTCCCTACTCTACGTTGCCCTTAGGATGCAGTTTAGACACCAGGCCTGATGGTAGATTTGTGCCTGGCTGCCGTAGCCAACCTTCTGCAGGAAGGTTGCATCCCCTGCAAAAAAACCTCTTTGTCACTTCTCAGAATCTGCTATGTAATCAATAATATTTTACAGATTGTCTTCTACTTTAAGAAATATTCATCAGCATAGAATAGCCCGAATAGAGTTTTCAAGGATCTCAGTCTGAATTCCAATTTTGAATGTAAAAATTCCCCAAAGGATCAGCAATCCTTGTTGAGTTTTCCTACAAGCATGACTAATACAATACAGGAAGGTGTTACCATGCAACCATCCATTTTTGCCCTGGCAACAAGGAATGCTCAATTCTCCCACCGATATGATAGCATCCCGGGACGGCTTTAACATGTCAGAGAGAATATCTCTAGGCCCCCGACTTTGTCATAAGGTGCCAAGCCTGTTGGTATCAAATCTTGGCTAATAGAGGGACCAGCACTTCAAATTTATTAAACCTGTTTTGGAGTATAAATTACAGATACTAGGCCACTCTGCTCCAGCCAAGAGTCACTCAGTCTTAAGACAGAGGGCAGGCCAGCAATTGTTCCAGAACGATGCAGAGTGACCTGGCGGGGGGGGGGGGGGGGGGAAGGGGAAGGAGAAGCCAGCCATGCTAATCAAAGACAACGTAGTTGTATGACTATTTAAAGCCACTGCAAGTGAAAGGACAAATTATGGCAACTCATAACTGTCTAGGCTACAAGCGTTCCAGGGCTATTAAATTTCCATAAAAAGCAAGGTCTATTACAAGAATTCTGCCCCAATGTTAAGACAGTGATTGCGAAGTGAAGCAACTTCCTATTTCTGCGCTATGCCTACACCTTACTAAATGAACTGGGCAAAGAGGTTTACTTGACCGGGAAATGACTAGTCAAAGGACATACCCTCAAGTGACTATCTGTGGCTTTTGTAACACGTTCCCTGTCGAACAAAGGTGTCACAGTGGCATGGTGAATAAATAATCCTTTTCTTTTCCTGTAAGTTATACAGTATTAAACGTTAATAATTAATTTGTCTCTGTGAATTAACACACACGATCTTTTCAAACAGGTACTGGTGTAACCTCACCCCTCTCCTGCGAGGTGGCTAATCATCTCCTACACTTCACACTTACCCAGCTCAGTATCGCTGACCTTAGCTAGCTAAGTGTGAAACGGCAGATGGTTTGCAGGGCTCAGTAACGCCCTATGAAAATTCGGCACAGGAAAAGATAAGTTTTTGGAGGAGGACAGTGGCTTACGTGAACTTTCCAAGAAACTCCAGAGAGACAAAATGCCACTCCTGCCCATGTCAAAGGATTTGGTGAGGATCCTGGGAGACAAATGTCAAGAGATTTCAAGGCTTTCGGCAGCACAATATTTTCAAAGGGTTTCAGAAGTTATTTTAATCTGTTGCATTGCTAAAAGGGGAACAGAGCCTGAAAAGCCAGTATAATTTTTAGGGCTGCTCAAGGCCTGTGTTAACACTATGACCTTGTCGAAGACTTTCTCACCTGAAGATAGATTTGTCTAGAGTATCCACAACCTTATTACGTATTTCTCATGAGAACATCCCACTTACACCCCCCAAAGTAAGAAAGCTCTTCGGATTCTTCTACTTGAGATTACAGTACTTCAGAGTCTCAAAATGCCCAGGCTGAATGGTTTCTGAAGCAATGTGATGTTGTTAATTAATATCAACACTTTGCAGATCCTTTAAAATGTGTAATGTTGAAATATTTTACAAGAATGCATTTCAAACTGTGTGCATGTTTTTCACAGCATGGCACCTGTCTGAAATGGTATAGTTTGAAAATCAATAAAACATGAGATGGAAGATATCAGGGTAGCTTGAGAGTTTTTAAGGAACTACACTCTTGAGAACAAAACAGAGTACATAACTTAGAATGAAAATATGTAAACCTTCACAAGTCTCTATTTTCCTAGCTCCCTCATGAAGGGATCCAGGGCTGTTTTACTGATAAAGCCATCAACTGGCTTGTTCAGAGTTTCAAAACAGACCCTTCTATTACTGCTGTTTCTTCCTTCTGCTTTAGTTAATTATAAAATAAACAAAAATGACCAGTTCAAGGAGAATATCTGAGTAGAATTTTTTGGAGGTAATACTTCATTACTTTTTTATCTAGGCCAATTTTTAGAATCTTCAGTGTCAGGATTCTTTTTTTAACTCTAACTCCCTAAATAAATATTTTATTCTTAGTCCATTTAGCTGCTTTAAAAACTGTTTATTTTCTCTGCCTCTCTGTCTCTCTCTGTCTCTGTCTCTCTCACACACCGACAAACATCTAAACCATGTTATTACCATGTAACAGAGGCATATTCTTTCCATGTTTATTATTATATCCTGAGTCCTTCACAAAATGATTTGATATGGTTCACAACTAAGAATCAGACCTCATGAAACCATTAAACCTTAGACAACTCAAAGACAAAAAGCCAAGTACAAAGAGAATGGGAAATTATTTCTAGTGAAAAATGACTCTGAGTCACACATTTGCTGGCTGAGTGTCTATTTCTTGAGCAAGTATTACTATGTGCTAGGTGCTGCTGGCCTATGTTAGTGAACAGGAGAGGCTGTGTGGCCAGTGGACATAAAACCTAGCTGAGCTTCCAAATGGCTGGAACAAAAAAGGAAACACAATGTATCACACAGTTTCAGAAGGGAGGTTACTAGCTTATCAATAAAGTTTTTCTTGGTAAGAATGTTGGTGAGAAGAGAAAGTTAATGAATAGGTCAATACATATATGTTACTAAACATAATAATAATATTAAAATGTAGATATTTTTGTATCTATCTTAAGGCTTTCTCTTCTTCTGAAATAGATGAGATAATCTGAAATCTTTTGAGCTAAGCAATCAACAGAGTAAAATCTGGAGAAACCTTTATCTTTCTGGGCTGTCTACAGCTGCAAATCTATACCTAAAATTGCTTGTGGGACTGAAAGAGCAGAAAGGGCATATGTAGGAAAAGGCCTTTATTACTAGAAGTAATACTTTATACATTTCTAGAGGTATTACTGCTCTAGAAAATGGCCTATGTTCTATTTGTAATAGTAAAAGAATCTCTGGCAATTGCCTTTCTTACATTCCCTTGTTTTTCAGGTGTCTCTGGTGATACACGTAATTTTTTTTTTTTTTAATTTCTCTCTATAATCCTACTTTCTTTTGGGTGGGTCTGATAGTAATAACCAAGCCATCAGATGAAAGGTGTCTCACGGTGCGGCTTAACTAATTTCTACCCGAACTGTTTCCTTTTTACAGGATGGTTCCTATGTGACTAATCTAGGCCACAATATATGAATGGCATTTTTTTTTTTAAATTTAGATAAGAGTAAATGTCTCCAGATCTTTAATTATAGTACTTTATTTGCTAAATTATGCAAATCAATACACCCTAAATCAAATACATACCTACTCTAAAGAGAGTAATCCTTGGTTTTGAAATTCACTTTAACAAGCTATCAATCATCGGCTGATATTTAGAGGTAGCATAACTGATTGGTAGCAGTGGGATTTCTGGCCATTTTTAGTGATAACCACTGCAATATAAGAGCAGGTTTTCAAGCCCTAGGAAGGATAAAGCCTGACCAAAAAAAAAAAAACAAAAAAACCCAAAACCCTGACAGATATATAATGCCATGATAGAAATACTACTCATTATGTCATACCTAATAATCCACATGTACCTCATCACACAGCTGTTTGTTACACCCTGTTGCCAAAGAAAACTTGCTTCTCTTCCTCATCTACCAATTAATATGCACATCAAGCACAGTGGCCAGACATCCACAGAGAAAGAAGAGGCAGGCAGGGGATCTGCAGGCATAAAGACCTAGGCCAGTAATATTCTCAGCATTATTCAGGAATGTTTAGTTGCTTGCTCAAATTCATCATTAACAAAGGGCCTATTTCCCAAAGGTTTGCACTGTGTAATTAGCAGCAACAAACACTGCCCCTGCTCAGGTCAACCTATGGGATTAGTTACAAAGGTTTTGTAAATTTCAGAAGCTATCTACACAGATGTCTGGGAAAAAACACACAAACACACAGACCAGCATAATGGATGCAGCCACAGCCATTAAGTAGTTTAGGATTTGTGAGACTCAGACAACCAATACATTTTATGGGGGAAGTCATAAAAGTCAGACAGGAAAAAATATACAGCATGCAAGTTGCAAACTTTTAGACAGCAAGTAAAAAATGCTGAAAAGTGGCAGGGGCAAAGGAATAAACATACCAACCAGAGCTCAGCAGTCTTAATGAATAAGACAGGGTCACCTGAGTTTACTCCTGGAACCAACAGAAGTCCCTTAGTATTTAATTATTTTTGTAACAGGACTGAACTTTTTTCAAGCTCCCATTTACTGTTGCCATTAGACTGGTTCTACTTCATTAGTCTGCTTTCTAAAATAAAACTTTCTTTATATTTATGAAGTCTTTATTCTTCTCTAAGACTGCTCCAAAAATATACTTAAGCAATGCTCACCTTTCAATCACGAAGGTATGCTATATTAAGAGAGATGCAAATACATGTTGACAATTCGTATCGATGAAAAGGACTCAAATCATCACTCTGTATACTTTAAATATCTTACAATTTTGCCAGTTACACTTCAGTAAAGCTGAAAAATGCCTTCAATTAAAGAAAGTAATTTTAATTTCAAGTAAAATAATTTGTAAGTGACGGGATCTGAAATAACATTGTAAATAAAAGCTAAGGCTAGTGACCTCATCTTAACAATGAATTACTCTACTTTGTAGAGATTTGTTTATCATTAGTAAATAACACTGCTCATTTTTTATGATGGTTATTAGTATTTAAACAGGTTGGCAACTTTCAATTCAGAAGTCAAAACTATTGTCTTGGTTGCCAACAAAATTAATTAATAAAATGCCTCTAACCCCAGGGTAAATATGTAAGCAAATGCATGGTAATGGATAATAAAAACAGCACTTCCTTCTACATCTGGTGCTAATTAAAATCCGATCAGAGTAATAATTGAGCAGTGCCCAGGCTACCCTTGATTTTTCTTGTCAGATTTCAATTGTTCGACGCAAATGCACTGACCTCAATAAACGAAAACATTAAAAAAATCCTAAATTACAGCTATCCTTATTCAGGATAAAAAGTGATTCACTGTCCCACAGGGTTTAGAGGCTCCAGGAGACTTAAGTTTTCTAGGGGGTCACTCACTGCCACTGTTGTTCATGAACTAGAAAGCACCAGAAAGTCCATGAGACTTGTCTTCAGGGGTTTCCCCACCAAATACACAACTTTCTCCCTACAGAAATCCCAATTAAAGCAGAAAAATAGTATCACCTAACATATACTGAGTGAATGTGCCAAGAGCTTTACAGGTACTATCTCAAATCTTCATAGCATCCTGATGCAGTAAGATCATTCCTGTCCCCACCTTACAGATAAGGAAACTAAGTCTTAGATAATCTGATTCCAGAGTCCTCATTCATAGGTTGCATACTATCTTAAAGTAATGGAAAAAAATGCATGCCAATATATTTTGAAACACAAGATAAAGGAAATATGGTTTCCAGAGAACTGAAATAGTACTGATTTAATTCATAGTGTGATGACTAAAACCTACAAGTGTCTGCTTATATCAATTTTTTAAAAAGTTACTAGAAAATATGGAGTAATAAGTATCTCCGTGTCCCAAGTGCCCTACAGATGTGCTTCACAGACACAAAGCTCTAGCCAAATTGGAAGAGCCAACATGACTACTCTTTTGATTTAATGAAATGTACACTAATGCTCAAATTATTTTTCTATAAATCAACTTATTGCTAGAACTGTCTGCATTTTTATCCGCTCAACATTCACTCCTTGTATTTAAAATGAAATTCAACCACATCTGTGTGAACATACTTCTTGCCTTCTGAAATGGTACAAAGATGTCTCAGAGATGCTCTGTGTTCCTAAGGAGTTTAATGCCAACTATCACATTTCAACTATAATACATGGTAGAATATAATAAAGGCTGGAATTTAATTTTTAATGTAATGCACCAGGCTATACATAAAGCAATGTCCAAGGTAGGTACTGTGTGATGGATATTGAGACTAAGGACACAGATTCTGCTCTCCAAAGCTTCTGAGTGGGAAAGAGCAGGTGTTCAATAAACCCGTTATATGAATACCTGGTTCCCTTTGACAAAAAAGGGAAAAGCAGAAAAGCCCAACAAAGCCTTCAAGGAGAGCTTCATGGGGACCTTCTCAGAAGCAGCCACAATTAAAACAGCACCCAGTTGTTGGGACTCTGGGAAAATTGGGTCTGAGTGGGAGGAGAAAGAGGGCAGAGAGTGAAGTGAGATGGAGAAACAAGGGCCAGACTGAAAGGAGCTTTAGCTGCCATGAATCATGAACCATCCTGACTCTCTTACAACAGCAAGTGATCTGATGCTTTTCAAAATATTCAGGTTTGTGACCGGGAAAGCAATTCTGACAGCAGAGTTGGGGGAAAGATTCCTGGAGCAAGCAGTCCAGGGAAGACCAGTTGCTGGTTTACACCAAGGCCTGGTGAGGGTTGAGAGACCGTGGGCGAAGCCTACCTCCCAGGCTGGGTGACCGCTGGGAAGTGAGCAGGAAGGAGAACTTGGAAATGACTGAAATCTGAATCAAAGGAAGGATGCAAGATGGCCCCAAAAGAAGAAAATGAGAAGTCGGTTGGGCAGACAAGAGAAGTAGGTGTGGTGACAGACTTCTTGAGTCTGAGGAGCTGATGGGGGCCATCCTGGAGAATCAGGCACTTAATTCATTCAGCATATATTTACTGAGCTCCTACTACACAGCAGGCACTGTTCTAGAATCTAGGGATACAACAGTGAACAAAACAGTCCTAAGAGAGGTGCAGCAGGCAACAGGGAGTTAGCAGTTCCTGCTGAGAGGCAAAAGCCAGGAATAAGGACTGAGAAGTGTCCAACTGTAAATAAGGAAACCCTGTGGCCTTCCTGGATTCAGAAGAATTTCAAAGAGGGAGAAGATAAGCATGTTACACACTGAATGATGGACTGGAGTGCGGGTGACAACTTGGCTCAAGGAGAACTGAGATCAATGGATCTGATAATAAAGATGTTATCAGTTACGACGGAGACAGCCTTCTCCCCAGGGCTGGGCCAGAATCCAGTGAGGAAGAGATAGTAGTTGCAAGTGAGCCTTTCAGAAGTTTGATGATAAAATAAAAAGAAAGAGGATGGTATCTTTATGCATAGTTTTTGTTAAAAAAAAAAAGAAAACACAACAGGCCCCACATAGAGTCACTTGTGCTAAGCCCACAATCACCAAACCAAGACTTACACCTAAACTAACTGCAGTTTCAACCTCTCCCAGGAATGTGATCTTAAACCAGTCCATCTGGAATCTCCTGGTCAGCACCAGTGATGTAATCCACCTGATAGACCCCTTCCATCCCCCAAAGAAAGATGAGGTGATCTGTTCCTTCCTTGTCCCTGCCCCCTTCTGTCTAGAAAGGTCTCCCATTTTGTTCAGCTCCTTGGACCTCCTTTCTAGTTGCTAGAGGGGATGCTGCCTGATTCATGAATCACTGAATAAAGCCCATCTCTGATCTTTAAATTTGATCAGTTGAATTTTAACATTTTATACCTGCTTCTCTGAGAATACACAGAAAGTACTGATTCATTCTAAGAAACCCACGGATGCTTACGGGAGGAAGAGAGGATGCTCCTTGTTTGGCACAGTATACATGGGTAGAAAAGAGATGATGGCAAGAGTTCCAGCAGAGTTCACCTACTCTCTTAATAACATACTTCTAAGTCAAGATAAATTTCTGAAAAAAAAGATAAAATGTGCCACCTTAGAAAAAGAAAAGCTTACTATTCTAGTCTACACTAAGTAGATAAATTCATCTGTTATTTGGGCAATAACAACTTAGTCTTGGCTGGTCCTCCACCCAGAAAACATGTGATTTTAGGACAAGAAAGCAGTAAATCTCTTGTTTGAACAAGGGCATCAGAAGTTGAGCATGGCAGGTGCCTGGCCCTGCCCCAACTCTGGGTCCTCCTGGCCTGCTCTCCAGAAAGACCCAGCTCCTGGGAAACAAATTAAGGATGCATCCACTGAGCTGGGCCTCACCACGGTGGAAGCTGCCAGAGTGCCTGGAGCAGTGGCAGGAGTTCCTCGGGGCCTTGTCCTGACATCAGTTGCGCAATGTAGCCTGTGACGGCAGAAAATGAAGCTGGTATTTATACAGGGTATTAGAGGAGGACCCTCCCGCACCAGGCTTAAGATGACAAAATGTCAGCCTCAGTCATCTGACAGGCTTTGGTCTCCCTCTGTAACCTCTTTCTTTTTGGCTGCTCTTTTTTGATATACATATGACACTAACAGAAAAATAAATTGAAAAGAGCACTGAGGCAGAGTGTATTTCACGCATTGGTGCCAACGTTTCGTATCTCATGAACCTCGGGAAAACAATTCGTAGAACTAATTAGTTTACAGTGTTTAAGCAGCTTGTTTCTCGTCTTTAATCTTCTTTATGTAATACTGTGAACAAAGCCATATTATCTTCTGATTTTTTTATACAGTTTAACAAATATAATCTCCCTTTTCTTTCTAGAGATTACTTCATTTAGACATCAAACTATGTTGTTGTTGTTGTTGTTGTTGTTGTTTCCTGGGGAGAAGGGATATAAGTAAATTGACATCTATTCACATAGGTCTCAATGGTCTACCAGATCCACCCAAGCCCTAATCCTCTTTGTTGTCATGGGATCCACCTGGCTTAATTATATTTACAGTTTTCAACCACACCTCATGGCACGCAGGCTTTTCCTCAACCCTGCACATCTTCCTGAATCCTGGCTGTAAGTCACATCTAGGCTGCTGTCTCTTTCTCAGATCCTGGATGATAACAAGGCAATCTTTGTCTTGCCTGAAACGAAGCATTGGGTCCCTTAAAGAACAGAGTCCCACTAAATCTACCCTCAGGTATTTTTACAGCCCACTGCAAGAACATGATTTAAGGGACCTCATGACCTAAACCCACTGAATGGAAATGGATACATGTGTGCACACATTAGTTGGGGGAAAATCAAGGAAGTACAGAAACCTTAACCTGGGAAAGTTTTATCTTAAAATATGGCTCATGGAGTATGACTTTTGAGAGAAACTAAACCCTTCTGTGCTGTCCTAGTCTAGAAAGCTGTTTAATTGCTAAGCTGCTGTGGCCAGATGAGTCAGAAACCAGGCAAATGAAATTCAAGCTCTGGTTAAGGCTAGTGTTGAAATAATCATTCTTCTGGTGGGTGCTGCCCAACTATGTGCACTACCAATGATCTGAAGCAGTGCTATTCTCTGAGAAAGACCCCTTACAAGTGGCAGAAAACCCACTCCAGATTTTTACTTAGACATTTGAAGCTATGTTTTCCAAGAAATGTTTTAGTTTTGGTAAAACACAGAACTCGGTGCAAATTTTTATTTTGCTTACCTGAGAACTCTTTACCGTCCCATGGCACCAATCTACCTTAAAGTTCACTCTGTCCTTAATTGTCAAGCAGATTCATGGTAACTCCTAATTAGTGCAAAACAGGAAACACAGCTGCGACTTTGCAACCGCTGAACACCTTTAGCATCTCTATCAAGCTGAGCTCAGGAGCTCTCTGTGCTCCCCCACCAAGGTTAATGGTTTCACGTCTTCGGAGAATTATGGAGTAGGTGCCCACAGTGAGATATCTGGTTATCCAAACCGTTGCTTCCACTACTAACCGAATCAGCATAAGAAGTGGCCAGGCTTCAGCAACAGTAACACAGGAGAAATTTCTTTCTCACTGCACGGCCTCCCAATCGTGTTGAAGATCTGACTCAGAACTGATATGGAAGATTTTTATTTGTTAAAGATTTTATTTATTTGACAGAGAGAGAGAGACAGCGAGAGAGGGAACACAAGCAGGGGGAGAGGGAGAGGGAGAAGCAGGCTTCCCGCGGAGCAGGGAGCCCGATGTGGGGCTTGATCCCAGGACCCTGAACTCATGACCTGAGCCGAAGGCAAACGCCCAATGACTGAGCCACCCAGGCGCTCCTGATATGGAAGATTTAAATGAATCCACTGCCACAGACATTGTGCACGTAGACACACTGGTATGTGGAGGGACTTGTCAAAAAGCTCAAGTGGCACCAGATGTTCTCTGGAGAATTCTGAGTTTAAGATACAGGAGTCAGTGACACACACTATGTAACTGTCCCACGATTTTACTCTGAGAGCCTTGGCACTGGGAATAAGACCACTAGGAAACCCAGCTCTGTCCCTTTCCTGCTGTATGATCCCAGGAGATATGCAGTTGACCCTCAAACAAGACAGGTCTGAACAGCATGGGTCCATGGACACATGGATTTTTTTCCGATATGGTACAGTACTATAAATGTATCTTCTCTTCCTTTTGGTTTTCTTAATAGCATTTTCTTTTCTCTAGCTTACCTTATTGTAAGAATACAGTATATATGACACATAACATACAAAATACATGTTAATCAACTGTTTATGTTATTGGCAAGGCTTCCAGTCCAAAGTAGCTATTAGTAAAGTTTCCGGGGAGTCAGAAGTTCCAGGTGGATTTCTGGCTGCACAGGGGAAGGGAGGTCAGCACCCCTAACCACGAGTTGTTCAAGGGTCAACTGTAATTAAGTGGGACGGTAGTTAAAGATTAAAGATGGGGCACCTAAAGCCCAGGGCAGGGGCACCTGGGTGGCTCAGTCAGTTAAGCGTCTGCCTTCAGCTCAGGTTATGATCCCGGGGGTCCTGGGATCGAGCCCCCATCAGGCTCCCTGCTCAGCGTGGAGCCTGCTTCTCCTCCCTCAGTCCCTCCCCCCACTTGTCATGTCGCTCACTCTCTCTCTCTCAAATAAATAAATACAATCTTTAAAAAATAAAATAAAATAAAATAAAGCCCAGGGCAGCTAGGCAGGACACAGGGAACGTGACGAGCTGCTACTGTCATGACAGTTACGACTATTTTGCATTTGAGACGTCAGTGTGTGCAAGCAACTGCACTTAACGGCCCCGTGGAGGCGCAGACAGAAAAGGACAGATATCTGAAAAATAAAGGCACCAAAGAGAATGAAGAAGTGGCAAAAGAGAAGATGGGAAAGAAAGGAACAAAAACTTCAGGAGGAACGGAATGACCAGGCGGAAGAAAAAAAGGAATAGGGTGGGAAATAAGAGGAGGGTTTAAACTCCTAACCCTGTTCTTTTCCCTTGACCTTCCATGCAAATCCCTCTTCTGCACCCCACTCTCTCTGCACTCTGTGGCTGCTTTGGCCCAGCTTCGCCTTGCAGCCATCCCGAGGCAGAAAGGACTAGAGAAAAGAAGTTTCCCTCTCAGCCCCGAAGAATGAAAAATGGCCAAATGCAAATTCAACGTAGAAAAGAAGGCAGGACGACACACACACTTCACAGGAGCAAATTCTCAAGCAGACGTGGAGCCAGCAAGTAACCCCCCCGAGGTGTGGGGTCAAATGTAAGTGTTTCACATTTGCAGGATAACAAATCAACAGCTAGTCTTGTTACTACTGAATGAATCTCTCTTTTTTTCTGGGCAGAAAATGTTTGTGATGGAACTGGTCCTTGAGAATGAAAGAATTGATCCGTTAGCTTTTTGTGTTGGGCCAGAAATAATTATTGCCATACCCTTTCCTATGGATTATGTTCCAAAGCTACAGACACTCACTTATTCTGTCTTTATTCTATGGGGAACTAATCGGAAGTGAGGTTTGCTTCACTGACTCTCACTTATTTTAAAAGTCAGACTTAGTAGGGAAGAAAAAGTCAAAAAGATTGACCAAGAAAGGATGAAAGGCGCAGTCTGGGTAAGCAAACACTGTTTCAGATAAAGTGCTCTGTGGGTCTCGACCTCACCTTCTACTGCACATGAATTCATTTTGCAATATTCCTTTTTTGAAGCAGGATCTGTGTGTGCTTATTTTCAACAGGGGATGGCAACTGATTTGTTTTCTACCGAACCTCGCCAACTGGATGCCGAAGAGAGATGGCATATTTAGATGCCCTTAAACTTCCAGATTCATCTTTAAAATGTGCCAAGGCAATGTCACATTCAGGGTAAATGTTGCACACCTTTTGCTAGGCTGGGATGGGAAATGAAGGTCCCACAGGTAAAATGACATTAAGGGCTTTACAGTAAAACAGACTCCCAACTTCTATCGATTCATTTAGTTCAAATCAAATTCCAATCATCTGAGGGACATGAAATCCCAAACAAAAAGAGCAAATCAGATGATTCCTGAGTGTGTGTAAAAGAGCACCTGGGCCCAGACAGAAAAAGAGTCAAATCTGCCAAATGCAACGCAACGTGTTTTCACAAGCACCCACTTAGCTTCCTCGCTTGTCCTTCAGTGTCAGGACCCCTGAGGAACAGTAAAAGCGAAAAGAGAGAGAAGACCCAACTGTATCCTTGAGAACTTACCAGGTTCAGGCAGCGAGAGAAACTGGACACACCTGTAAGAAATAACTAGATGATAATTCTAAGGAGAGTCGTTATTACATCGTAGAGAGTGTATCAGGTAATAGGCAGAAATCCTGAGGAACTTAAAAAAGACAACAGATGATGGAGTGGTAGGGGTTTGCAGAGTTCACCCATATCCCGTTCTTCTCCTTTGGCGCACCCTAGCAAACCCTTCCAGTTTGGCAGGGCTGTCAGCGAGAGGGAGGCAAGTCACTTGGGGGCCGGAGCAACACCTTCATGTTCTCCTGCCTGCAAGCATGTGTTGAATGACAAAGCCACAGCACTGAAGCAGCCTCCCCAACGCTTATGATCACTGAATCTCTGCACGGAGAACAGTTACCTGCAGTCAGAAATAAACTTGGCACCACCTCTGAGATCCCGGGCTGTCTGTTCCGGCAGCACAGGCTGTCCTGGGCTGAAAGATGGAGGTGTACCGAGGCAGGGACGATCCAGGGCAAGTGCCACTGAAAAGGACTTTAGGATCTCCTCAGTGCCTCTTCCTCTTTGGCTGGGACTATTCCAGCACTCCTGCCTCCCTTCTCTCTCACTCAAACCCTCCACACTGCGGCCAGGGCGTCCTAAGACCCGCATCCATTCATACCTGTGTTTGAAGTCCCACAGGGCGATTTCCCTGACAGAAAATAAAGAACAGACTCCCTGGCACAGGAGGCAAGGCCCACGATAATCTGGCTGCCCAGATCTTGCCAGTTCTCTTTTTGCCCACTCGCTGCCCTGCTCTATTCCTGCCACCAGCATCTTGGCGAAGCAACGTTCTGCTGTGCCTCCACCAGCGGCTTCCCACTGTTTCTGTCTATGATGCTCTCGCCTCCCTCTTCTCCTCGGTGAGCGCCTAATCAGCTTCTGGCAAGGTTCCCTTCCTCCGCCAGGCCTTCATCCCCTCTGTGTCCTCCCAGCACGTGCTGCATTCTGTTACAACACAACACACCGTTCCTTGAAAACTCTTCTTCTTGTCTCTGTCTCCTCCCACTAGACGGTGCGTTGCTCAAGGCGGGGATTGATTCATTTTTGTCTCCCCCAGAGTACAAAGCCTAGTATCTGACAAGCAGTTGGTATTTGCAGAAATAATGAATGAGTAAAGGAAGGAAGGAATGTGTGAATGGATGTGTTCATGACAGTATTAGGCAGAGGACAGGCGCAGAGAGGTCTGTTGGATAGTAGCACAACATAAATGTAGGCAGCTAGGATGGTGTCAGATTATGAAGACTGGGAATTTTTTATTTGATTCAAAACGTGATAGGGAGTCATTATAACTTCTTGAACAGAGAAATGATGAACATTTTGTCCAGCCTCATAGCACCTTGTGCCTTGAGTGACAGCTATGTTTGTACCACTCTTATCCCCCTTTGACTGTAAAAGCTCCCTGAAAACAAGGGTTGTGCCTTAATCATATTTGTATCCCCTGTAGCAACAAGCACAGTGTTTGTATAACAGGTGCCAACAAATATTTGCTGAATTTAAATACTAGAAAAATTACTCCCTATGCTGGGAGGTTGGAGAAACCAGCCAGCAGGCTCTTGTATTAAATACAATATCAGGAAATGGATTTAAAGGGGGTAGTGCCCATGGAAATGTGGAAATAGAAATCCAAGAGAGTCAAAAGTCCAACTGTCCACTTTCAGGATCTCTAATATAAATGAATGTTTTGAGCCTGGGTTCCTATAAAAAATTGTGGTATATTGAAAACACAAATGTTGGGAGGAAGATTTGTTTTTCCCACAGAGTAGACGAGTTCAGCGGTGAAGATGCAGCTTCTAAAGTGGCAATGGGGCAAACAAACAAACAAAAAGTACTAATGCTATAAGCAGCTAGAAATACTAATTGCTGTATGCAAATTTTATCTCCCATCTTGGGGTGTGGTTAAAGTTTTATTCATTAATTGATTCATTCATTTGTTCATTCACTTAATATTTACAAATTACTTATATTGTGCAAGGCAATGGTGCTTCCAAAGCTTATTCAAAAGTCTATTTGGATTTACTGTCTGTTCACATTGACCTTTTTTACTTACTCCCCAAAGGCAAAGATGAGGCGTGAGGTAAAAGAATGATGTGCCTATTTCTTCTATGGCGTTTGGTTTCCCAACTGTCCCTAGTTATTCACTATCAGACAGGGCTTGCAGGGGCTTCTTGCTGAAACACTTTTTTGAAAGCTTTGGCTGTCAACATCCAGTCCTACAGGCATCTCATTATTTTATGAATCTCAAGTCAAAAACGGAAACCATTCAGAAGCTATACCTGGATTTATTCACAAGCATACACATGCACACACAATGATCTAGTGGAATTATATCCTTAAAAAACATACTAAGAGTAAAACACAGACTATCTCTCTTAAGAGACTGCCCAACAGTTGAATCTGAGGGACTCAGTCTTCAATTTCCCAAAGAAGATCATGTACTGGGAATAGAATTCAGGGTATAGATAATATATTGTCAATACCTTAAACATTACCATTGTTACTCACACATTCAATATGTCATTTCATCTACAGTAAGCCCGCATAATGAACTAAACAAAACTTAAACAAAAATTCACAGATTTAAATGTGCCTTGGGTTGATCTTAAGAGAACAGCTGAGGCAGTATTATTCCAATGTAAACCAGAACTTCTTTCACTGGACCCTGAAGTTTCTGAGCATTTCTTGGTTGATTTGACTCTCAACTACCCCCACAAGGTCCAGTAGCAATGTTTTCCTTCCTCCAAACGAACATAATCAGTTTTTCAAACAAGTTGTGATGAAAGGAGAAAAGGACACACCCGTGGCGAGGCCCACGCTGTCCCAGGATAGTTGTTTTTAATGCATCCACTCACACTTTAATTAAAGTTATTCTTTCTCCATGGATTGCATTACACCCTCTAAGAAGGAATCACCAAATCAACCATTTCAAAGGAAGCCAAGCATTTCCTGCACCCTCACTCTGCGGCACTTAGAGGTCACTGAGGGGGTGCTACATTCACCTCAGCTGGGGCCTGGGGCCGGCCACCATCTACACCACAGAGCCCAGCAGACATGGGGGTTTCTGGGGGCTGGGGGGAGGGAGGGGCCACAAACTGCTGACTCAGGTCTGTCACGACATTGGTAAAGGAAGCTGATACAGGTAAGTAAGTATACATGTGCACACACATGGCCAATGCATTACAGTGGACGCTCAGATTCATCTTCACTTGCTGGGCTACCATTCATTGAGGACAAGAAACACAGTACAAATTCCAGTTACCCAAACTCTAACCTGACATGATCTCAACCATGCTCTGGCAGTGTCGCGTGACCTTTCGGGGATACTATTCATTACACATCTCAAAAACAGAATGAGATTTCAGTGACCCTTTTACTCGATGATCTTAAAACCCAGCTCCGGGAGAGCAAAATGGACTGCATGCCTGCTTAAGGCTTAAAAACACGTTTTACATTTATTCTCATTCGTACCGTATCTTGACATGATTTATGAATTAGGGAGCACAAGTGTTATCAGAATTCAGTTATCAAATATTTAGGGCCTCTTGGCTTTGTCACCATTGGGTATAGGACACATGCTGGGTCTTATGTGGTCCAGCCAAACTGCCTCCAGGGTAGTGATGAGAGGACAAGGCTCTTCCTATGGGCATATTAAAAATCATGAGGTGGCTTGTGCTCCAAGCAACAGGACTCTTTAATTCTAGCATTTTCTCAATAGGGATGCAGAAGAGTTCCATTAGTCTTCCTTTTTTCTTGGGGACCAGAATGAGGGAAGTCTGCAGTTTTTATGTCTTATATATATATATATATAACCGTGAAACCTATGAACAAAAGTTCTCACTTGACAGAGGAACTGGATAGCTGGAGAACAGGAGTGGGAAAAAGACTTATTTTTCACTGTGTATCCTTTCATAGCTTTTTAATTTTGTATCATGTCATGTACTACACACTCAAAAAATAAAAACAATTTAACTTCAAAGGAATAAAAACAAAAAAAAAACCTACAAAAGTTTCTTAAACTATGTTTAAAGGAAAACACGCTATCTTATAAATTTGTACAAACTTAAAAAAAAAATTCTTAAAAAACAAACCAATACAATATTCACAACCGATTTTGTAAAAATGCTTCAAAGACTTTTTACCTAAAATGCTGCACTCGGGTAGACACTATTAAGAAAGAGTCATATGTCATCCTTTTATTATGATTACTATTCAGCTAGAAAGTCATTACCTACTTTAGTATTATAAAAGTTAGACGTTTAAAAAAAGAGATAATGTGTTTTAAAAGCAAAGCATGTTATTTTTCCCTCTAAGGTATTCTTGAAGAATATTCAGCATTTCAAGCAAATATGTATTATTCCCTTTATCTGTTGTGATCATCCTATTCTCTTCAATGTGACCCAAGAACTTCTTCATGAATGTGCTTTACCACATCATTCATGCTCATACACTAGGATCCCATTAGAGGAAAAAGCCACCTGTTTGTGGTCTTCCTAGACAAAATTAGGCTGATGAGTCAGGTGCCTCAGTTTCAGCCTGAAAGAAAATTGGCCTGAGGCCTATTGTGTTCGATTTTCAACTGGAGAGCCAAAAAATGCTAAAAAATAATGAAATCGAGATTTGAAGCTCCCAACCAGGGAAAAGTAAATATGTCCTATTTGTTACTAATGCCCCTCTGCAATAATTACTTTTATTTGCTCATTTTCTGGAGCAGACACAATCGTTTTGTCTTTATCGTTTACAACCAAACCCTTTTTAGTAAACAGGAGATAAAAGACCAATAAAACCTTTGTTCTCCCTCCTCTTCAGCCAACCCCTGAGGCCTATTTTATCTCCAAAGTTGTTACCCAAAGTGAATTACTGATAAGAAAAATTAAAGGACTCCTGCCCGTGTGAGGTAATTGCAGAGTGCTCCCCGCACCGTGCTTCTGTTCCACCAGGCTCCACCTCGGCGCCTCACATTCTGACCAGCTGGTTGTGCAGGCAATCAAAGGACGTCGCCCAAGGACAATGGCTCCAAGGCCTCAATTCCTTCTCCAAGAAGAAAAACCAGATAAATACCAAGACTCTGGGAACCCAAGTCACACTTACACTGTACTTATTCCAATTTGCCAACTCTTAAGTGGCTGGATAATATTAACTTGCACTTTTGAGGGACCTTTGTGTGCAAACCCATCAGCTTTCTTTTTATTTTTTTTTTTTAAGATTTTATTTATTGATTGATTAGAGAGCGCGCGAGAGAGAAACAGCATGAGAGGGGAGAGGGTCAGAGGGAGAAGCAGACTCCCTGCTGAGCTGGGAGCCCGATGTGGGACTCGATCCCAGGACCCCGGGATCATGACCTGAGCCGAAGGCAGTCGCTTAACCAACCGAGCCACCCAGGCGCCCCCATCAGCTTTCATAATAACATGCACAAACTCTACGAAGAGTTATTGGCCCTTGTTTCTGACTCCCTTCGCCATAGCTGGTATACTTTGCCTTCAGAATAATAATCAGTAGCGTATGTTTAGTGAACACAGGCTGAGTTCTAAGTGCTTTCCATGTATCAACTCATTTGATATTCACAACAATCCGTGGGCTTCCGATGATTATGATCTCATTTCATAGATGAAGAAACTGAGGCACAGATACTTACCCAAGGTCATGTGGCTAGTTAGTGCTGAGACTGAGATCCAGGCCTTCCGGCTCTACGGTCTGCATTGTAAACACTATTTTGCAAAGAGTGACCAGGAACAGTATAAAACAACCTCTTTCATTTTTACCTCAATAATGTTTTTTTGCGATGCTGGACTCAGGCAACAAACACCCACAAATTCCTTATGCGTTAATATTATTCATTTTAATAAGTATTCAATCTCTAGAACATGCAAAGTCTCGTGTCAGGTATTTGAGAAGAGTATGAGTAGGCACAACAAATAACATGTGTCATCAAGTAGTTTGAAATGCCTTGGCCCCACCTCTCCTTCAAAAAGGCATTAAGGGGCGCCTGGGTGGCTCAGTCGTTGGGCGTCTGCCTTTGGCTCGGGTCATGATCCCAGGATCCTGGGATCGAGCCCCGCATCGGGTTCCAGCCCCGCATCGGGTTCCCTGCTCAGCGGGAAGCCTGCTTCTCCCTCTCCCACTCCCCCTGCTTGTGTTCCCTCTCTCGCTGTCAATCTCTCTGTCAAATAAATAAATAAAATCTTAAAAAAAAAAAAGGCATTAAAAAAAAAGAAACATTAAAAAACACATTTCTAGTCATTCTTGGGAGCCAGGTTCATCTAATACACATGGCCTTTGGTATAAAATGGCTCCTAGCCTGGTGTTGACTGGTTGCTGGGTGAGTTGAGGCAGGTAGGCTCTGCGTGTCAAAGGCAGAGGGAGAACGCTGCCCTGAGGTGAGACCAGGAAGTCCATCTCCCCACTGGTTGTCCACATCTTTTCTTTCCTTCCTACAATCTCAGCATATTCCCCCCCAAAATTAATTTTAAAAACAAAACAAACCAAAAAACCCCACAGTTCTTTGCCACAGGTAAGATGAAAGGGTCTGGTTCATATCAAGTTTCTGAGAGGCAAGGTCTTGGTGAGTTTTTCTGTTTTTAGGCTGTTTGTATTTCAACAGAGGATGATCATTTACCCTAAGGAGCCTTGTGAAATCCCTATCACAACCCTACCTGCACAACAGGTAGGCCCTACCCTGGTCTTCCTTCCTGCTCTCACAAAAACAGATTTGTAGCAGAAGAGACAAACACGCCTTCCTTGGAGAAATGTTGCCAACCCCTGCTCCAGACAACAGTTTTGGGCTTGCCAAGGAAGAGAATGTACTTCAAGAAAAACTGCAACTTCCTACCAATTCCTAGGGAGGAACGTGCTGGAAAAGAAATCTGGGTCAGCAAACCTATGACAAAAACGAGATCAGGGGTAGGCCTTTGGCTTCTCCTTCTCATCCCAGGCCATAATCTCTCCTGCTGAGATAAAATGGTTTTAGGAAAGAATCCAGTAGACACTCCATGTGGTTGGCTTCTAGGAGGGAACCTTTCACTTTTAGAGCGTTGGATTTATGCTAACCTTTGGGAGACAATGTCTCCTGGACCCCTGTGGAATGGGGTCTCCCTGTCTGCCCTCCTCCTGACCAGCTCTCCCACGGGCCCAGAGTGGGCCCCTGTGGTTTTATGTTCGCTCCCTGAGGGCGCTTTCACTTATTAACACTTAGTAAGCGGGTTAGTAAGTTGCCTTGGGTGAGAGGGCAGATGGGCTTACGTGACATCTATCATGGGTGAAGCATTAGTCTGGCAGTGTTTCTGTCTGTGGTAGCAGGCACGAGTTTATCAGAGAACTGTTGACATTCATGAGGGCAAATGTATCAACACGCCCACATCTCCTAACTCATTTGCAGGAACAAGTACACATTCTGCTGAAATGGAGAAGTCAGGAGATGGTCAGAGGCAGAAGACCCGGCAGGGAGAGGTATTTTATAATGCTACTGGGCTGGTAGAAAATTCCTCTTTTTGGTAACCACATCTAGCAGGTGAAAGGACCCTCACACATCATTGGCGACAATAAGAGTCATGAAAAGATATACTACCTGAGCATAAAGTCTGCCAAAGTTTCTTTGAACAGGTAGAAACTCTGAAATGCGGTAGGATCTAATTAAATGGGAATCTGTCTGGTCAATCCTTCGCATCAGCTGAGACTCTAAAGAAGGCACGGATGTAGGTCCGTTTGGTTTGTCTGTGTCTCCCTGGCTCCCTGGGGAGCATTAGGAGATCTTAGCATCCTATAGTGAGAATATAGACCACCTGAGTGGGTCCCATCACAGAATTTGCAGGACAGGGTCCAAATCAAAAAGGCCCTGTGTTCAAAAAGCAGGAAAAAGTGCCATTAAGGGCACTAAAATATAAAGCTTTTTCCTTTTTCCCTGGTCTGTTTCTCATGGTGTTGTTTATTTGCTATTAAATGTTGTTCTAGGGTGCCTGGGTGGCTCAGTTGGTTGAGCGACTGCCTTCGGCTCAGGTCATGATCCTGGAGTCCCGGGATCGAGTCCCACATCGGGCTCCCTGCTCAGCAGGGAGTCTGCTTCTCCCTCTGACCCTCCCCCCTCTCATGTGCTCTCTCTCTCATTCTCTCTGTCTCAAATAAATAAATAAAATCTTTAAAAATAAATAAATAAATAAATAAATGTTCTAAATAAAGAAAAATTAAGCTATTTAATTATTAGCATGAATTTTACCATTCATCTTTATATGGTATAATGACAGTTTGAAATGTGAATGTACGAACATTAAACTTGCATGTGGAATCATCAGATGACACAACCCGTGTGCTGTAGTTCACATAAGCATACCTACTGTGTTCTCATTACAGCAGTGCAAACACCTCAGGAAGCTAACTCAGCTTTTACGATTTCATTTGTGGATGCATACATATTCTACCAACACGCCATGGAAATGGGCCGCTTTGATGACATGCTTGCCGTGGAGTCTCCCAGAACTCACATACATCACATTCTGTGTTTATGGGGCAGTGTGAACACAATACGCAAACTGTGCCCCAAGAGGCAAATTCTTCTCTTATACCCCTTCACGCACACACATGCTCCCCTTACAGAACACTCAAAGACAAAACTAAGAATTCTGAGATGGTAACAGCAAAGCCTTAGTTAAGCCAAGTATGGGGCCTTTCTGAACACAGGGCCCTGGGCGACACACTGCTCTCCATGATGCTGGCCCTGCACCTCAGACCCCCTGGCTGTTTATCGCGAGAGGGTCTATCCTGATCACTGATAACAGAGCCTTCCAAGGACTTGGGGTTGGTGGCAACGAAAGACTGCAGGGGATTGAATGCCTATGGTGATTACCCATAAATTACCTGTTCATACAGTTTCCCAGGGTTGCGTGCTTAGGCCTATAATTATATATGGCTGTCTTCCTTAAGGAGGCTCAGAATGTGGCCTAGCTGCTAGCCCAGGAAACAATCCAGATAATTATTTATAGCAGCCAAAGGAATCTGTGAGCTCTTCTTTCCCACTGGTAACAGAGACAAGCACATACTTCGCTTTCTTCTCTTTGTCTCAATATGCCATCACCAAGGAGCAAGCACATACATTTTGGTTAGTCATCTGACATAAAAAAAGGACGCAAAAAAGTATATAGGAAGATACTGAAATAACAGTAGGCAAAGAAAGAGGAGGAATATCTTCACAAATCAGAAGAAAGTAAAATACAACCCAGATACTTCTGTCCCCCGGGAAAGACAACAAGAAAGCCAGCCCTGATACAGGCATGGCCATGAGCACACCTCCCTGCCTTCTGGTCTCAGATCAGCAATGGGTTTCAAACAGTGTGAATTAAGGAGCCAGGCTGCATCTGCAGCCAACAGCTGGAATTCAGCAACTGTTGTTAATCCACCTTAATTGCTTATTATTCTATCAATTCTTGTTTGTGCTTTTGTTATTCAAAGTAATTTTCCCGGGGCGCCTGGGTGGCTCAGTCGTTGAGCGTCTGCCTTCAGCTCAGGTCATGATCCAGGGGTCCTGGGATTGAGCCCCACGTCGGGTGCTCCGCAGGGAGCCTGCTTCTCCCTCTCCCACTCCCCCTGCTTGTGTTCCCTCTCTCGCTGTGTCTCTCTCTGTCAAATAAATAAATAAAATCTTTAAAAAAAACAAAAACAGAAACAAAGTAATTTTCCCTCCACACACAACCAAGCATGGTTTTTGCAAGCTGTGGCCAAAGAATTCTTGTGTTACAATCCTAGGGCTCTTACTGTTTTGTTTTGAAACAAAAGCATATTGACAGCAGATTAAAATTAAAAACCAAAAAAGCAACAACCCAAAGTTAGTAGTGATGCCCACAGATGCACTAACGTGGGCCTACATGTACACAGAGATGCAGGTATTAGCCACCTCTAAGTAAGAACAAGGCTTCTTTTGGGGTTTTAATTAGAGTCACAGTTAGCATGGTTGCTATTTTCCCTAAACAATTCTTCCCCTCCTCGCTTTAGGGAAGGATTTTCACTCCACCACTTTATTGCACTAGTGAATAAATGAGATTCCAGGGTTCCAGGAAGAAAAAAAATTACCGATATAAATGCATCAGGTGCAAATTACCAAGGTAAATAGGCCCATGGAGACTGTAAAGCCGGCAACACCAACTGGAGTATGGGAGAGGGGCCAGCAGGAGAAAGCCCACGGGTCATGGGCCCAGTTCCGCAGTGTGTTGCGCAAGTTTCAACTGCAGCCCAAAGGAAGGAATCCACAGCCACAAGGCAGTTGGGACTTGGCGTTGACAATGTTCTCACTCAAGCTTCAGTGACAGATTTTCTCTCTCATTCTTTTTAATTCTCCCAAATGCCACCGTTGGGTAGCATCTCTCAAGATCCCTCCATCCAAGGAGACCACTGCAATATCATCTCCATCTAGAAACTGATCCCTACTCATAATCTGTATTGTGGGGCTCTGTTTATCATCTGTAATGAGGCAAAACTAAGGCACATTTATTAGTAACCTCCATCTGGAAGTCAGGAAGGCTGGTATTTTCTATCTTCCCTACTATTTATATGTATATCCCCTAAAGAATGCATTTGTGGCTTTGCATATTCTCCTCAGCATAGCGCTATAGCGCAAAGTCTTTCTCGTTCTTCAATGATTTCGCCAGCATCAGCCCAGTCCCTCTGTGAGCACAGTACAAAGCAGAGACCTATGACATACTTGTCTCTCCCACAGTGCCTCACAACTGACTGAACTGAATTCAATTTCCTCCAGACAAGAAGAGACAAGGCTCTCTGGTAGCCCGTTCTTGTGTCTACTTGGCACGGTCGTCCCAGGGTGTGGCTGTTTTACTCCTCACCTTCTTCTACGTCGAACCTGCACACGTACTTGTTAGTCTTATTTATTTCCCTATTTGTGCCACCGAATCATGTCCCTTAAAAATTAGCCTGCTCTGCCCTGACTGGAACATGAGACACTGCGGGCAACCAAGCATATGTTCAAATATGATAAAAGAGCTATATTATGACAAAGGTCTTTAAGTGATATTTGCCTTGTTCTTAAATCACTTTGACTCTGTTTCTTCACATGACAAGAGCCTAAAAAATGTTTCTGGGAAAAAAAGAAAAGTTTCCTGGGAATGTTTTGGCCAGGATCATTCATCCTGGAGCCTACAGGAAGAAACCCATGAACCAGTGGGAGAATTCACACTGGAGTCAGGTACAGTTTCCAACTCCTACTATTTATTCATACCTGATGTCGCCTTAGTTTTATGCTTCCTGTTTCCAAGCCCGTGCCAGGTTAGGTAGGGAGGTATTTACGCACAATATAAACTAGCTTGAGAAGATACTTACAAGCCTTCGTCAGCATACCCATCAAGTGTCATTTCCTAAAGACCACAGACCCTTGTTAAAACGATGTATTTATATAGGTTAAGCCTCATTCACAGAAAGCCAATCAACTATATGATTCCTAAATGTGTTTTAAGAGTATTCCTTTGCTCATGCAGGGTATTTCTTACTGCTTTCATAATATCAACTATAGTATCAGCAAAATGTAGCCTTTATCTGTAAATTAAGCCTCTTACTCTATTTGTGTAACAATTGTTATGTGGTTTGGTGATGATCTGCATTTTAAATACATTATATCCTATTATATCAGAGATGACATGTAAATGCAAATATTACAGCTTATTAAATCAGCTTCACATTCATCAGTTCAGCAGCAATGAATCAAATTGCCCTGATTAGCAAAGAAATTCCCAGAAATGATTTTTTTCTCTTTCAAGATTGGTGATTTTAACCCTTTAAAATATTTCAGTACTTTATTCCAGTACTTGTAATATTCACTATTTGTTCAAAAACTTTTAAATTATCATAATACTTTAACACAGTCATTATTTACTAAAATTCAAGGTACATACTATAGACTACATTTCTGTTGTGGTATCTTAACCCTCACTTTGCTGGACCTGCAAGGATTTTCGTAACGTGAATTAAAGAATGCTGATTTTGTACATGACAGACAGGGGTGGAGAGAAATTCCCCTACTTTAATTCATGGCATTAAAAAAAAAAAACCCATTATGTCAAGATGATAGGGCACAACTAGGTGAAAAAAGTAGTGGATCTAGTATCTTACGAGATTTTATGAAATTTAACCTCTTTCTTGCCTTAAAGTACTGCAGCTGGCATACAATTCTGAACCCCCCCTCCCAACATTAGAAGCTGAACTCGATGAGAAATACTTCATATGATGGGTTTCTAAGATGACCCTGGGCATCTCCTACGGAAGCCCATTAATGACGCCAACTGTGTGGTTAGCGCCCAGGCACCACCCCACCCCTTCGGCCCCCAACATAGGGTAGAAACGGATCCTCTCCCTCCACTGATCTAATTGCAGTTTTCAAGCACTCTGGCAATCCGTTGCCTCCTTCCCTCACCTTCCTCCTCCGATCCTTTCGGGAAACGAGACGAAGCTAATTTATGTTCGTTTTATCCATTTCCCCTCATGCCTCGCTGCAACAGGAAGCTGCTGTCTCGGCGGTGTTTAGACCAGTCTCCTCTTAGCCATGAGCTAACGAACGATACCATCATCATTTAGAAAGAACCCTCATCATAGCGCAGTCAGCATCAAAACTGTTCCTCAACATTCTAAATTTATCTAGCACATCTTCCCCATCTGATGCAAATGAACCGGCAATAATTTCAGTGGAGGAAGCAGGGCTTTAAAGAATTGGGAGCTTGACACTGAGGAGGTTTACGCATCACATTATGGAGCACAGCACAGCTGTATCCTGTTGTTTGGTCTGCGGGGCTTTTGACAGCACATGACTATAGCTGCTGAAAGGCATGTACACAGGGTTGATATATATACATATACGTGCATACGTGGGGCGTGCAAAGGAGAATGCGGCTGTGCTTTAAGTGTATCAAACTATGACTTCTAAATTCCTTTCCATCAAATGCCAGTAGAAGCACTTGATAAATGGCCCCTAGGAGAGCACTTCTCATTGCCTCAGGATGGAATGACTTGCAGGCATACGACACTCCATCAATATAGAGAGCTGGCAGATTGAAAGGAGGGAAGGACTATCCCTGATATGGTGCATCTGCTTACTAATAGCAGCGGGTTCCAATCCTCTTCCCATTCATTGCCTACAGAAACCACTCCTCCGAGAGGCACGCCAGTCAACAGATGGTCTCTGGCTAAGGTGTAATCAGGAGCAGCTTGCTAAATTTACCCAAAACAAATAGAATTACAGGCTTTTGCCCGAGTCTGAAATTGAATTGAGAGCTGGGGTGGCGGATAATGGGAACTAAAATGGAAGAGCTCAAAATGTGTCACATCACGTTGGGAAAGGGCCAGCGTGGGGAGAAGTCTCTGCTGCAGACTTCACTATTTCCTACCCAGTCCTCTATTTCCGAAAACCTTGTCTACCACGCAGGATTGTTTGCCCTTACTATCACAGTACTCAGAATCGGTGCCACAATCACCAGCTAATGAAGTCGTCTGCCTTTATCAGATGTGTAGTGAACAAAATTCTACCCGGTATTTTGAATACGTTTTGCCCAGTTACAGAGCCTTCATTTTAGCATCATTGTAAAATGGCAACAGTTTCAACCATTCCTGCATCAGAAGGTCAGTGTCGTAAAGGGCTCTGGACAATCTTAATCTAAGCACTGGTGTTATTAAATCTATCCCCCACCCCGGAATTGCTCACCGTTTTGAATTATGCACTGCTCAGAATAATGGCAATATAAAGCCTTAGAAATTGCCTGGGGCGGGGGGAAGGACAGCATAAAATTAAGAGTAAATCATTTAATCTATGCCTGGGTTTCACTACCTATATAGTAAGAACTGTGCCACCCACACATATCCCTGTAGAAGGACGCCGTAAAAGTAAATGAGGCAAACTATGTAAAGACAGTTAAGTTCTAAAGAAATAAGGTCTTAAAAGGTAAGGCCATTTTTAACTCAAACTATCAGCGATCACTTTAAAGCTATCCTCGTGATCATTGATATTTGTCACTAGAAAAAATTGTTTACCCTTTAAAAAAAATCTAAAGATTTCAATGACAGCATGCATGAAACTATTTTTAAACCAATAATCAGACAATTCTCCTCATTCTTCATGATTTAAAATGTCACATTATGGAAAATTTCATTTTCATACATCAGTCAGACTAACACTTTCAAACATCAGTTATATGAGAAGTGTCTGAAGAGCTTTCTTGGTTAAGTATTTTTGTTGTAAGGAACTCTGTGCCATGCAGAAAAGGAATCCCAAAAGAAAGGTCTGTCTTGTGGCAGGATGAAAGTTTTTGGGGAAGGGAATATTTTAAAAATTATCTGAATAAGAGCTTCATTCTTCAGGTTTGCATTACAGACTAATAACAGTTAAAGTATCTTTTAACATAATTGTTTTAAAAGGTGGCTGTTTTAAAATGAAACTGACTTTTTTGTTAAATGTAGCCCATTAATGAATTTGACAAAATGCGTCTCTGCTCTCAAGAAGGACACATTTCTAGTGACATGTTATTAAAAAATGAGGTGCAAGACCTACCTTACCAAAACATGTACCTTCTCTATGGGGAACTTGATCTGCTATCCTCTCATCTCGTATAGAGATAGAAAATGGATTACAGAAGTACTAGTAATATATATGCTTATAGGAGTAAACATTTTGAGCAGAATAATCTAATGAACAAAACAGATAACGATATCTAATTACTACATAACCCTGGGCAAATCATTTAACTGCTCTGTGATTCAATTCATCCCTCTGTAAAATCAGGGGAACAGGCTCCCTACCTATCCCCAACGTGTCTGGTGAAAGCCCAGGAAAAAGAATTGAGGAAGCCTATTCAGACACCAAGTCTAAAAGGTCTGGCACATATCTGTGCAAGTACAATTATAATGGTTTTCATTGTTATTCTAGTAGACTCTGAATTTTAATCTTTAGGAATAATTCTTACTAGTTTATTTTAAAATGTTTCAAAAAATATAGCTATAACAGGAAAACCTACCATATAATTAGTAAAATTATGGCTCTATAAATATTATCGTATTTATTATTCAATTATTGCTTCAATAAGCTACTCTATGTATTAAGAAGTAGCTCTTTGTTTTCTGTATTTTTAATGCAGTTCGTTCTGAAACACTACTGTGACATTAATAATAAAAGGCAAGTCCTGTAAAGAGAAAGTGGACTTGGCAATAATCTCAGTTTACGGCAAAAATGCTATGAATGTTAAGATGAGGGACCTGTTATATACTAAGCAAATATTCATAGTTCATAATTCGTGAAGCAGCGGCATTGTATAACCGCGAGGGGAAAAAAAAACCACTCTTCATTATATGAATGGCAATTTTAACATAGTAGCAAATGATTTAAGTTAAAATGACTTAGGAAAGCTTCATGGCATCCCCATGTTATTAATTTCCTACACATTTCATTAAAGAAGAACAGTCTCACGCAAAAGACGGGCCACCATAAGGCACACTGTGTACTGATCTCCATGCAACAAATCTGCAAGCACTGCTTAGGGCATGCTGTATCAGAAATCTAGGCAGCTGGAAAGCACAGCAGACAAGAAGTTTCAGGTCACTGATCTCAGAATTGAAAAATTTCCCCTCGTGAGCCAAAATGAATCCAGCACATATCATTGACACACACACATCCCACCCATGCCCTCAAACAAGCAGCGCAGCACCGAGAGGTCACATCACTGAGAAGTATCACTAGAAAATGTAGGTTTCCATAACAGACAAAGGGTATGAATGCAACTAATTGATGGGTGGCATCGTGCAATCATTCAGTAAATATTCAGTGAATACCTTCTATGTGCAAGGCACTGTAAGAATCAATAGTGAGAGATATAAAAGTAACAATTATTAAGAACTTTCTATTCTAAATTCTTTACTGAATTTAACTCATCTAAAACCCCCTCCTCCTTCCTTCTACTCTCTCTTCTTCTAGCTTTCCCTAAAGTAAATTACCATCCACCCCATATTCCATTTGAGAACGGAATGGAAGCACACAGTGACTCAACAACATGCTCAGGTTGATGGAGCTAAGTGGCAGGGCCAAGACTGGACACCTGCCCATCCGACTCCAGTCTGCACACACCATCGCTACACCACATCGCTGGGAAGGAGGACCATGAAGGAGGCACAGGAAATGCTCCAGGCTTTTCGGCATTCATGCTTTATGAGCGCAGTTCCCACCGCCTTAAATGACTCCCAGCTTAGAAATCATCAGCCCCATGGACCCTGTCCAGATCTCCCTCAGGAACAGCTGTCCACTCCCTCCTCTGGTCCCTCAAGGTGCCCTGCACACATTCCAGATTTTGCACTTATCCTATTCATGTTTTAACTACTTGCTTACCTATTTGCCCTTTTTATGTTTAGGGCCTGGCCTTGAATCCAGCATCCAATAGGGCAGTAAATGAAAGATTAACCTGTCCTTAGAACACTGCAACTTAGTGGGAGAAATAGTCCAAAATCTGTTGGAATAAATGTTTGTGTTTGTTAAAGGCAACATGTGATCATGACAAATAAGAATAAGGCTTATGTCAGCACAGGCTGCTAAATTATGGATTAGGGTGAAGACAGGGCTCGAAACTGACTCTATCTAGCCTGAAAGGATGGGAATGATCCTGATAACAGGAGGAGAGGAGAGGCAGTCTGGGGGTTGGTGGAGGGGGGGCGGGCAGGAGAAGATGGGCAAAGGCAGAGAGAAAGGATTGCCTGAGGCATATCTAGATGGGATGGGCAGACCAATCTGCAATCAGAAATGGCTGATTCACGGGGGACTCAGTGCAAGGAAAAGTGAGGAAGGCAGGCCAAAGGGCCAGCCTGAGCAGCCAGTCCCTTTAATGCCAAGCTAAGGAGCCTTAAATGTATTCTTTTGGGCATTGAAGGGTTTCAAGCAAGGGGAGGACATGACCAGAAGAGCAAGGTAGAAAAAACATTTTGAGTTGAGGGAAAGTTAAAGGTGAATGAGGAAAAATATGCACTATCTGGTTTAAGGGTGAAATCCACTCAGAATTTCTTCAGTAAGAAAAAAAGGCGGCTGAAACACTCACTACTTGCTGAAATATCCCACCTTTTGTCACCAAGTGAACTATAACAGTTTTTAATGTAAATAAAAATTCATTTAACATCCTTGCTACTTTATGATCTTTTGTGCTAAGGATACAAAAAACAATGCCATCATCTTCAGGGATAGAATCTCAATTTTTGAAAGTGAACAGAATATGGAATACAAAAGACATTCATAAAAATCATCACAGGTTGTTTGTGCAAAGGTCAGCAAAGGAAAGCTATTATTCTTCTATAATATCATCTGTCAAAAGAAAAAATGCATTTGTTCAAAAACAAATTATACAGTCACAATGGGAAAGGACATGAGAAGTAACCTAATTCCACAACATTTTACGGATGATTAGATTGAGAGGACCAGAGAAGTTATGCAATCATGCCTTAAGTCACACAGAAGGTTGCTAGTACAATATGCATTATAAACCTAGTCTCCTAACTGCTTTGCCTCTGCCATCTCTTAGAGCTATAAATGTGACTACACTATAAAAAGAATTTCTAGTATATTTTGACAGAAAACAAATTTTAACTCTTCAGTAATAGCTATATGAGCTTTAGAAGTTTAAAGCAGTAGAGCCAGTGAAAATGGAACATTGATTCATTCATTCATTCAGCAGCCTACATTACAAACCTAGCCAGGCAACGCAGTGGTAGAGGAGGGTTCAGAAATAAGTAAGTCAAGAGGCCAAAGCAAGCCCTACTCTCTGGACGTTCACATCTCTACTATCTGTTGTAAGTGTAAAATACACACCAGATTTTGAAGACTTATAAAAAATATAAAACATCTCATAGATATTTTTTATTTTGATTGAGTGGTGAAATGATAATATTTTGGATATGCAGGTTAATTACAAAAATAATTTCACCTTTTTTTTTTGGCTTTTAAAAAATTTAATCTATGAGAGGGACGCCTGGGTGGCTCAGTTGGTTCAGTGTCTGCCTTTGGCTCAGGTCATGATCCCAGGGTCCTGGGATCGACCCCCACATGGGGCTCCCTGCTCAAAGGGGAGCCTGCTTCTCCCCCTCCCTCTGCCTGCCACTCCCCCCCACTGTGCTCTTTCTCAAATAAATACAAAAATCTTTAAAAAATTTTTAACTATGAGAAAACTTAGAATTATATAGTAGTTCATTCACATTATATTTCTACCAGACGGTGATACTCTGGAATAAGCAAGACTGACCAGCTGTGGGCTTTGGCATGCCTAGGAAGTCCAGGAAAGGAGATGAGATGGAATCTAACCAGTGTAGAGATAAGGATCTTAAAAAGAAAAAAAAAAAAGATTTGTCTTCAGGGCTTATGTTATCTCACAGGAAAATGAGGAGTTACCCATGAGAAAGGAATCTCTCCCATCATCTGTGGAACTTCACAGTAGAATGCCTTTGGCCAAATCAGATCTCCTCCCTCCTCCCACTCAACTAAGCGTGCACTTTATCTTTCTGTTCTCCGTGGAACCGTGAGCCAAGTGAAGTGCAGATGGAAGGCTTCTTAGAATATAACTGAAAAAATGCCAGTCCTTATGTTCAAAAAGCATCCACCTTCAGTGACCACAGTTACCATGTGAACATCCTAGGTTCTCAGGCACAAGGTCACCAGATTACAGAAGCAGCTCTCTGGATATTTCAGTACTTAAGGGTGAGGACACGCCGCGCACACACACACACACACACACACAGGCACTATAGATATCACAGAGTTGTTAGGTGCAAAGCACTATTTCCATATATGTCTTATGCTGCATAGTTTCTTCAGTTGCTTAGTATGCTTTTTAAATACAAGCCCAGGCCTCATCTATATTATGACAGCCTCAAACACACGAACTGCAGACAAATGTTCAGAATGGCTTCATGGTTCTCAAAGTGGCAAGAGCTGAAATATCAAGGTCAAGTTTGCCATTTTCTGATCATCTTTGGCCAATGAGAAACAGCAATAGCCTTAATTAGCAAATTCTTTTTTTTTTTTTTTTTAAAGATTTTATTACTTATTTCAGAGAGAGAAAGAGAGCCCACGCTTATAGCGGGGGCATGGGGGGGGGGGGAGGAGGCGGGCAGAGGGAGAAGCAGACTACCTGCTGAGCACGGGACCTGACCTGGGACTCATTTCAGGACCCTGAGATCATGACCTGAGCCGAAATCAGGAGTCGGACGCTTAACTGACGGAGCCACCAGGTGCCCCTTAATTAGCAAATTCTTAAAATTAAGGGTTAATAAGCAAAGTAGAGCCAACACTGTTTTCCAACAGAAAACAGTATATGAAAAGCTAGTAATACAAGTACGTGCAATGAATAAATCCTGTTTTTCTATATTAATGAGAAAAGAGTTCTACACTTACTTTTACTTAAAGGTGTTTCAATATTTATTTTTAATTAATTTAAGTTGTTTTCTCATTTCCAGTATCATTAAGGAATTAGGCTTTCCACTACTTAAAACATTTCATTAAATTATTCATGTGTTTATTTTTTGTAGTATTTCTTTATTGTATGTCATAATTATTCTGATATTCATACTTTCTCTCAATTAAATGGATATTTTGAGTATTGTAGTCTCAATTATCTAGGAGCAAACTTCAATTTTTTTAAAATTGTATTTGAACAAAGTGCTATTCTTATAAATTTATTTGCTTTCTCTTGGGGAACTAATCAGAATTTGTGTCACTTACATAACAATGTGGACTAGCATGACATGTTAGTCTTTAATGAAATTTTGCTTATTTCATATCCTGTTAAAACCTAAGACTAGATCTCTTTTTATACCCCTTTCAGACTCTTTAATAACTACTAGTTCTTTTCATCTAAAAGAACCAACACAAAAGAATACACATGGTGCCAACTTTTTCTACATTCATTAAAAAAAACACTCATATACATCAGTATAGTTATCAAATGATATTAAAATGTATTTGAAAACACTGGAATGTGTCTTCACCAGGGCAGAAACTTTTGCCTCTTACATTCTTTTACTCAATCACTAGACCCTAGATGAGTTCTTGACACACAGTAGATGCTCACTAAATATTTCTGTATTGAATGACACATAATAGACAGTCAAAATATAAATGGTTAATGACTGAATAATTCATGGTAATGGTGAGGCCATTAGTTATTAAGAATCTGCTATGTGATCACCATTTCACTGTATGCTACAATGTGAACACTCTGGTAGCTATCAGAAATTATTAAATGTTAATGACAAGTAAGTGCTTAATACGTTTTCTTGAATAAATGGATGAATAAATAAACTGTAAAGACTGGGTCAGGGTTTAGAAAACTGAGTCCTTGAGACATCATGATTTCAAAACTGCATAGTTATTTTAAAAAGGCGCCGAAGACCAGAATTGCCCAAACTTCATATAAACCTCCCTGGATGCAAACTTTAAAACATGGTGTTCAAAAAAAGCTATGATCAGGTTTTCCAAAATGATATGTAAAGACCAGAATGACAATGAACCATCCAGTCAGGAATCTGTCAGGATCAGAAAGCTCTTCTCGATTTAGAGTATTCTCAGATTCCAAAACTGATAAACTAATTGGTAAATTCAACCATGTGGGTTACATGGTCATCACGACGATTATATAATTATTTCAACATAACTGCATGCCTGGATATAACCCTCTCACACAGTTTGGAAAAATGATGTTGATATCAAGGATGTTTTGAACCCCTAAATGGTTTAATCCATCTTGCAAAATACATTTGCTTTCAATATGTATTTTGCTGTACTGACTTCCTATGCTTGTCCATTTATAACATTCTATAGCCCTTTATTTCACAATAAAGTACAAAATTCCTTTAATTTAAATTTACATCTGTGAATTACCTTACCTGTCTGATGGCACAGCTGCAAATCCATCCTTACCACAACTGCCTATTTAACATCAAAACTGTCCATTAAAAACAAACTCACAAAAATGGAGCTACCGTATCTCCGCACATTCATTTATTACTTTCTTCAAAAACAACCACCAAGCTGACTTTAATGTGGCTCCGATCGTGTAGGGCTGTGGTCTGTTCAAAGGGCAAAGAAGCAATCACAGCCCCATCCACTCCCAATGCATTGTAAGACTACAAAATTTTCATTTGAAAAGACCCACTTTTCCTTAAGCTCCTGCGCACAAAACACCCAAAAGGTGCATTTTGGGAAAATGAAGAAAATGCCATGATGCTATCTCTGGTGCCTGCAACAGTTGTTCTACTTGCTTTTGTAAGAAGCAGAAAGTCAAAGGAGATTTCGAATGGTGGGCAGATGTAAATGGCATTTGGCTGAAAAGACCTAAAGCAGCATTCAACAGGGACGTCCCACCCCACTGAGTCTGTATAAATGCTCACTCCATCTCTGTTGTAGTTGAAGACGGCGCTGTCAATCAATCCACGCTCTATAGTTCAAGAACCCCACGTAGCCTCCTCAGTAGGGTGTAAATTGCTCCAACAGTCTAGGTAGAAGCAACTGATTTGCAAGCTGAGGGGGAAAAAAACCTGGTTTTTTTCTTCACATACTTTGAAGTCAATGCTCTTCCCTGTTTTCTATCTTCTCTAGAAGCTTAAGGATCTTATAGGCCCATCATACAGAAAGCCAAAGAAGACACAAAGCTGAAATCGCTCACTCAGGTTAAGAAGTTGAGGACACGGTGCAGATTCTTAATGACGACTCCATTAAAACCGAGCAGTGAGGTAGAGTTTTGCAAACCAACACAAGGACGGAGGTGTTTTCACCCAAGTATGTACAAGACCTTAACTCTAGGGTGACAGCTCCATCTTACTGCAGTAACCACCAAGAATGCTGTTCTGAATACAAAGGTAACCTTGCCAACCACTCTTTCTGAATAAATCACTTAACCTCTTGTACAACTCAAGTTGTTCACTCTGAACTACCTCCACATGGGTTGCTTACCAAGTAATAAAAATAATTGCGAAGCTTTTTGAAGACCTAAAATTGCTGTAGGGAGAACCAACTGTGAATTTAAGTCTATGTTCTTTGGTGAAGAAGTCACCAAGTGAGCTAGTTTTGATTATGTCTCTCCTTTGGGCTGTTTCTGCTGTGAGTGGCTCTGCCCCCTCATTTGTGGGCATTTATTTACACAGTAGCTGGGAGCCAAACCAGGACCCGAAGAGAGGACTGGAGCCAGGGCCCAGGCTGGGGACCCTCACCCACCCACGGTGATGTGTGCTCTCTCCGCTTGCCTTAAGACCCTGCTTCCCCGGGGCGCCTGGGTGGCTCAGTCGTTAAGCGTCTGCCTTCAGCTCAGGTCATGATCCCGGGGTCCTGGGATCGAGCCCCGCATCAGGCTCCCTGCTTGGCAGGGAGTCTGCTCCCTCTGCCTGCTGTTCCCCCTGCTTATGCTCTCTGTCGAATAAATAAATAAAATCTTAAAAAAAAAAAAAAGACCCTGCTTCTCCAACTCAAGTACTTCAACCACACGCCAGTTCCAGCTGCTGTGCTTTAAGCACAAATGCAGTCAGAAATTCTGGACTGGAAAAGGGAGGAGGCTTTTTCCAGAGAGGCAGCTTAGTACCCTCCTGAGTCAAGAGGAGAGAGTGTTAAACTGGATCAAAATAAAATGCCTGTTGAGATTTACAAGGAAACGCTTACTTGGGAGCTCAACGAATAAAATGTGATGAGCATGTTGGTTCTGTGGGTTTCGTTTCCAGTATGCTTTCATATCCTTTGCTACCTAAGTGCCCCCTTCCCCCTTTTTCGAGCATTCCAGAAACAAGTACTGTCCCATTGCAAAGATGGGGAAATTAGTCCAAGTGTCCCTATTGTCTAGCAAGTGGAAGCCAGATGTCAGAAGCCGTATGCCGGGCAGATGTTAAGAGTTTTAAAATGAGAACTACCTGAACAGCCCTGGAAGAAAACATGGTGTTCTAAAAATAGGACACAGACGCCCCACTGAAATCAACTGTTCATTTATTTATTTTACATGACGGGTGCTGTGGGGCCCCCGCTTCTTGCAAGCCTGCACAACTCCACTCGCGGATTCGTAAGATGCTTCTACACAGAGAGGCAAGTGGTACCTGCCCATTCAAAACAGACTTGCCAGCGAGAGACAGTGCTCCATATGGTTTCCCTTTCATTCCAAACGCTCCGGTGGAGGGACAGAAACGCTGGGTGGATAAGCAGAGGGGAGATGGGGTAAGTGTCACATGTAAGCTGATCTTCGAGGTACAGGAAAAGTAGAGGATGTTGCAAAGCAGGCCTGGGTCAGTGTCACACCGGTGCTGGTGCTGGAACTCGTTTCCTGAACATCTGTGCTCAACCCGAAAACATCCAGGACCGGGGGGGGGGGGGGGGGGGGGCGACGTTACAACACAAGAGAACACAGTCCTGGGCTGTGCTGTGCCTGTCATGCTAAATGACATCCTTGTCCCCACGCTTAGCGGTTTCCCGTTCCTTCATAAAACCCCAAGCCACCTTCCATTCTCTCCTAGCACCAAGTCATCGACACCCCTGATCTCTCAGGGTTAAAGAAACAGTGCTGAGACCAGCCCCCACCGCCACCCCCAGCAGGGGGAGGTTTCCTGATCGGAATATTCACTTGGGAATTCAACAGAGATCCATCTGAAGGGAAATTACAAATACACAATCAGAAACAAATCTGTGTGCTTTTCTGCTTCTTGAAGAATGTGGAGAAAACGTAGTTACTGTTTCATGTGAAGTGAATTCCCCTTTCTCGTGGTAGGCAGAGTTCACACTGGCCTACCTAGAATGGGAAACATTTGTGCAAAGCTTGTGTTAATCCAAACTTCTCTATGACCTGAAGAGAGACATAAAAGGGGAGATTTAGTTTTCCCTAAGAAAGGAACCATCCATGCAATGGCCAGTGGTCACCCTAAAAACAGGAATGTGCCAACCATTTTTATTGACAAGCACAATAAAACAAAACAAAAAAACCCAAACCCATTATTCTTCACACGGGGAAGAGAAATACTCAGAACCCTCCGCTGGATCCTGCCTCATACAGAGCGAAGGCCTAAGACTCCTCAGAGGGCCTGGGAGGACCTGCTTGACCTGACTCTCCAGTCCCCTCCCTTCCTCACCTCTGGCAATCTCCTACCCAGCCTTCCACCCCCACCTGCCACCCCCCCTTACTGCAGCCACACTAGGAACATGCTCTGGCCCCAAGGCATTTAATTGCACCATTCCCTCTGCCTCCAAGTGTCTTTCCCCAGAAATCTGCATGACTTACTTACTCCTGGCCTCCTCTGAGACTCCCCAGACTTCACCTCATCGGAGAAAACTTTCCTGACCATGAAATTAAGATGGCTGTCCCACGGCCCTCACTTCATAGCTGTGCAGCACACAGACTCGCTCACTGCTGCATTCCCCACACTTAGGACAGTGCCTCAGAAGTTATTTTTGAATGAAAATTTACTATTTCTTGGAAAGAGCATCTCCCCAAATGTGATTCTACTTTCCACATGAGAGCAAGATATGGGCAATGGCTCTCGAAGTGCTCTATCTACTCAAGGCCTGGACTCCACAAATCAAATCAGTGAATTATAATATAGAACTCTGGGTACTTCCTAATCTCATAACCTGGTCCTACTGATGCTCATGCCCCAAAGGTATCTATCCATCTACAAGATACATTGTATACAGGAAAATCCAAGACAGGGCAACTGAAAATCATTGCAAAGTAGTTTTAAAATGAACAAAGCTGATTTCATTATGTAGCTTGTTATATCATCCATTTGTTGAATTATCCTTTATGTTGTGTTACTTATCCTTACAATTCAAATGACCTACAGTCCTAGGCATTGTAGAGTCCTGTTTTTTTTAAGCAGTTAGAATACAAGGAATTAAGAGCCTAATTCTCAAAAGTAAGGACCAATGTCCGGCTTGTATCTACACAATGCCCCCCAAAACCTGTGGTTCTGCTAATCTGTTAATTTAACTAGTGTTTTAACTTTTAATATAAGAAATAATGCCTTCAACTTATTACTTTCAGAGTGTTAACAACTTTTGCACCTCTCCAACTGTCCAGCTGATCCGGTACATATACAATTGTAAAATGAAAGGATGTCGTAAATAGCATGAAGTCTTTATCCAAACCCTTAATTATCTGGGAGGCTCAAGATGATGATGATGGTGGTGATGATGATGATGATCTCCTCAATGGTAAACTTCAGAGCTCCAGCAGGACCACCTAACCCTGGTGTGATGGCTATAAACCACAGCATTTAGTAAAACTAGAACCCCTGCACTCCTATGGACGCAGCTTTAGAAGACATTTGAAAGATGTCTGAAAATAATGAAACATTTTACATACATAAAAATTCAGAGTCTAGAACCTCAAAAACATTATGCTCAGTGAGAGAAGTCAGACCCAAAACAACGTGTTGTATGGTTCCATTAATATGAAATGTGCAAAAAAGGCAAGGATGTAGGGACAGAAATTAGATCAGAGGTTGCCTGGGGCTGGAGTGGGAATGGGGAAGGACTGTAAATAGGCACAAAGCTTCTTATCAGGATGAGGGAAACATTATGAAATTAGACTGCAGCAATTAGATTGTATGACTCTGTAAATACACTAAAATTTACTGAATTACACATTTAAACCCCTTGAGTTTTGTGGTATGTAAATTCCATGTCAATAGAGCTGATTTAAGAAAAGGGGGGGGAATAGTTCAGTATCTATAAAAGTGTATAATTTATAGTGTGGAGGGAGAGACGAGAAGAACTGATGTGTCCATTGTGCAAATTATGGTTTCTGTTCTTCTCCCCACTCCTGTGTATTCGTGATGAGCCAGAAGAAGGTTTGAGGGGTGTCGGGCACAGCACAGGGGCAAGCTGAAGCCTGGGCCGGACGGTCTGAGTCCAGTGGGGGAGAAACTTACTGTTTGGTTCTATGACCTCAGGGCCAGTCACTTGAAGGCACGCCCTGTGCTTAGTTTCCTAATCTGTAACAGAAATAATAATAGCACCTACCTCATAGTTGTTGTAAGCACTCAATTCAGTATTGAAGACATTTAAAGCGCCAGACACTTCCCAAGTGTCTGCTATTTATTGTCACTATCGCCTTTAGCCTCTTCCAGTGCGCACTATAAATATTGGAGTTTTCTGTGCATGCAAAGATAGGAGAGAAGTCGGGAACCACTGCACACGGATCAAACTGCATAATGCCTGAACCATCTTCTATGCTAAGTCATATTGTAAGCGGTACTATTACTCAATGTATGTGATAACGTGTGAGAAAGAAATTAAGGGGGTTGCATAAAAAGATTTTCTCGAAAACCAGAAGGTTGGAAGTCACTGAGAAACACATTCTGATCTAGTGAACTCACATTTTCATTATAGTCTAGTAAGTGTGAACACTATAGAAGTACTTTGTCTACTCAATTGTCAGGGTCAAGGTACAACTGGGTTGGGTTTATTGGTGTGTCTTTTAAAAATACTGTATTTTTTTCGTGTAATGAAGTGTACCCAGCAGGGATCCAAACTATACATGCAGCTACAAAACACGATTAAAAGCTTTTTAATGAAGGTACTGTAAACAGCATTTTCCTTCTGCTTTAGAATATTTCAAATACAAAATTAGCAAGCCCCAGAGACTGGAATTTCTGCTACAGGAGAGATGAAAGGTTAACTGTCTAAAAAGGAAAGAATATGTTTGACATATTCTATTTAGAAAATAAAAGAGTTTCCTAATAAAAGGAGAGCCCCACTTGATGCGCCTAATGCTCCCTCAGTGTTTGCATACACAACCAAGTAATTAGAAAGCCCCACTCCAAAAAAAAAAAAAAAAAAGTGAATAAAAAGCCATAGCAGGCATTGGTCCCTTGTTTACCAGGCTTGCTGGAGGCCCCCGGAGGTCAGTGTGATTGACAGGATTTTGGTGTTGGTAGAAAGGTTGATAATGCACACACATCTCTTGAGAGGAGAGCTCCAGAGTCCTGACCATACTTAATAGAAGGGCAGCTACTATGGAGAACAATGTAACAGGCAAAGCCTGGGGGACTGGTGGGCGGAAGGAGGTTCAAGGATTGCAAGTGACATTCCCAGTCAATTAGTACCCATTGGGAAGCTGAGGTACACCGGGCCAAAAAAAGACAACTAAAAATTCCCAGGGCAAGGATCTTCCTTTGCCAGAGGCAAGGCACCCTGTAGCCATTTCCATTAGGTGCACTTCAGTAACCCCAGCTCCCAAAAGCATCCTTATGAGCTGCTGAAGCTCCAGACATTTCGGAAAAGCAACACTGGTTTCTTTGACATGTGGCAATGTTAATTTCATTAGGCACATCTGAAAGACAAAAAACCACAGCCTTAAGTCACAAAGCCAACTTTATCTCCTTGTCATTCTTGAATTCCTAGAAACCCAATGAAAAGTCTTTTCTATATTTCCAGTCACTAAGAGGAACCATGTGAGTTATTCCCAAGATCCTTACAGTTGAAGATCCCCAATTTTTTTTTTTTTTAAGATTTTATTTATTTATTTGCGAGAGAGAGAATGAGAGACAGAGAGCATGAGAGGGAGGAGGGTCAGAGGGAGAAGCAGACTCCCTGCCGAGCAGGGAGCCCGATGCGGGACTCAATCCTGGGACTCCAGGATCATGACCTGAGCCGAAGGCAGTCGCTTAACCAACTGAGCCACCCAGGCGCCCATGAAGATCCCAAATTTAACAAGAACACCCAGCCAGTTTTGTTTGATATAACGATGTTTGGGATATGTGGTTACAGAGAATAAAACTATTTCCATGATCTGTTATTAAATTAGTTTAATGAAGGCGACTTCAGCCAAGGAAGAGGTCACTCTTGTAGGTCCACAAACAGCTGCCATCAGAAACTTGGGTTTTCTGGTCACTGTGCTAGATTTGCACATACCAATGAGACCACCTTTCAGCTGCTGCCCACTTGAATTTTTAACATCAAAAGACCCTCATTTTACCAGTCAAAGCCTGGTAAGTAGAATCATGGTCCAATTGCCGATTCTGCTTCATAGGATATCAATTAAAACTATGGGAGTATATACGCTGAAATGTAGATTTTCACAAAAACGGAAATTTTCCTTTTTGTGACTCTTACCTGAAAACTCAAGCCATTCCAAAGGATCAAAATAATCTTGTCTTGACAAGGTCACCCTAGGTTTTTCCTAACTTAATCCTTTTGGAAAACTTCTCACTTAACCTACTTCATCCTGTAGAAAGCCCTGTTCAGAATTTCTATATGATACTAAAACAATAAACAGACATGTAGGGTGTCGAAGATCTAAGGGGGAAAAAAAAAAACAGAGGTTTTTTTTTTTAAAAAAAGAGTGTTTTTGTTTCCAAATCCAAAAAAATTGAGTGTTCTTTCTTTGAGGGTATGGAGTGATATGTTCCCCTTAAAAAACCCACACTGCAGAAAAATATAAAATTACACATCCAACTGAACGCCATAAATACACTACAAAGCAAGTATTCCAAAGACGATCGGAGTTAAAAAAGAATTCAACTTGGCTTACGTGCATTTATTTGAATATTTTCACTTAAAAAAATAATCTTAAGAAAAGAAAGGGCTGTTCAAGCATTTTCATTCTGAGACCCCCCAAAACTGAAACCCCTTGCAGGAAAGCTTCCTTTCCCCTTTGAAGTCTAAGCACTGCTCTGGGGTGTGAGGTGTGACAAAGCATAGTGACTCACTTTCCCACTCTCTCCTGATTTCTCATTCACTGCTTTGTTTCCCCATCCCCAAAAGGGGGAAACGACCCTCCATTCATGCGCCACAAGGTCCACAGAACCATTCCAGGGCTTGCAGGGACAGTGTGTCACCAGGACAACTGAAATAAACATGAAAGACAGATGTGAAGGCCAGAATTCTTCAAAGGCAAGAGGGTTTTGACACTTCATAAATCACCATGTCACTCTGGTATAACAAAAGCTGTTCTCATGTACTGTACTCCAGGCTTTCTCCTGCCATAGTTACTGGTGGAGTCTGTTTGCATACCACATCTGGCTTGTCACTAAAAGCTTTATCCAGGCAACAAATCAACACGCCCGAGAAAAGGGCAAGGCTTTTGTTTGTAATACAATAAAGCCTCTTAATAATAAAGAATCCAAGGAACCAGTTACTTCAAAAAATCAAAATACTCAACTGTCTCAGGTGTAAAATGAAAATACTTTAAAACAGTATATTAAAAAAAAAAAAAGAGCCTGGACACACAGTCAGTACACTTGAGATGATAGTATTCTCAAGAGGACAGATACAAAATACTGAGCATCTAATGGTACCTGTGTTCGGGTTAGTCCAAATCAACTATTCTGTCTTTTACCTGGTAGGCAGATGAAAACTCCTAGTGAGTTTTTTTTTTTTTAAGATTTTATTTATTTATTTGACAGAGAGATAGAGAGAGAGCACAGTAGGCAGAGTGGCAGGCAGAGGGAGAGGGAGAAGCAGGCTCTCCGCCAAGCAGGGAGCCGGACGTGGGGCTCGATCCCAGGACCCCAGGATCATGACCTGAGCCGAAGGCAGCCGCTTAACTGACTGAGCCACCCAGGCACCCCCCTAGTGAGTTTTTTAAAAGACTCAATACATGTTTGTCAGATTGAACTGAATAATTCTGTCATCGCAAGACTTTGCTCTGAACAGGTACCGTACAAGAAAAGCTGGCCTTCAAACTACAATTAGCAAGTTTTCAGGAATGTGTGAGATCATGTTTCTGCCTGCTAAGTACCATTCAGGTGTGCCCAAAGCACAGTGAATTGATAGTAATGACTACAGATCAAAATGTTTCTGCTATTTCTTTTAAAAAATTATCTTTACAGTGATAACTCAGGGTAGTTAGTAGTTATTCATATCCTGGCCATACAGTCATACACAATATTTAAATGAATCATAGCGAATAAAACACCCTTATTATCTATTTTCTGAGCTTCCCACCCTCTTAAATTTAGTCCATAAATATTACTTATCAGATAAGTGTACTGGGATTTGAATCTAGGGGAATAGGAATGCATGCATTTTATCATTAGACCTAACATTTGTCTATGCTCTCTTGTTCTGACAGAAGGGTGGGCCAGTCAGCCTCGTGCAGCAGAATGCATCTTTCAATAACTACTATACAGCACTGGCACCCAATCTTCTCAAGAATGACAACTCCGACATGAAAGCAGTTGTGTTTCTTCGATCTCAACACTAAAAGATGCAGAATGACAAAAACTACTCTCCGTGTGGTAAGTTTTATATGAGATTGTACTTGGTTAATTCCAACAGCATGCACATTTGTTTCAAAATGATGATATGTCTATCTCCAAGACATATATTCACATACTTCATGGTCCACCATCACATTTTGTGGTACAAGGGGATGTGAAGACCCTCTTGAAACATCTACAAGTCACTGAGGGCTCTCTGCCCCCCCCCCCCTCCCCGAGCCACTCAAACCTCTATCTTTTGGCTCTTTCTCAGGTTTTTGGTCTCAATTCAAATATGACCAGCTCAGAGTCATCATCTTCCCTGACCACCCAAACCATTTTAGTAGTTTTCCTCCACCTCTTTTTTTCTATCACATCCTTGAGTTTTATTTCCTTTATTTCATATTCATATCACCACTATCTCCAATTCTCTTGTTTGTTCATTCATCTGAAGATTATTTTCCTCCCCCCGCTCAACCATTCAAAATGAAACTCCATGAGGGAGGGACCCTGCCTTGTTAACAGAACAGAAAGAAGGATATTCCCAACACCTAAACAGGACTCACTGAATTTAAGACCATTTATTTTCTAAGAATACAGATTCCAGAAGACAAAGAGAAGGGACAAAATGGCTTACTTTACCAAGTAAGCTCCATCAGTGCTATTACTTTTTTAAATCAACAATGGGAAATCTTCACACAGCCTCAAATATTGCCCCTTCCTTCATTTACTTATTTATTTATTGACTGATTGATTGGCTTGTTCTTCCTTTGCTTTATAAACAGTTCACATACCCCAGGCCCCCTGGAAGGGCAGCTATCTTATTACCATCTAGAGTTAGGAAATGGCTAAGGTACCAATCAGCTGAAAACTGAAACTGTGTCCTTCCTTTATTTTTTAGAAATAGTCTCAGATTTTCGATTTGTGTCTTCCATTTGTTTAAGTGCAAAACAATCTAAAATGTGTTTAAGACTCTTGCTGTCCCACTGCTTTGTGGCAGGCACACGGCTCACAAATGTGCCTGGCTCTTTGTGTGAATGCCCAAAAGGCTACATCACCCCAAAGCTCCGGTTCACAAGGGGGCCAGCAGGTGGAGAGCGAAAGAATTAGCAATGAGTTTGTGCCTCCCGCCTGCTAAGAAGCAATGAGGTGGCATAAAGAGAGGATTATGGTTCCAGGGACAACATCAGTTTGACCAAGAGGCTCCGTCATTAGCAGAGAATACAGAGATATTTAGTACCCAAATTCGACAAGCTTGCTGTAATGCTCAGAAGGTTTAAGTGCACTTATCTGTCATCCCTTCACTCTATTTCTTTATTGAAATAAATCCCTTTGCAGTAACAAAGAGTTTCCTTCTCCTTATGCAAATGAGCAATGCATGGGTGCTTTCCCATTTGGTTGGTAGGGAAGAATGACAGGTAGCAGAAGCGGACTGTGGATTACCACTTGCAATTAACAAGAGCAGATATATCTCCTTTCTTCCAATTCCTTTCACTCTTCTAATAAGAAATAATTAAATCGTGCAGCAACTTACGGTAACAGGTTGGTTTCTGAATATCTTTAAGGGGGCACAAACAGTGATTAAAAGCTGCTTTTTTTTAATGCTGGTGGTTTCAGTCTTGAAAATCAATCTGGTTTGGGTTCTTCAGTTTTGTAATTCATGTAGTTAATCAACCAAAATAATACTACTTAACCTCTTTCTGCCCACACCAAACCTTACCGTAGGTGAAGTCACTGAGCTGTGCAGTCTCTAACTTAAAATTACCGTGAGTGACTCTTTAACTGGAAGTTACTCGCCTATGTTCCCAATGAACCAGATCTGTGAGCACAAGATTCACTGGATGTAACCGAAAGGCCATTCTTGGCATCAGCTGTTCCAGTAAGAACAATTACTCAGTAGGTGGGAAGGGATATTAATAATGACAAAACACTTGTTTGCCAGGTCAGAAAAAGGTCCAGGGCACACACAGGTTGAGTGAGTCACAGCCGAGCACAAAGTGCCTCAAAACAGACAAGCGTCTGAGCATGTTAAAAATGCAACAACAGGCTTAAGGTAGGTGAAAACCAAAGACTATTCTATAGAACTTACACATCATCCACTATCCACCTCATTAATGTAAACTTAACTAAACGCAGCTCTCATGGTACTGACGATCCGCTGAAGGTAGAAGGAGAACTTGGAAAATCCTTTGCTTCACAAAAAGCCCAACTGGAACTCTGTACGTTAGGTATAGTTGGACCTCACAATTCAAACTGAGGAGAGGTAACTTCACTTGGCATCCTCAGTGAGCCGGCAGAAAATCCACACATGCAGAAGAGACCTCCGTGGGACCCGTATCTATCTATCTTTGCTGTACTGTTACCTCGTGACATCTTTCGTAACTCTCTGAATAGGTGCTCCATGCTCACAGGAGGTCATGTGGGAAAGTTCGATTGTAGTGAATAAATTCATAAGAAGTAGTAGCACATAAGCTCACCGTGTTTAATTATATCCATACTGTTAATGTTGATGGCACTTTTGAATTATATTTATTAACCTTCGAGTAAGAACACAGTGTAAAGGAAAAGAACAGAAGCTTCGGAGTTGGAGACGCTCTGAAGGGATTTTTCTGTCCTATCCAGCACTGCCTACGGGACCTCAGACAGAAAAGTTAACCTCTCTCAACTCTGTTTCTTAGGTAAAAATGAAGATGGTTATATTACAATTTGCGAGGGTCATGAGATTTAAGATTAAGGAGGGGATGTATGGGAGGAAGCACAGTTCTCGGCACACAGTGGCTATAAGAACAGCAGACACAGGGTGGATATAAACATGGTGTATGTGGCATATTCAATATATGTTGCTTTATCTCCTCTTCCCCTACTTACATGTTAATGTGGATATTTCAATTTCAAGGGTGTTTTTTTTTAGGCAATGATCACTTCACTCAAATTTGAAGCAATACCAAGTGCTCTGATTTTCCTAAAACCTATTACTAAATTTTTTCCCCAATGCTTTTGTTCCATTAGCAATCAAATTTATATTGCCTTGCATAAACTGTTTATAACGGACATGCAAAAAGACCAGAAACTGCCCCAAAAAGTCAGCCAAAAGACATGATACTATACTGCTTATAGCCATCAATACAGGATCACAGAAAACAACAGAAAGTTATTTAGTTTATCCAGGAAGTTAATAGGATAAAGAACTGTATCATTACCGAATTATTCTAGAATCTAGATTCTTGATTTTAAGAGGAAGACATTGTTTTTTTGCAGTAACAGTAGATTGCACCCAGAAGACTCAAAGACTCAGAAGAGAAGCCTGATCTTGGTGGTAGCTCCATGAGTCTATGGCCAGACTTACATTTTCTCTTCATCAATTCATTCCAACATGAGGTTTACATGGAAACAGTCTAACTGAAACTAGTGCTGGGCTCTACATGGGATTTTTGCTCACTCTGACAGGACGAAGCAAACAGCCCAGACTTGGCTGGATGTGAACATGGATACCCTCTGGCATGGGTTACTCTGCAATATCCCATAAGGCAAAAGCTACATGAGTTCTGCCTTTCTAGAAATCATCTTTATGTGTGCTTTTATAGTCAGTCATGGATTATAAATAGATTCTCTGATTAAATAGTTTCCCAAGTGAAAAGTGCATAGAGAATAACAGAACAGGATTTCCTTCTGAATGTGAAAGTACATTATTTTATTCTAACAACTAAATCAGTGGAGTAGCAAGTCATCCCAAGGAGATCAGGAAAGCAAATTCCTAAATAATAAGGTGTTACGGTAAAAAGAGGAGTACGAGGGTAAAGAGGAAGTACAATGTGAAATTCTAGTTTCATCAGCTATAGTAGTACAATAGCTTAGAGTGCCAAGAAAACTCTGTCAAGCCATTAGAAAAGTCTCCAAGTTATGGCAAGTAGTTCAAAGTGAAAAGAAAAGAGACTCTACCTACACTGTTATTTTAATATAATGGACATAGGTACCACGTAAAGTTACACTGTCGCTACAGAGTAGCCAGCTATATTCACTAGAAATACCAGCTTTCCACAGGAGAAAAAGACTTTGTGCTGGGAAAAATCAGTTGTACCCCCTTTCCCCTCCCCCTCTAAGTTTCTGGCCTAAAAATATGGCCTTACATTTTGTCTAAGAACTAGAAAACCCAAACATCCCATGTTCTTGTGGTTATTCAGATAAACTTTATTTTCTTCTAAAAAGACTGAGATTCTCCTACCTCTGTGTGTGTGTGTGTGTGTGTGTGTGTGTGGTGGGAGAATGGAAGGAGGAAAAATAATAACAATTTCAATACCGTTATATTGATAACATTAATTTACCTTTTCAGGGTATTCTCAAGTACGTGCTCTTATTTCAGATGCACGACGACGATATATGGCAAATAGGGAGTTTTCATAATAACCTCGTGTAACAGATGTGAAAACTAAGGTGGAGAAATGTGCAGGGTATACAGAAGGTCAGGTAAGGACTGACAGTGGCCACATCAGGCAGCCAAGTATGATTCCAGGGCTTCTCCGCCCCCATGGAACATGAAAGACGCTGTTACTTTCACCCCCAGAAGTAAATGGTGTTCAGAGCATTCTTCACAGATGTTCTTTCAGAAACCAGGAAATAAAAGGACTTCCAGGAAACAAAGCCTGGTGAGTAGACGGACTAGAGGAAACAGTGCTGCCCCTCCTGTTAACACAAAGTCTTATCTCTAAATTGACACGGAGCTGTTAATTTACAGAAAGGCCAGAAGGCGTCATGTCATATTCTTAGCCATCTGTGAGATGGGAACAGTGGGTACCCACCCTGCTCACCTCTCAGGCTTGCTGTGGCAACTGACTGGGATGACACAGGAAAACATCCTTCCTCACTTGCAGACCTCAATGTTGAAACTAAGCCCAAAACAGGACCTCGGTCCTTATTCTGTGGGACATTAGTTATGAAGTGAAAAATAACAATGGCTTTTACTAAGCTAGAGACACACAGCTTATTCGTGATTAGGAACCAATTCTGGCGGTTTGTTTGTGTTTGTTTTATTGCCATCAAAATAAACATCAATTAATTAACTCAGAGCATCTCCTAAGTGCTCTTAAAAGTCCATGTCAAAAAAAAAAAAAAGGGCAAAACTCAGAATTTAATAAAAATGGAAGGATGTAACTTGCCACTCCAACTATGGCATATTATGTATGTAATACAAGTTTGAAGTATGGTCTCAAAAACAAGGAACCCTCTAGCTAACCTCCATGCACTTCTATCCTTGGCTGCATTAATAGTTCATTAATTTTCTCTCTCCATCTTCTCACAGCTGGAATATTCTTCCTAAATACAACAATAAAAACCATCTGAAAATTAAGTGTTTAGCATTTCTCTCAATCATGTTACTATGGTCAAAAATATTGCCAACAAAACTTAAGATTTTTGTCATATCGTATACAGAGATTTAGGTTTAAAGGGATGACATTATCATATACAATAAATTACTATAGATAGACAAAGGCACGAGATAGGTTTTAGGCTTTTCAAAGCGTGGATCATGACCTATTAGTGGGTAGCAGCTTTTTTAAAAACAGAACTGAATGGCAAACAGTCACACCGAATTTCAAGTGGATTAGGGGGTGCAATTCAACCATATGTCTGGAAGTTAAGAGAATCAAAGCCTTTGTAAAAAGTCTCAGTAACCACCGCAGATAATGTATGGTGTGAATTATCTCTAGTCCAGGAATGTTTTGTTCTCAGTCTGTTTTCCATTGGCCTGCTGAGGTTTTGAATGGCCTCTGTCAAATAGTGAGGAATATGGGAACTTATCTTAAAAGCAAATTAACATAAACAATTTAATACAGACACCAAGGCAGAAAGAATGGCAAGAGAGACCGAGTGAGAGATGCGGGCTTGAATCCCGGTTATGCAACTTCCTAGCTGTCATGGCCTCATGTAAGTCATTTCACGTCTCTCAGTCTGGCTCCCACACCTGTCAAGGGGACAACAACAATATCCACCTCATACTTTTGTTTCAAGGATGAGAAAGAATGTGTGTGACGGTTCCAGGCTGGGACTGGCATATAGGATGCACTGATAAAAGGCAGCTGGCATGGCCTTGCTGGTGAAAAGGCATCCAGGTGTATTATTTCCTTTTGCCTTATGTGTATATTTTACCAGTATAGATGCTTTAATATAGAGAATTTTAAAATTAAATTTGCCAAAGAATCAAAACTGTGAAAGAGAACAGATTTATAATCAGACAAGATGCTCTTGGATAAAGACCTTTTAAAAAAAAAAAAAAAATCCTGCACTCAAGATTCAGAAAATTCAGCTATGTTAGAGCCAAAAGGGAGGAAAGTTTCTACCTTAAGTAAAGTTCCTGTGAATTAGTCTGAGGGATTATGGTTAACTGCAAGCTCACCATGAACCAGTGAGACAGGGCTGTGCCCTAACCTCTAGAGGCTGAATCAAGAGATAGGACCTGCACCTTAAACTCTGTTTAGCCAGATCACTCCTACTGCAGGGCTTGGGATGCCCCCTTGAAAACCTCTACTGACAAATGCAAGGGGCAGACAGGATGGTGGGTCTGCGGGAAGCATGACAGGTGAGGAACAGCTGACGAACCTGGAGAGGTTTAGGCTGGAAGAGAGATGATGTCAGGAAACAAGATACCTACTCTCCACTCCCTGAAGGGTTGTCATACAGAGTAGATCTTTTTCTGTGCTGCTCTAGAAAACAAGAGGAGGATGAAGAAGGGGTAGTAATTACCCCTGGACTGCTGGTGAGATCCTGGCCAAGTAGAGACTACCTGCTGATCTGCTGAGGACGTGGAAGCCCTTCCAAATGGGCAGGAGCTGGGGCTTTGAACATTTAATGTGTTTTTCCAACCCTAAGCTTCTATTAGCCTTTGGATGTGATGTACTTGTTCTAAATAGGCATCCTCTCCTTTCCTTTTTAATAAAGACATTATAAAAATAATAATGTAATGTGCAGGAATTCATTTACACTGCTTATGCTACAGAAATCTTGATTTAGTAGATATCCCTTCAGGTTACTATTTCTGCTGTTGGCTGCAATATAATAAAGATGCTGACAGTTGTGAATTACTTTACTGAGTTCTACAAATTATCAACTCTAATGGTAAATAGGAGAGAAATAAAAGGTAAAGTAGGTGGCTAGGTCAACGAGGGTGATGCCTGCCTTTTCTGCATAATTTAAGGCCTCCTGAAAATGATGGCTAATAGATGCCTCTTGCTGAGGAAGAAGAGAAAGCATATATGCCTCTAAGTTTCAGGACATAGAGGTTAATGGAAAATGGGAACGGCTCTGTTTTATGGGCCCTACTGAAGATGGATGACTGGAGAGATGGGCAGGAGGAATTATTTCTTATCTAGAAGAAGCTGAGGTTAAGAGATGAGGCAGTGGCGTGTGAACGCTGCCCGGGACAATTATTAGAGGAGAGCTCTGACTAAAGGTGAACAGCCTTCTGGGAGAGGGGAGACATCTGATAGGTAAAGTCAGTCTTGCCCGGGGGCCATGACCTCATTAATAGTTAAACAACAGCACTGAAAATTAATGACCCACACCTGACTGCCCCGTGAAACGGCACTCCTCTTCACAACCGTCCGGAAATCCTCGCATGCACATTCCAGCAGGAAGTCTGGCCGCCATGGTTACAGCTATCCCTTTGGGAACTAGCTGGGTTAAATGAGTAGTGGCAAGACAGATGAAGAAACAGCCTCCATCCGGCCTCCACGACGTAATGTGGGATAGAAGCAGCCTGGAGTTTCTAAGAAGTAGAGATTGACCATATTGAAGTTATTTAGAAAGGAAGAACCATGAACGCTCCTCTGTCAGAATTGGGCGTGTGGATGAATGGCGCTGATCTGGGTGAGGAAGGCTGGGCACCACGGTGACCTCCACCCCATCTGCCATATGGCCGTCTGACAAAAGCAATTCGTCAAGCTTCCTGGTTGTCAAATATGCTGGCTTCAAACTGCCAGGTGGGTGGGTGGGGGGTTAAAACATTTTAAAAGAGCAATTTAAACAACCTCATAATTTTAAATCAGAAGACTTCTCTCCTTGCCGCACACAAGATTACCTAAGGTGTTCACACCACCGTTAAGGTCTGAGGACACAAAGACCATCCCTACCCCCACCCCCCAGTCTCCAGGTTGTCTTTCTGCTTTGTGCACAGATTTTTGAAAATAGAGTACAATAAATTCTATGCACGACAGCTTACTGCAGCTAAAGAGTGAGCTCCTGAGATGCACCTTTTTATTTATTGGGGTTGGGGAAAGGAGGTGGTAATGTTTCCTGTATTGGATGCCTTATACTTTGCAGACCTTTGGGGACTCATCTCTGCTGAATTCTTTAACAGCTGAGATGACAGGGATGTCCATTACCCAAATGGACAGCACTCTCTATTGATCAGGGCTCCACTTAGCAATCTCATTTGTCATCCTATTGTCTCTCATCTTCACCGCTCTCCCTATGAAGGGGGAATCTTTTTTCAGGTGTGAGAGAATTAATCTACATTCCAGGCACAACTGAGCAATTAAAACATATAATGAGCAGAACACTTTAGTGCTTCACCTACAGAGAAGCCTGAATTGGGCTTCTCCCTATCTCCTCCATACAGGCCATAGGAAGTTAAAGAGGTAATCCACCCCTGGAAAAGCCCAAAAGAATAACTATAATACTCTTCAAACCTTAGCTGTGTCAAGTGCTTGCTTTACCTCCATTTCTGCTTTCAGAAACTCATTTTAAGAGAGAAGAATGGATATTACAGGAAGAAAGCCCAAATCCCAACAAAACAAAGGAAGGTCTACCTAATCTTGCCAGTTAATCATTTGGGGAAAGTCTTGCTCTGCATCTAATTAGATCTATGCAGTTAAACATCCATCAAGAATTCTCCTATATAGAGTATGTTCTATGTAGTTCTCATATGAGGGATTAAATTGGGCACGTGGAGCACAAAGTTGATCCACTTAATGGACTCCCCCAAAATACACATCAGCATCTGTGTCACGGAGCTAGACAGCTTCTTTATCCTTTCACCAAAATGCAGTAACAGAAATAATTAAACATCTCTCAGACCTGAACTGCATAGTCATTAGGCAACAGTCAATGACTGGAACCGCCACAAGAGCCTGAACCACACTTCACCCTGGCTTTTCTAGCCATTTCTATTCAGAAAGCTTTCCATATCCGGATTTCCCCTGAGAACCATTTTATGATGCTATAAAGACTGTCAACCAGAGGCAGGAGCTCCCCAACACCTGAGCCACACACAGAACTATCAAATAACATTTAATTGCTCGATGACACTGTGTGTCTGGGCTTGAATTCTGATCTCCAAATATTATCCATGCAACTGTCTGCAGAGATAAGGTTGTTATGATAACAGCAGATAAAACCAATTAAACCTGGGAGCAGCAAATACTTCAAGATCTTGACTTTCCCCATAAATAGAGTTTGAGAATACATAAACTCTAAGAGGTCTGATGCTATCTCCCTTATGTAAGGAACATTACTTGAGGCCTATTTCCTTTCGTGTATGTGGGTGATGTTTCCATGTAAACGCATGAACTAAGAGAGTGCAACACATGCAAATTGCATGAGCTATTAATTACTTTTACAGCCAGTGTTGGAAAGCAAATGATGATAAAGAATCTAAATCTAGTTCATTTTTTAATACATAATACCAGTTACGGTTTCACTCAGACTCAAGCATGTGATCATAAATACACTAAGCACCATTTTCTCCTTTTCACATTTTAGAGGCTTTCCTGCTTTTCAGCTGACAAGATTCTACTAATGTCTCTAGCTGTTTGTATACATATTATGTCTGCTTTGTGATAGGTTTGCAGTGCGAAGCCAAAACACCAGGAGGAAGTGCCAAACCTTAACCCCAAGTTACTTCTGGTAGACCGCAGATAAGGAAAACGGCGCTGAATTGGGGTGACGTGAACACTGTATGTGAGCTCCCCAGAAAGCTTATCAAAATCTGACAGCTAAACAGGACACTAGGAAACTTATCAACCAAATGATGTTCTGAAGGAAAACAAAATTGATAGAAAGGGGAGTGGTACAGCTTCAAAGGAAGCCTGATTACACAAAGCGTGAATTTCTTTCATGAAAAATAAATAAATAAAAGTACAATGGAAGTTTGTCACTAAGGAAGATATTCCATTTTCTTTGTAAAAATGACTTTCCATACTTTTTGCAAAACAAACAAACAAACAAAAAGATGATATGCCCTCCTATATGTATGCTTTTCTGAGAAAAAGGGGAAAGTATTAGAACCTATTTCATTTAGCTGTCTTCTCATGCCTGGGGTATAAATAGAGGACAATAATGTGTATTGTCCAAGAGAGGAGGTAACAGCAGAGTGGCATTCAGTAGTGGTGAGCAGGTAGGTAGACAGAGGACTACAGACTGAGAAACAAAAAATAATGTCTCATATACCAGTTGGATGACTACTTGTAGATACAGGAGAAAAGAGACTGGAGGCCCAATGGCTGCCACCTAACAAACAAACACCACCATGTACAGTTTAAAAAGAAAGTAATTTACCAGTAGTATCAGATGATCAATACTACTGAACAACTTTAATGTCACTGTCTTACAACATATGAGCCTGCCTCTGTACCTTTACTAAAACTGTGATGATTCTAAAGGAAAAATATAGAATAACTGGAGTCAAGAATAAACCAGTTTTCAAAGACTGGAAAATAGAAGTCATACATTAGTAAAATTATTATAAAATTTGAATAGAAAAATACTGATCTTCATGACATAGAAACATTGTACAGAAAAGAGAAACCAGACATCCTTAAATTAAGGATGAAACACAGAGTTCTCTCATTGCAGCACAAATAATTTTTCCTAGCTGGAAGAAGAAAATCCCAGATTTGGAAAAGTCATATGCAAAGAATGTAGTATCTGGTCCATTCTCTTACTCAATGACCGTTACCTCTTGGAAGTTTTGTTTTGGACCGAAGAGTTAGCAATTAATTTTAGTCATAAAGATCATCATTATCATTACTCACATTTAATATTTATGGAACAGCCACTGTGTGCAAAGTGTAGGGGAAATGCTAACGTTGCTTGTTTTGCCAATAGCCAGAATTCCTCACGATGTCTCGTCTACACTTCTTGTCTCTCTGGGAAGTTCCTAATTCATCCTCGGGAGCCCTTCCTTGCTCTTTCAGGGCACACTGCACCCCATCTTCTCCTCAGACCCCACAGCACCTTCTACATTCCTCTTCTTACTCACCCAACATGATCAGTAGCAGAGACCGCTGCTTGAGCAAGTCTGCACAGAGGGCACAGTGTAGCTCACATGGAGGCGGTATTCACCGAGCTTCTAATAAGACTCAAGTGACACCATACGGTTGTTCTACTCGCCCTCTTTGATTCCTTTGCAATATCCATACTGCCAGAGAAGCAGCTAGTTTTTAGTAAGACATTAAATGATAGCACATGGAAATCTTCAAAGAGTCTGTTCATTTCACACTGTTCACCTACAGCAACAAGGGGCTGACTCTCTACACGGAAAAGAAAACCTCATTTAATCGGGGTAAAGCCCAAGTATCTGAATTTTAGGGCAACTCAGGTGATTCTAATATATAACTAGGGTAGAAAATTACCAACAATGAATTATAACTTCTTTTAAATCCTTTCCTTCATTTCCTACCACAAGCCACTCAACTGCATCTTTATATTGCTTGTGGTCATGTATCTTGTTAATAAAAATTATCCTGTATTTTAAAAATTTATTCCAAGCACACCTAGGACATTGTCTATAATCTATCATTTCTAATGGATGGTCAACGTAGCAACCTTGAAATGAAGACAGACAATGTGCCCAAATTCTTAAGTCAGAGAGTATTTCTTGTTAAAAATATGTAAAACTGAAGCACCAAAATCTTCCCATCAGCCTACTAATATGTCATTCAAAGAAAAACAAAACAAAACTATCTTTCGGTATTTTATGCCAGGCATGATTCCCAGTTTGGGGATACAGAGAACACAGAGTGTTCCTTCAAGAAACTTATATTCATTCAGTGGGATAAGGAATAGATTTTTTTTTAAGTTAACAATTAACAACAGTAATGGTTTTTTTCCTTTGGTATACTGGTTTACAATTTTAAAACATTTGCCCATCCGTAATCTTATTTAACATTTGTGACAATTTTGTGAGAGATTATAATGACTTTACCATTGACAAAGCTAGGTTCAGAGAGGCAGAGTGATTTGTTCAGTTCACACAGTTCTTAGGTTACATAGCATGTAAACCAAGTTTCTAAATGCTTCTCCTAAATCCAGGGACAAACATAATGCTAATTACTGGGCTGTATGCAAAAGGATTAAACGATGGTCCTGAGACCTCGCAGGAGGCTGCGATCTAGCTATGGAAGGGAGCCAGACACACACAAATGATGAGAATATAATACACTGCAGTATTTGCAAACACTAAATAAATGATGGGGGAGAATCAGCTGTTCTCTAGCATGGCAAAGAAGGAGCAGATTGAGATTAGAAAGATGGGGAAGCCTTTTTTAAAAAAAGGTGAACCCTGGGCTGAGTCTTAAAAGGATGGGTCAAGTTAAATAAGCAGGAAGAGGGGAGGCAGAAGCTCCATAGGATAATGTGTCTCATTATAGTCACTTTCGAAAGTTCAAGCTAAAAATAATTCCATGAAGTATGCATCACCCATTTTCATTTAGTATATAATTTGAAGCCAAGAAAATTTCACCACCAGAGCCAAGTTTACTCAATATAGGGGAACACCTGGATTCTTCTCTCAGAGTTATCCATTCAAATCCATTTTCTTAAAAAAAAAAAAAAAAAGAATTAATTCATCATTGAGGTATTTGTTGAGCCTCTACTATGTGCAAGGTAATATGCTTGCCACTCTGAGAAGTACAAAGCACAGTTTGTATTCTCTAACCGTTTACAATCTTGTTGAGCACAGACACAAAAATTTAGATGCTCATATTAATCATCACATGACTAAAGAATGTAAGAATGGCTAGAACAGGGGCGCCTGGGTGGCTGACTCAGTTAAGCCGCTGCCTTCGGCCCAGGTCATGATCCCAGGGTCCAGGGATCAAGCCCCGCATTGGGCTACTTGTTCATCATGGAGCCTGCTGCTCCCTCTTCTCCCCACTCGTGGTTTCTCTTGCTATCTGTCTCTCTCTCTCTCAAATAAATCAATAGATAAAATCTTACAAAAAAAAAAAAAAAGAATGGCTGGAGCAGTAAGCACAATAACCTTACAAAGCAAAGGGATTTAGATGCACTGGATGGGGGCCAGTTAACTGCACAGGCTAAGGTGACAAGGATGAGATGAATAACATATATTCAGTAAACTCATCTGACAGACTGAGCAGGGTCTACTTTGTGGAAGGCAATGGAGATAACAAAATTACCAGGAATGTAGAGCAATAATAGAAGGTTCAAGAAACTAAATCGTTACTCTATGTTATGTTCATAATTTTGAATTCCCTCAGTCCTGACTCAGCTGCAGTGACATCCTATGAACGTCTGAATCTGGGTGTAGGGGTTGGGGGGAAAATGTATACCTTTCTGGGTAGTGGTTCCTTTGAGATACTCAACTTTTCTCTTTTGTTTGATATGGTTTCTGCATTTCCGGTTTATACAATTAATAACTGTACACATTTGAAAGAGAGCCACGGTCACAACCTTCACAGCATAGTACACAGAATATATACTAGTAAACTAATGGAAAGTCAATCTTTAAAATCCCATTCATGCCCAGAAAGGTCACAACACACTGACACGTCCTTGAGAGCTGCCTGGGAGACACTGGGTTCTTTGAATGTAGCCCGGATCATTTTCCCAGAAAGATAACCATGCCTTCCATGCCTGGGCTGCTTTAAGGCCACATGTGCTAATTTAATTTATAGTGTTAAGAAGAGCTGAGCCATTTTTGAGGGGAGTGGAATATGAAGAGCTACTTCTGCATCCACAAGGGATTCCCCTGCTCCTTTGAACCCGAGGGAAGGTAGAGCAATGGAAAACACTAACCTTGGTCTGGTTGCTGGTAATGTACTTAATCTGATCACTACAGGTGTGGAGACAGTGTTTGGGAGGAAAGTCAGATTTAAAGGGGGAAGAAGGAAATCAAGGGATTCTGAAAGCTCTGAAAAGGATTCAAACCAGTCCACATACCATCGGAGGAAAACTCTAGTTAAAAGAGACGGGGGGAAGGGTATCCCCCCTGAAAGAAGCACTAGTACCAGAGTTAGAGGTCAGAACAGGCTTTGGGATGTGGCCTTTGAAATCACACCTTAGCCAATGGCTTCTTGCTGCAGACAAGACAGGGATTGTTAAGGCAGTTAAGTCTGCCTTTCACCCAGAAATGCTCATCAGTTTTTCTTTAGCCATGGACTATTTGTTCAGGATGATTCTGGGAGGGCGAGGGAATGTTAATTCCTCAGACAGATGACCAGACAGATGGACTCAAGGGAGGAGAGAATCTATCCTGGAGGAGAGTTGAGGGAGGGGGCAAGAGTCAAAAAGCAGACAAGAAAAACACAAAGGGTATGCTACTCTTTTAAGTTTTATGAACATACATAATTATACCTATAAGCAAAATACATAGTCAAGACAAAAGAAGCAAAAGGAGTCATTCTAATGCATAGTCTAAAACCAGATTGAGACTGCATGACAAAACCAGTTTATGCAACAGTTTGCTACTATAAAAAAAAAAATCCTGTTTATTCTTTCACATATTAAAAAAGGAAAAAAAGACTTATCAAAATGAAATGTCACCGAAAAAAGTTGATTATCCACAACCTTTTTGCCCTAAGTTTATGAAAACATCATTGCAAAGAATATGAACACTGAAGAACTAATGCAAACGTAGAATACACAAGAAAATATTCCTTAGTGAGGTAACCAAAGATATGGAAAGTCACTTTTGCTACAAATTATTAAAGCAAATGAAAAGATCACTCAGTACTTTTAGATGCTTTAGGACTATCAATGTGTAAGAGCTTTATTAAACGCAATTAGGCAAGATACACCCAAAATCTTCAAATGTTCATAGATTTTGACCAAGAAAGTCCAATTCCAGGAATCTATCCTAAGGAAATCACCAAAATATGGGAAAAGACTTGTTTCAAAGTTGTAATCAAGAAAAAAACTTTTATAAAGATTTTAATGACGTGCAAAAATATAATTTTAAGTGAGAAAAATTAAGACAGAATTATATTCCCATTATGATTACAACTATATAGAAAGAACAACAAAAATCAAAGTTTTCATCATATGTATATGAAAAAAATATCTGAATGTTAATACACTGAAACACAGCAATAACCTATGGAGTCTCATTTTACTTCTAACTTATTAGAATTTTACAAATAGATACAAATGATAAATATTATAATCAGAAAAAAATGTAATCAAAGTCCACAACTACAAAAATAGCAATAAAAATTACTACAAAGCTACTCCATGAACTATTTATGAAGGAATAGCAGAAGACATTGGATTAGAGCAGATACAGTCAATTTTCTCTAATATAACACTGATGTGAAATGGTATTGATAACATTACAGAGAGAGGCCTAGGGCATTACGTCTTACCATTTGTTTACACACACACACACACACACACATATTAAGGCAGGAAACCTCAAACTCAAGCCCAAAACTATGATGAGGAAAAAATATATAATTTTACAAGTAGCCAGAAGCCAATTCTATAGATTTTGTACTTGAAAAGGGAATAAGGAAAATATAAGAGCTATTCTTTGGGAACCTGACTGAATTACACATGGGGAATTTTCATGGCTGACCTATACAAACAGGCCAGCCAACATTTTAATTATTCTATCTGTTCTACTGATATCTGCAGACACCTAAATTATTTGTGTATTATAAATGTTTGGTAAATAGACTGTACTTTCTTCTTTTATAGTTTGAGTATCTTTTTTTTTTTTAATTTATTTTTTTAATTCTTATGTTAATCCCCATACATCATTAGTTTTAGATGAAGTGTTCCATGATTCATTGTTTGTGCATAACACCCAGTGCTCCATGCAGAATGTGCCCTCCTCAATACCCACCACCAGGCTAACCCATCCTCCCACCCCCCTCCCCTCTAGAACCCTCAGTTTGTTTTTCAGAGTCCATCGTTTCTCATGGTTCGTCTACCCCTCCGATTTCCCCCGCTTCATTCTTCCCCTCCCACTACCACTTTCTTCTTCTTTTTTTTTTTTTTTAACATATATTGCATTATTTGTTTCAGAGGTACAGATCTGAGATTCAACAGTCTTTGTACTTTCTTCTTTTAATTGCTGTTGTTATTGGATAGAGTGAGCATCCTTTAAAGTCACATGTTCTCAAGCAGATGAGATAGAAAAAAAATTTAACAATGAAAATTCTTCAAGAAAAATTAAATTTCCAAAAACATATTAACATTCTGTTAAAATCTGATTCCACCCAAACCTTCAATTTCCCATATGCTCAAGGAATTGAGCACACAATGGTGGCCATACTTTAAGGAAAACAAATATACCATCGCACCAAGTCTTCTTAAGTCTTGCTTAACTTAAAAGTTCTTAGTATCATAAGATTGCTTATAAAAAGTTCCAGTCTTGAACAAGAAATGAGAACCCCCAACTCCCGAAAACCTTACAGAAAGAAAATTACCAAAAAGAATATAAAGTCAACTCTGATAAGAACTGCATTCTCTCTAGTACTGTGGGCACGGTAAGAAATTTCCCATGGAAGGGACTAGTACAGCTGGTGGCAAATTAGTAAAAGATGGTGATGAGAGAATATAGTTATTTAGGGTCTGTCCTTTGAAAATAAAAATGATGAACTCTGATTTTCAAGTACAATAAGCAGAGTTTGCTGCTTGCATTCAGGCTGCTCAGAAACTACCCACTTTGCTTTACTTTTTCTATCTGTGTCATTGCAAAATCATGGGTGGGGTAGGGGTGAGGGTGTGTGAGGTACAGAGGGCCTTGCCTTTTCTGTTGGCAAATATGACTAATGTGTGTACTGGAAGGAGGAAAAAGGCACTCACCTGGTTATCAGCTGGCCTGACTCTTGGCATGTTAGAACACCAAGTATGCAGAAACTCTAGTTGGTGTTTAGAGAGATGCCTATCAGCTTTCCCAACATCTAGACTGTGAATGCATTTCTAATCATTTGCAGTCAATAGTAGTTCAGTTCTTGGAAGTATTTTTAATCACCTAAGAGGAAGTAAACGTGCTTGCCTCACAACCTAACAGGCAGCACATTTGAGACTTCATTGTTTTTATCTGGAATTGCTAAGTTCAAACGTTCAGAGGGCAGATGGATGGTCACAAGTGAAAACAGAGGCAGTGACCTAATACCAGGCCCACTATTTCACACTATTGCTACACAGCCTAGTAGTCCCCGGAAGCCTGTGCACCCAGGAAATGGAAAAGACCAGCAGGAAGTACCCCTGAGTCCACTCCAAGACCTTCCTGGATGGGGCAGCCCAGCAGAGTTCCAGGATTTCTGACACATGTGATGCACATTCCTGGAGCCTCTCCTCTGGTAAAAGACAAATTTACTTCTCAGTCTCAAAGAACAAAGTAGAAGGGAAAAGAAGTTCAAGACTCCAGGTTAAAAAAAAAAAAAAAAAAAAAAAGAAAGATTTTCAAAGCAACTTCTTCAAAGGCCCTTTTACATTTATTTTAAGGAGACATTTGAATTTAAGTGACACTGTCAATCATTTCCTTTTTCAAATATGACAATGCTATTCTACCCCTAAATCTTTCTCAGGGCTTGATGGAAATGAGGGGGAAGTTTTTTTCTTACCTAGAAATTCATACAAAGAACATCTTGGCAGGGGCAAGTAATTCAAATGTTTTATTTTCAGTGTTCTTTTTAATTTAGCTTTTTTTACATTTACTTATGATTAAACAAACTGTTATAGAGAGACCATACAAAATTTTCTGAGGATATCATCTGGGAATACAACAGACTCAAAGAAATGAAGAACATGGAGCTCAGAGAGTAACAAAGTGGTGAATACTCCAAAGTATCATTGTTTTTTTCTTATAATTTCCAACTTTTCAGAAGCCATTAAGTCAAATTGCAAACTCCAACTATAACTATCATATCCTAAATATTACCAATGGTTAGACTATCACTTACGTATTTTAATATTTAATAGGTTTTTAAAATGGGATTAAAAATGCTTACCATAGAAGCATCCCATTCCTTTTGAAAATTAAAACAAAAATCAAAAGGTATAGAGAGCAGCTCTGGGTCCCATCCCATAAGGGGGAAGGAAATCAGGGGACAGTCCAAGAGGCTCTGAGTTCTGGGCAGTACAGGTATTTGAGAGAGAAGAAGCTTGTCAGGTGGGCCCTGGAGGGAAGCCCATTATAACTGTGGGGGTCCTGACATTTGGGGTAATCTAAACCTTGTTACTGTGTGAATCACTCCTGGTGGGAGGGAGATTTAGAATGGATGCCTCTTTACCCAAGCAATTAAGATCATTTAGGAAACAGAGAAAATGGGCAATAAGGATCTCCCTCCTAGAGAGCACTTGCTGGTGTTCAATCAGACAGTTTCAATGACAGCTCTCGATGACAGAGATGCAGCATTTGCTGAATGAAGCACCCGGATAAATGCTGGGGCTCAGCTCCACAGAGGGCTCTGAAAACTCTCTTAGAGGGTCCTGCACAGAGCATCAGAGAGCTGTCACCTTAGGTCCGCGGTGTCCCTGAGCACCGGAGCACCAGGCAGAACAGGGACAGTTTTTCCAGGAGTGACCTCTGGTGGGTATCAAACACACAGCCTCAAGCAAGTTGGTCCTCCGAGGTTGTGTGCTGTGAATGAAGACAAAACACTGAACTCCAAGTCACACAAAAGCAGCACTTGGAAAAAGCAAATAATAAATCCTTGTAAGCTCTACAAATTATCTTCAGAGCCTACACAAACAAGGTGAAACGATAAGAGCAGCTCAGGGGCTGGTCCCACAGAATTGACCACTCCCTCAGTGCTTCTGGAATGTTCCTGTTACAGCACTCCCCAAGTACCACAGGTATTAATTTATTTGCCCTGCTCCCTGCATGTCTTGAGAGCAGAGAATGTCATTTCCACAGCTTACCTCCAATGCTCAGCACAATACATGACACATTTTAATTGCTAAATAGATGGTAAAAAAAAAACAAACTCAAAGAACTTTCTCAGGTATGTGATAAACCCTAAAAGATTACCATCATCTGATTGTTCCTCAACTCACACAACGTCTACACATCATTTTAGGTATTACTGTCCACTTCTGCATCCTTGATGGGGTCTTCGAAGCCACGTGACTTGTAAAACTATCACCAGTGTCAAGCATAACAACTTCTAAATGGTGAATGACAAGTGAAAACAAATGTTTTCCTCTCTCCCTGCTGAAGCCCTGCCCAGGTCTCAGCTGACTGAGGAAGTCGAAGTCACACATCGAATCTTTTACTTTCCTTAATTCACCAAAGCCCCATCTTTCACAAACATTACTTGCCTGCCACGGTATCAAGGGCTTGGCCGAAGGCCTTCGTGTTGATTCAGTAATATCGGCTATAAGCCAGATGCATCCAGGGCTACGGGCCACATTTTCAAGAACACATGCAGTATTTTTTTTTTTTTTCTAAAGATTTTATTTATTTGAGAGAGAGAATGAGATAGAGAGAGAGCATGAGAGGGGGGAGGGTCAGAGGGAGAATGAGACTCCCTGCCGAGCAGGGAGCCCGATGCGGGACTCGATCCCGGGACTCCAGGATCGTGACCTGAGCTGAAGGCAGTCGCTTAACCAACTGAGCCACCCAGGCGCCCCCACATGCAGTATTTCTGATGGTCTTATACGTTGGGTATATTGAGTATGAAATTGTTTTTCTACCATGATTAAAAAGAAATCACCCGAAGGAAAATATTCACAGAGGGGCTGCGGGAGGAAAACAGAGGCCACAGAAGCACAGGGAAAACATTTCAGCTCCACCTGGGTTTGGGCATGTCAGTCCTAACACTGTCTCATGGGTAAGCTACCTCGGCTTCTACACTTGCATCCATTCATTAAGAAGGAGGATTCATTTTCTTCCCCAGATGCCCTTGGAGGACCATGCGGCTCCTAGATGGTTAATTACTTCAGGCCGGGGTCAAGAACCTGCGGTTGGAAAGCCACATGGAGCTCCTCAGCAGCTTGTATTCGCCTCTTCAATCTGTTGGCATCAGACAGTAATTTTCAACAGTACACAAGTGCAAAGGAGTTTTGTTGGCAAGAAGGCCCTTTGATGGCTCTGTAATCAACTCAGCTTCAACAGGCCTTTTGCACGAACTGAAAGCAAGTCAAACTTTCAGAAAGCCATTAGTTTCCTCCAAGTAAAACCCTGTCTTTTGCCTCTCCTAATGTGGTCCTTGCGGAAATGACTTCCATGAACTAAGAGAAAATTCTGTCCGTAGCAGTTTGAAAACAGATCAAATGACACTACTGTAATCCTGACATCAGGTGTTTTAAGTGACGTTGGAACTCAACATCAAATAATGTATTTAATGATCAGGAAAGAGAGAGGGTGGACCTTTGGAAAAATGGATTTTTGGTAGATTTAACTACACAGAGAGACTGAGGTTGTTTTCCATTTCCCTTAAGCTTTCCCAAAGCGGCAGTTTTTGAACAAAAGCAAAAAGTAGAGAAAGGCAGCCTTGCTTCTTGTCCCACAATATAGGAAAGAGCTAGGAGGCAACGGTCTCAAAAGGTAACACAATTTGTAGGGGCCGCCCTCTAGCACTAGCGCGGCTGCTCTGCTCATCCTCACGGATCAATCTGGTCGAATCCAGCACATCTGCTCGTGCGCTGACAAATGATGAATTCCATCTCTGAATCCATAAGCAGAAAGAGGCCAGCTGATAAACAGCTATGAGCGGAAATGTATGCACCTTTCATAAGCAAGACAAATCACTCATTCTCACCAAACGCTTCCAACAGGAACACTAATTTTGTATTTATTTGCACGGCATATGTACCGCGTCCGAAGCAGTGCATTAAAAAAGATCTCAGGCAGCCAATTGCTTTGATTACATTTATTCATTGCAATATTACAAGGGCTCCATGACAGAGCAATGAAATAGGAAGCTAGTGAAGACTGAAACACCTCATCAATGGCTTGTCAGCGTGGGAGATTTTTCTGGCGCATAACATACATATGCACACACACACACACGCACTCATCCCTGATGTAGGGAAGATTTTTTTTTTTTTAAAACAAAATACTGTGGTCATGCATCTTAAATGTGCCAGATGCCTTCCTGTCAACCAGCAGTTATTTTTATTAATAACTGCAAGAACACATTGTGGAATTCTTTTTGTTTTCAGATCCGGTCATGTGACTCCTTTGGCACCAGAGAACACTGGGTAAATTGTCATGTTCTAACATGCCAATGAATGGTCTCTTTCAAAGTCAAGTTGGTGATGAATTGATATTTGCTAAGGCCTAAGCAAGCACAGGGCACTATATATATACTCCTCCTTCTATGCTCTCTGCCATGATGGATGGAAGTAAGAGGTAGAGAAGAAGTCACAGAGACAAGCTCAAGCTGCCAACCAAGCAACTACAAGTAGATTGTTTTAATCAAGCCTCAAAAGAAATGGCTTTTTGTCTTACTTACTGTGGCTTCATTCTCCTACTATACACATAGATCATGGATATACTGTACCACATTGGCCTGGCTTAAAATTGGAATGCAGTTTAAAAAAATAAATAAATAAATAAAAGCAGAGAAGATACAGCTTCCTTTAGGACCCTAGAGGAAGGTTGTTTGGGCAAGGCATTTTCTCAGAGATGCCAGAACTCAAAGTTCATACTCCATCTTCGTGAGAGATCTGACTTTCTAAAGGAGGCTCAAGATGGGTTTGTTGTTGTCCTTTAATAATCCTGGCTCTTCCCCAAAACAGAAACCTCTGGAACCAGGATAAAGGTATAATGGTATCACACAGCATCCTCCAAGCCCTCTAAAAACAAAGCTCCCTTGGACAGAGGTTTTCCATTTATAGTTTGAAATGTTAGGGCAAGATATTGATGGTGTTAAAGAAACAGAAGCCTACCTGATGAAACCAATGCATGCTGTGCAAATAAATACAGAATTAGTGTTTACTCTTGGCAGGACATTTTTGGTTAAAGTTGGCTGCAGAACATTAAAAAAGATATTAAATGGATTATATATTCACATTAAGTCTCCTGTGATTTTTAGCCATTAAAAAAAAGAGCATTTTTGATGATATATACTAATTGTGATTGATTATGAGATGTGACTGTGTAATTGTGGTATTTTCCTCCAGAAATTTCATGGTAATATAATTTTGGTAGAATAGTTTAAAGGAATCTGCTATTAAAGTAAGTGCTTCGGCTTAGATGGAATCACTATTTTTTGAACAAACAAAAATCATACCCTAAAACAGCATTCCATTTCAGAGAAAGTGGTTAATTATTTATGTAGTAGGCTGCAAGTTCCTAAGACAGTCTCTATAAAATTCTGTGATGGTAGTCTAAGTTAAAAGAGCCACAAAAATCAAGTGGTCTAAACTTTGATTTTACAATCAGGAAAATGAGAAATAGAGAAGCAAACTAACCTACCCAAGAAAACATAGCTAGCATAGCTGAAATCAGAGTCAAACTCAAACCTCAAAATGTAATTCATTATTTTAGTTGGGGCAAAAAGCTAGCCATGTTTTCTTTCCTTTTAATTCTTTGAAGTTTAGAACCAACAAACTTTATGAAACAATGGACTTCTAAAACAATCTCTTCTTTTCCCACACTTGGACTGTATGGGAAAATTGGATATCACATGCGCAAATGCTCCCATTAGAGATCAAAATATTTTTTCCCAGAATTTTGCTTCACACTTAACAGGAGATGATTATTATTTCCAAAAGGGCAACAACCAAAAATAAAGAAATGTTGTGGATATGCCTTCAGACCTTTTTTTTTTTTTGTAAAGAGAATACATTTCTGAAAAGATTAACAGGTAAAACTTGAAATTTCGGTAATACTTGCTTTGAGTCCTATTACACCATGGACTGCAAGACACTGTCACATAAATAACCCAGCGCTGAGATGTACAGCTGACATGAGATGTGAGTAGGAGTAGTCTCTGGCAGAAGTAAAGACACTGTTGCAGACTATCTGTTGAATCAGTCCTTTGTTTTAGGACGAGATACGCAAAATGTGAGCCCACCTGGCCATTTCTCCGTCGGTAAGAAGTGATCTTTCAAAAGTGTGTTGGCTTTCATGGATTGTGGTGGTGTAACTAGTACTCCACCAAGTTCAACAGTGCAAAGTGGAATCTGGCAGAGATCTAGCCAAAAAGTCCTTGAGAGAATGCGCTTCAGATTAGATAAAAAAAAAAAATCTCCAACCTGCAGTGGCTGTGTTAGGTAAAATGACGTAATTCACACACTGAGTGGGGAAAACATCACACTTGTGCCTCACACTTTTTTGCAGGCTGGATATTTTTCTTTACAATAAACTCAAGGAGAGTAAAAACTTCAAAGCTTGCCAAAAAACCATGTTTCCTAAAATAGTAATACTGATACCTTTTAAAGAAAAACAAAGTGAGCCCAAATGGTAATTGGTTCACATGATAGTTTCAAGAAGGCTTATTTTCTTTTTGATTAACAATTAACAGTGGTCAAAAGGACCGAGGCTTTCGAGTATATAGGTACCTTAGCAATCTCAGTGTGACCGGTAATTAATCAGGAGAAAATTTCATGCCGTAATCCTTCTACTAAGATAAAGCAGGCATTATTTTATTTGATCCTCACCAAGTCTTTAAGACAAGGCCAGTCAAGAATTATCCATATTTTACAGGTGAGGACATGGATGGTCATAATTGCCAAACTCAGAGCTAGTAAGTGCAAGCTTTTCAGTCTCCTTGAGCAGATGGAAAGTAAGAGATAAGCATCTAGTGCCTAAGAGCAAACTGAGGTTTTCGTGAACAGATGGGCCTAGACTATCATATTTCTGCTCATCCACATTGAGCATCCACATCTTTTAGCGTCTTAGGCAAAATGAGATCTTTTCAGACATCATCTAAAATAGGCTGGGTGCCAGGTTTCTCGTGGTGGTAAGAGAAACAGGTGGTCCTATAGAGTCCTTGCCACAGACTAAGGTGTGGCCACCCTGAGCCCTGTTCTCTCTAGTCATGAGGAACATGCAGTCACCTTTCTAGGCCCCCTAGACTGTCAAGATCCTCATCACCCACAGGGCTGCCCGTCCGCGGCAGAAACAGTGCCTTTCTCAAATGTACATAGGGATTGCTTAGTTCTAGTGGCGCTCTGGAAACAGAAGTCAGTCCTTGTAAGGTATCTGCCTACCTTTCAGCTTTTTGACTTCTGCCTCTTACGCACATTCTTCGGACAGCAAGCTGCACTCAAGTAGGGGACTGCTTGTTACAGGGTCTTCTTAGAGCAGAAAAGATATTAGCAAAGAATACTCTAAAATGACTCTCATCACAGGCCAAGTGCTCTCACCTGATTCCACTAAGTGCAGAGATGTTTTTAGATGTGCTCTGATTTCCAATGGGCACACAAAACTGCTGGTCCTTACACAGAACTCTTGTCAGCAAACCTCTCAGAGACGTCAAATATCAATTTAACATAGAAATTAAATTTAAGAAACTTCATTCAGAATGTTTATTTTAATATGATTGAATTCAATGGTACTAATAATAATTTACCATTTATATAATCTATGAGTTTCTTCACATATTAAGGGCAGTGTAGGGATTTGAACACAGGAAACTGGAGGGTATTCCTCTTTCATAGTGCTGTAGAGGGGAGTGTTTAATGTGCTTACCATTTATGCTTGAGGCAAATTGGCTATTCTATCTGGGTTCCAATTTCTCCCTCCATTTCTAAAATAAGAAATAAAATCCACATACCTTGCAGTACTGGCTTGAGAGCTAAATGATAAAATGTATGTGATGTACCTTAATTATAAGGCACTTAGAATGTTTGTTCCATTATCTATTTTGCAATAAAATGTATGCATTTTATTAGACATTGATACAAATAGAATACCAAATTTTTCAGGTTTATTTCAAGTTGTCCACCACCGTAAGGGAGCCCAGTGTCACTGAAGCCACCTCAAATGCCATTAGTAATCTGCAATGCGACTTCCACAGTTCAGGAATACTTCTGAGCCATACCAGTATTCGGGCATTCTACGTATTCCATTCTAGGTACAGTATTCTAGATAGAAGACTATAGCCTTCCACAGTAGTATTCCTGCTGGGTGCAATGGAAAATACAGTCAGTTTCTGGAACTGTCCATTTAGCAATTTAAAAAGCTTTAGAATGTAAATATCAGATGTTATAGAATTAGGATCCTATATAAGTTGTCATTTAATCCAACAGTACCCCATATTAGCAAAGTACTTTAATAATATCATGTAAACCCCATATAGCCGTTGATACATGTATAATTACGTGTATGAACTCATTTCACAGTCTTGGCCATCCTACGACACTGGTACATCATCTTCTTTTTACACGTAAAGAGACTGAGATACAGAAGGTTCATTCACCAGTCCAAGGGTTCAGGAGATGGCACAGCTAGGGTTCAAACCCAGGCCAACTGGTATGAGTCCATGCTGTAGACCAGGAGTCAGCCAGGTTTTGGTTTTGTTTTCTGAAGGGCCACAGAGTAAATACTTGTGGCTCTGTGGAATACATACGCTCTGCCACAAATAATCCATAAAGTGTAGTTTGCCAACTGCTGCTCAAAAGCATTACACTCTGCTGCCCCTCAACTGCTTGATGATTTTCAAAGTAGTTTTATGTGTAACCCATCTGATTCTCACTACAGTCTTCAATAGTGCTGACATGTTCTATCGTTTCCCTTCGGTCAGCAAGACAACCGAGGCCCGATGTGGGTCCCCCATGGAGCAGCAGCTACTGAAGCCAACAGGCACAGAGACCACATGCCTGGACTCTGGATTTAGGGACCCGTCCATACAAGGACTCCTTCTGATCTACTTTCCCAACTCCCTACAAATCTCCATATTCTTCTCCACCAGACGGTCCACTCCTGAAACAAAATTATCAAAGTGGCGATGATGTCGGTCATTTTACTCTTCTGCGGTATATGGATTCATTCCATCCTTCTGCTCTCCCATCAGAAGGACGGAGGTCTCTGAACGCTTATTTTAAAATTTCCCTACATAATTTGAACAAAACATGTACTGAGAAATCGCCTAAGATGTAATTCTTTTAACTCTGAAAAGGAACTCTAAGCAAAATATGTAAGCTAAGGAAGGAAAAAAAAAAAAAAAAAGCCTGCTTGATTTAACAAAACTGAAAGAATCCCTTACTACTCTCCCCCCTATGACCAACACATTCAGCTAAAAGGGTACTTTCCTGACAATCTTTCTCTTTCTTTAATTTTTTTTAAATTTTTAATTGAAGTATAGTTGACATATAATATTAGTCAGGTGTGTAACATAGTGATTAGACATTTATATACATTACAAAATGCTCTCTGCCGTTATACAGTATGCATGTATGTGTGTGTGTGTGTATATAGTATAGTTACCATCTGTCACCAAAGTTATTCCATTATGATTGATTTTTTAATTGAAATCCAAACATTTTTTTATTAATATTACCAAATACATCTACCTTAAAAAAAATGACTGTTTTTACTCTGGCTCTGACAGAGATATGCAATCCCGGCCACTCACTGTGGCCCAAACACTGAGCAGTGTTCTCATGGTCTTTGGTAACTTCTGCCGGGAAAAAAAAAATGAGAAAATGCCCAAGAGGTTTCCACTTCCCAGCTGCATGGTGCGTGACAGAAGCAGAGATGTGAGGGGAGAAAACTATAGTGACGATAATGATACTGAGAATGATTAGAATAAATGTCAGTATTAACTGACGGCTGGTGATGAGGCAGGCATCATTCTAGGCATGTGTTAAATCATTTGATCCGTAAGCAACCCAGAAGGGAAGTATTAGTCCCACCCCCATTTAAGAGGAAGAAATGGAGGCAGAGAAAGGCTGGGTAACTTAGAGAAGAAAGCTGGGAAGAGACCCGACTCAGGGTGCTGGCTCCCAGACTTGAGGTCACCCATTCTTACTGTTCCATTGATGAAATAGTAGCTAGGGTTTACTTAGAGCCAGGTACTATTAAAATGCTGGCAACTCAAGTTATGCAGTCCAAAAACCATTCACATAAATGGGCTTCACCCTATCATGGAACTCTTCTCACAAAGTTCTCTATTTTACAAAGCCAAGGGAATGAATGTCTTAAAAACCCAGAAAAGAATAGGCTGTGCTTGTTCATTGTGTTGTTTTTTATATTCCACTTATATGTGAAATCATATGGTATTTGTCTTTCTCTGTCTGACTAATTTCATTTGGCATAATACCCTCTAGGTCCATGCATGTTGTCACAAAAGACAAGATCTCATTCTTTTTTATGGCTGCGCAATATTACATACTCATATATACCACATCTTCTTTATCCATTCATTTATGGAGGAACACTTTGGTTGCCTTCTCTATCTTGGCTATTGTTCTCTTTGGGTAAATATCTAGTAGTGGAATTACTGGGTCATATGGTATTTCTATTTTTGGTGAAATATGTTTTGATGTTGTTCATGGGCACCCGATATTACAGATAACCATCTGTGGCAGGGTGCAGTGAAAAAGACTAACCCCCATGTTTTGGAAAAGTTGTTCAGCACCCAGTTTCTGGCCCTACCATGTTTAGCAACATGAGGATGGTAATAATTTCCTTCTGAGAGTTAGTCTGGGGTATAAAAGAGACAATGTGTGTGAGGGTACTTTGTAAAGTGTGAAAGGATGAATAACCAGTTATATTACTATTACAGTTCTCCTCTCAAGAATTAAGTTTTAGATATAAATTTCCCTCTAGAAGGGAAGTCCATGAGGAAATATAAATACTCCAAGAAAGAAGGAGTGATGGGGAAAAGAAAAGAATTGCCACTGATCCAATTCAACTAAATACCCCAAAACTTAAGACAGCTACTTGGTTTCTCCCAGAGACCTTATTACTCTGTGGGCAGGCACAGCCCCAACTAGAATGGGGTGAGCACTAAATGCCAGCTCTGCAATCCCCAGCGGCCTGGCTGGAGCCTCAGGGAAGAAGAGTCTATGAAACAGGAAGGGGAAAGATGGAAGTCAGGAAAGATCTCATCCCTACTCCACCAATGCCCTGCCGCCTCCTGCTTACTAAGCTTGATGTCTCTCATCGACTCTGAAAGGTCAAGGCTACAGTAACCCCAGAGAAGGTAAACCCATCCATTAGATTTTATATCCCTAAAGGGGACTAACCATCTCCATTTCACATCTCCCCAAGGTATAGTAGTTTTAACGTTCAGAGGAGACCTTAACCTTGAACAGAAGCTCTTGTTGGCCTAACACAGACTGCCTTCTCCTAGTGGTAGAGCAATTATCTGGCAGGGTACTATACATTGGGCCATTGCTATTAACATTAATTTATCTTCTTTGATATCCAAGGGAATTCTACAGAATTCACCCAGTACATACCAGAAAGGAGAAGTTGATTTTTTTTATGGTTTTCCTTCTACTAAATGAAATATGCTAAATATTAACTTTTTTCCTAAATTATATTTATACACATTTCAATTATTCTATGGGAGTAATTCTTTATAGTCAGTGAGAAAGCATTTAAATGTTTTAGTAAAAAACAAAAAACAAAAAAAAAACAATCCTACACTATCTTACACTAAAAGGTTCTTTGACACATTATTATATTTTCTGTCCATTTTTGCAGGGTTTTTTAAATTGCTATTTTATCTGGGATATGAAAATATCTCTTCTAATAATTTGTAAAAAAAAAAAAAAATTAACCCTAAGAGTTCAGAGATAATTCCTTTAAAAGGTAGAATGATTTTATAATAAATTTCATATGCAGAATAAAGAGTTATTTCAAAGAAAAGGCAAGTTGCAATTGAGGTCCAGAAAGCCAGTTGGTCACCCTATAATTTGTTAGCACTGTTTAAAGTGGTATGGACAATAACCACTCATTTACTGAGGCATCTTAGGTTTTTTCCTATAAATTATTTCAAGGTTAACAAGTTACAAAAGGGGGAAATTAATTACTCTGGAATATAAACAGATGTATATTAAAAGCATGAATCTCATTTGTATTAGAAAGAAAAATAATTAAAGCGTTGAGCATCTTTTTCAGAATCCTACCATTTTGATGTTCTAGTTGAAACTTGTACCCCAAATAAAAGAAGTATTACTGCTGGCAATTTTTCTATGTCACTGATATGGGAACAATGAATATTTGCATAATACATGTAAGATCCTAATAAAACAAAAACATACTAATATTAGGTAATTGTGCAGTTTCTCTGTTTATCCTCATAGAAACAGTAAGTGGAGGAGAGAGGAACAATTGCAATCATTTCAGAAAAAACGTGGTGGGAAGAAACTAATTGACAGGCAAAGAAAAACATCAGTGATGTGCACAGTCCTTGATTTACCTAATCCTTCGATTACACCTCCCAATTATCATGTGCCAAATACCGTGAGATGAGTTTTAATGCCAACAATCTGAGTGAGGCACTATTATCCACATGTTGCAGATAGGAAAACGGAGTCTCAGAAAAATGACCTATCTTGGCCAAGGTGTCCAAGTGCTACCCTTCTCCGGAGCCAAGATTCAAATGCCTACACCGCACACCTCTGAAGGGACACTTGCCATGAGATTCTGCAATAAGCAGCTTCTGTCAGCAGGGAGGAACGGAGGTCAGTGTGCTGTCTGCCGAGCAGCGGGGCATTTCTCTAGCTGAGCTCTGAACAACTGAGAAATGCTGAACTCAATCTGGTGCTGGGCCTCAGTCATTCTCTGTCACCTCGGCCCTCTCCTGGGTCCCCCAACTCTCGTTCTACGCAGGACATGTTGTCTAACATATCCTGCAGAGACAGATGTACAGAGTAGAGCAGCTTAAAAAATAATGAGTCTTGGCAAACTCTTGGCTTATTAGCCCACACACCAGTTCAGGATGACTGGAATTCTCAAATCAGATTACCTGACAGGCAATTTCATTATCTTGCTCTGGTACACCTTCCGAACCTTGAGATAGCCAGATACACATCACCCATTAATCTGTTTGGTCGGTCAACGTGCAGCTTCGTAATCCTGTTTGTGCAGTTACCCATGTTCAAGGTTTTCTTAGTGCCCTTGTGTCTGTAGTTAGATGTTGTTTTGTGTATGGAAGGGGAGTGGAGAGTTTCTCATATTTTTCAACATAAAGTCATTATTTTTTTCCACGGCAACCGGGTCTTAAAGTTATCGATTTAAATTCCTACCCGTTTACTTCTTCTCATCTAATCATCTTAAACCGAACGTTAAAACACTCGGCCATATAAGGTAAATGCTGACCACACATGAGTTTAATTAACCTGTGATAGAAGAAAGGAATGCAAAGAATGGCTAAGAGCTTCAGGTTAGATGTGAGATACACACATTCTAGAATGGGAGTATATACAACTCATCTGATCTTAGGACAACTCTTCATTAAATCTCAAGCTGAAAATAATGGAAAGGAACTTCTTCGTAAGATACCAAAAGAGTGCAAAGCTCCATCTTAAAAAGAGAGTTAACAATAGCCTTCTTTCCCATCTTTCCTCCCCTTCCATTCAGGAGGCTGGGAAAGGAAGGAAAGCTTCTTTTGGGGTACAGGGTGAATGTTTTGGCCCCTGTTAAGTATCATCATCCAGCTTACCGGTCAACACTCCCTATAACAATCAAGCATTCCAGGAAATCAAACAACTTAGTCTTTGCTGCTGGACATACTTATTATGTTCTTTCTTCGTCACACCTTTATTCCCCTCGAATATTCCCTTCCTGAACCCCTACCCCACTTACTGCCTATTTGGTAAATCAACCCAATAGTCCCTTTTTGGCCCCCATAGATCACAAACTGCCCTTTTTGTGGACAACATCCTATGTCTATCAAAACCTGGTGTTCATGGTGTCTTATCCACCCTGGTTTCTCCCACACCAACTAGGAACAAGGAGAACAAAATTTCACCAGTATTTTCTATACACCAGGCACTGCATGACATATATATATATATATATATATATATATGGTACCATATATACACACCTCCTTTCTTAATCATCACAAGACCTCCTTTCTTAATCATCACGAGAGTCCTATAGATTTTTACCAAAAGATCACACAAGCTCTGTGGTGTGACAGAATGCAAAGTAAAATTCACATTTTCTATCATTCAACCTGGAATTCTCTTCCCTTGCCCACAAGAGTGTCAAATACATTTCTCAAACCTGGTGGTCTGCGGCAAGAGGCAGTTACCTGAACCGATGCCCTCCTGAAGCTAATTCATCACTCCACATCCCACTGATGAAAAGCCCCAGGAAGACATATTTTGATCAAAATTTTGATCTTATTCAAATCCATTCAGCACATCTCATCTGCCCTCAATTATCCACTGTGGGGGAGATGGGTCTCATCAAGGTGGTGACACAGGAAGAAATTAAATGACTGTCCCAAATCCCCCTCTGTTGCCACCTACCTCTCCTTCCTTTATTAATCTCAGCATCCCTAGAATTTTACATCCCTTTGTGTGATGATTTCCTTAATGCCCACCTCCCTACTAAAGTTGCAGCCACATTAAGGGCAGCTGCCATGTTTGTTACCAGTCATATTTTAGCCCTCGTCCCTAGCACAGCGACTGGTATATGGCAGGTGCCCAGTAAATGTCTGTCAAATGAGAAGGGATGGGAGAGGGAAGGATGAAGGTCAGGTGGCAAGCATCCTGGCATGAATCTGGACCAAGTGCTATCTCAAGAATCATGCAGCCCAGTGGCCAATGCTGAGGGCTGACAGGAATTCAGAAGCTGTGTCGCCTAGGACAATATGGTAAAAGTCATTTTGTTTCCTCCTATCTCAGTGATGGTATTTGTCAGCTGACAAACACAGAAGTAAATTGTCCTGAGTAGCTGTGAAATTCTCTTATGTTCTGCCAGGACTTCTCTCTGCATGCTGCAGATCTCCTCCATGCTCTAGGGATTAGGAAAAGAACCTCTTAATATCAAAGATTTTGCTTAATAAAATAATAAATGACCTTACTCAGAGTTGCATTAAAAACAAAATAGTCTGTATATCAAAGTTTTGTTACTACCGTATGTGCTTAGAAATGAGTTCACCTTTGAATAACTGAAACATTTGGCTTCTTTGAATAATGATGTAGTAACAAGGCAATCAAGCATAGTGGTTCCTAATGCAGACTTCCAGGCAAAGAAGCTTGGGTTCAAATATTCACTGAAATGTTAGGCAAGGTAAAGGAAGAACTGAGTTGCAATGATAGGATAGTACTTAATGTACAGTGTTGCTAGGGGGATTGAGTGACCAAATATAAGGTGTTTAGAAGGGGGCCTGGCACATGGTAAATATAAACGCTTGCTATGATCATTATTTTGTGATTTAAAAAAATGTGAGCCCTAAAGAGATTAAGTGATTTGCCCAAGTTTACACTGCAAGATGCTATCTCAGATAAGGCTAATACTTAGGTCTCGACCCCACTCCTGACTCCATCAGACATGGATTATGCTGTTTAAAACAGACATATCACCAGCCTTTTTTCTTTTTCCCTTTTCTTTTGCATTTTACACTGAGCAAATAATTTCCTGACTTTCAGGAAATTGTCATTTTTAAATGCTTACTCCCTGATTATATTCATTAAAGATTTCCAAATAGTCGAGTCTAGCAAAGTAGAAATCTTACCATGATTATGTTATTACAGAGCTGAGGGAAGAGAATGTATTTCTCTTCCAAAACTTCTGTGAGAGTCAATATAATTGCCATTATACTTTCTGTGCTGTTTTATTATCCCTCTCTTCATTAGAGGTTTAGATTTGAAGCTGCTCTAAGAAAAAGGATAGGAATGGAAAGAGATTTAAATTGCTCTCTGTCCATATTAAGGCCAAAGCTTTAGCAGATAAGGACAAAGGGAAGGTTAAGTCACAATGGTCAAATGCTGTGACCTAATTATGTCTTGACTAACTTGCTTTTTGTCCTTTCATTAATGAGAATCATCCAATTTAGACTCAGTTATTCTGCAACAATGAAAGCCATATATGTTTAAATGTATAGTTTTCCCCTGATGTAATTACTTTCTAAATGGGAAATATTTATGGCGAAGAATCTGGGTTGTATCTAAAGGAAGAAAACAAAACAAAGTGGGTGGATAGGTTTTTCCCCTTGTAGATGTGCTGGTACTTCTATGTTTTAGCAAAATACTGGAAGTAGCCATGAAGAGAATTCTGCAGCCACATGGGTACCTACATGGCAGAATGGCAAGAAAAGATGTTAGAGATAATCTTACGATTGAAGGAATAGACACAAAGTTTCAGTGAATCACCGGGGTCATGAATGGCCAAGGCTGGGCCAGACGCCCTAACTCCCCAAGCAGCAGACCTTCCTCCTGGCCCCCACGGGGCTACCCACTTCTCCTGACCTCCCCACTTCAACAGCCATGCTCTGTCCCATGTTCTCCAAAACTCTTCTTCATGGTAACTTCTGCTGAGAACTTCTGATCATTTATTGTGACTCTTCTTAAATGGTTGTAACTCTCACGTATATGGTAGGCCTATAAGGAGCACTGAGTATTTACTGACAGAAGAACATGACGGAATGAATGAATTCCTCTCAACAATAATGATGTTTGTACAGAGCACTCTCTAAAGGCCCCCCCCGTGATTTTTCTCTCCCACAATGCAATTCTTGACAGAAGGGTAACTTTAAATTTGATCAAAGACAAGATTACATTTGTTTAAGCTCACTTCACTACACAGTTAAGTTTTAAGTAATATGCACAAATCTAAAGAATATTTATATTTTCTCTTAAGGAAAATATGGTCTTAAATCAAGCTGTTTAAAGGTCATTGATTACATCTCTGGAAGGAGTCTTCCTATAGCCATCCTGATGTCAGCAGTGAACTTACTGAAAGAACACAGAAATGTACCACTCCGCAAAGATAAATATTGAAATATACATTGATGCCTCTAGAAGAACAATTATTCTTTAGGGAGTTTATTTGCTTTAAAAGAAATACTTCTTTCTGAATGCTTCCTCCCCCACAAATCTGAGAACATGAATATACTTTGAAACAAGGAATTGTGCATATATATTGCTTTGCTTAATATGTGCTCTGAAATTGACTAATAAAGGAACAGGCTCGCTGTGAGGATAATATATTCATATTGGATCCGATCTCAAACTTGTTACTGTAAAACACTTTGGTATTCTGAGTATTAGAGTAGTTATATAAAACTAGATACTCTATTTTCTCAAATGCTACAACACTGAAGGTTCAAGTGTTTTATGCTGAACATTTATTTTTAAAAGATCGCTTTTACATTGAACAAAGAATGAATTACTTTTGACTTCTAATTTTACGTAATGCTTACCAGCCAATATATGAAAGATTTTCAACTTTTACTTAAATATAGTCATTGGCTATGTTGTTAAAAATAACAGGCCAACAGAAGCTTTTCAAGTAATATAGAAAGGGACAGGGAGAAGAAATGGTTACTGGATTCCTTAAACAAGGTAACTAGTTAACTGATGAAATTTCCTCTTCTGTTTAGGTACTGTGTAGTCTCCACCATCAAGAGCAGGTGAATTTCGTTCTTTGTATAAAAATGTAAGTGAAAATACTCTGTTCCTATGTTTTGATGAATCAAATACTCACACTTCTAATATTACCCACTGTCTTTCTTTCTACTCCACTACATGAGCCATCTCCCACCTGCGGTTTTGAAGGTGGCTCAACTTTTGGCTGGTCACAAATGTAAGTCAAGCTATCTACTTTTATACATTCTGGTTTCCTATCTGCTACGCCCTAGATGGGTGACATGGATGTGTGGCTTTAATGCCCTTGAATATCAGATTCATCATCTGTCAAAACAGGAGTTGGATTAGAACTGGGCTCCTCTCCTTGCCCTGGTCCCCAACCACCCTCCCATACAATACGTGGGGATAGCCCTCACCCATGTTAACAGCTGCTTGCTTAGACAACTTCTGGAATGAGGCTCCCTGAGATGAGAATCTTAAATGTGCAGCAGAGTTAGCCATCACTGTGAGGCCTAGCCCCCAGGGCTGCAGTTATGTATGGGAGTGCTACCTCTTTATCAGGTTTCTAGGGACTATGCTCTTTTTTCAAGCAATGGAGGATAACTGCTTTAGACCCTATGAGGACTCAACTTCAGTTAACTCCTTCCATGAAAAGCAGGTGAAGCGTTAGTTAAACAGATGCAGTCCAAGGGATTGAATCCCTGTTCACTCTTCCAGGTTCCCTAAACTCCATCCCTTTTCAGGCCAGATGACCCAGTTAAGACCACTTGGACATTCTCAGCACACTAGAAAACTCCAATCACCTGTTCCCCTGCAATGTCTTCTCTGAATTACAATTCAAAGCCATGAATTTGGTCTTTAGAGTGTCATTAGTAAGAAACAGCATAAAATACAATTACAAAACTCAAAGTAAATTCTGCTGGCCTACATGGTCCCATTTATACTAAGACCCATGTGACAAACACCTTTTGGCCATGAGAAAACGACAACTATATAAATGATCAGGTTTCTCTTTTCCCATAGCTACCAGGAAGCTAAGAGTCACATTTGATGCTTAAATAGATATTCTGGATTCCTCCACTCGATTCTTCCTAAAATATTCTCATCTAAATTTCTGACCTCTTTTATAATCTTTATCTCAACTGACTTTAAAAAGATGCATCTACTGCTTCAAAATATACTTGGGAGTAAGTGAAGATATATAAATATATACTAATATGTCGGCCAGTCCTCACCCCAGTATGCACACTAGAGTCATGAGGCTCAGAACAGTGGCAAAACAACCCAAGGCAGTGGGAACCACACAACTTCCCACCCAGGCTGGTGTAATCTGCCACCCACAGCAGCTGTGGCCTGGCCACCAATGAGGAAGGCTTCCCCAAGTCAGGAAGCAGTCCGTGGATTCACTGCTGTATTACATGAACCACACCAGCACTTGAGACCACACTACATGCAGCGAATTTTCTTTCAGCTCAGCAGTGTTGTTTCTTGATCCCTTGACAAAATTAATGATGGAGCAATTCATTACTGACAAGGCAAAAAATTTTGCCACAATGTTTACAAGCTCTAATAAATTATGGATAATTTACCAAATTAATACCAGTGAAATGAAGCCCGCCTTTTTAGATTTTCATTTATCATTCTATCAAGTTCTTTCTTCCCACCCTGTCTCTTTCTGTCTCTGCATGTGTGTGTCTGTCTCAGCGTGAGTCTCTGTATCTGTCTCCATGTGTGTCTGTGTCTCTCTGTGACTGTCTCGGTCTCTGTGTGTGCGTGCGCCCCTGTGTGTGTGCATGTCTCTATGTGTATGTCTGTGTGTGTGTCTCTGTCTCTCGCTGTGTGTCTCTGTGTATGTATGTGTCTCTGTCTCCTGTGTGTGTGTCGCTGAGTGTGTGTGTGTCAGAATATAGCATAATTGGTGTGTTCTATTCTGGTTCTATAGATAATAAAAAACTGGAGTTAGACTTAAAGTAATGAACAGATTCTATAGGAAATAAATGAGCATCCACATTCAAAAAAAAGAAAACAAAAAAGAAACATTTTCCAAACCCAAACTCACTAGACCACAGTGAGCACCAACCTCTGCTGAGTACAGACTGTGCAGAAGACGGACTCTTTCATCAAGAAATTTTTAATCTCATACAAGAAATAAAATTGAAAGAAGAGCTTCCCTTTTGTGTTTTTTTATGTTTGGGTTTGGAAAGAATATACTGGTGTGTGACCTTATAGAGCCGAATTATTCTTAGCCTCCAGATAATTTCTTGCGGTAATAATGGGAAATTATACTCATAATGCAATATTTATATTGGAAGAACCAGCATTAAATTACTGGGCTGAGTGTTTGAGTTGTAAAATGTGAGGGGAAAGGCTTCATTTTCAGTGGATTCACAAACCAACAAGAAAGTGGGTGGGATACGAAAATAATCTCCCTCTGGCTCTGCCACCATGTGATGAGGTCATAAGATGGACGCAGATGGGCTCGTAAAGATGTACCCAACTCTGTGAAAAAAACAGATTCACGGTCCTTTGGAGAAACAGGGCTTCATTAACAGTTCATTCTCTTTACGATGAAATCTTTTAAAAGAGATTGCTCTTATTTTCCATTTTCGATGAATTCCACACTAACACCTCATCCCTAGCTTTCTATCTGAAGTAAAGTCTGACTTTCTCCAAACACCCCCATCCCCAGCTAGCTTCTTCCTTAAAATGCCGATGTTACCACCTGCTCCTTTTGTGCCCCCCATCTGTGGGCAGATGCCTCCTCTTCCAAGCCCTGGGACCCCTACTTTCCTCTCCTTTCTAAGGACCTGTATCCAAACTCACATGCCTCTGTCTTGCACTTCTGCAGCAGCCTCCTCAGTTGGCTTTTCATGTCCAGTCTCTCCCTACAAGATTACTCTTTCTCAAGAGCAATTCTCAAAACATCAGAGTCCTGCCCAAAAGTCAGCAGAGCTCCACACTCCATTCCTGGCGCAAACAACTCTCAGTCTATTGTCTGAACACTTCCTCAATGGGCCACTGTTTACCTCCACCATGTTCTAGTCAGAGCATCTCAACCACTGTGTTCCCAAAGGATTACATCTCTGGAGAGCGGGGTGGAGAGGGACATTTTGCAGGACCTGTTGCTTCCCAGCCTTGAGCAGCTGGGTCTATTTACCCAAGTGTCTTGCATTAATCCCATCCCCTTCCCGGAAGATGCTCCAGGCAAACTGACCTGACAAACTATGGTTAAAGGCAGACCTTCTTGTCTCTCTGTCTGGGCTCCTAACCTTCCCTCCATTCTGAATTTCAAAATCCTAGTATTTCACACCCATCTCTACTAGGAAATCTTTCTTGACCTCCCCATCACATGAGACTTTCTCTTTGTTTAAATCCCAGCAGCATGTGATATATATTTGATGGCATTAATTATATTAGTCCTGCTTTTAATGAACCAAGGTCTACTCGTCCTATTCCCATTGTTAGGATATAAACTGCATTGTACTCCCAAAGGAATACTGTAGGCACCCAGTGAATGTTTGTCAAATGTCTCGCTATCGAAGATGGTTAAAACCACAGCTGAGATACTCTTATTTGATTTGCCATAATCAGTTTTCTGATCTGCTGCTCTCTATCAGATGATAGCCCGACCTAAGTCTTCTGACAGTACCATTAGTAATGACTCAGGCAGGTCCCCGTAGGGCCTCTTGCCCTGATCCTCATCCTCTTCTAGTTTCCTCGAGGGTCCTTTCTCAGGTTTAGCGTTATTAATGAGCTAAGGATACATAATAGTAAGCATCTAGCACTCATTTCCTATCATCATCTGATCTAAGAATCAGATCTTCGGCTGGAGTAGTTCCCTAAATGTTTACTATTAAGGACTGAACATAAAAAGCCCACACTTGCCACTCCTCGCATCTTCCCAAGAAACCACACACACCACCACCCCCTCGCCACCCCAGCACGTGTGCTTGGCCACTAGGTACGTTGTATGTGACCTTTTCAGGGATTTGGTGCTAGAAGATGGAAAACTTGAACTATTCTGGCCAACGTGAAGACCAATGATATGGTATCCTTCCAACAGAAAGCCACAAAGAAAGTCCACACTGAAGCTAATTGGCAGCAACCAGGAAGTGTGATACAATACTCTCCCTTCCACTGAAAACCTTCTGTGGTTTCAGGGTGAGGATGAAGAGAATTTTTTAAAAAAATAAACATAATATGAAATTTAAACCACACCAGGAACAAAAAATATGGACTGCAAGACCACAGGGTAGTATTTTTATGGGTAACTTTCAATTTTATCAAGATAGAGTCAGGAAAATAGTGTATGTAGCTATGCGATGCGACTTAAAAGCCAAGTTTTCATTTTGTTTTTACATTAATATTAGGACTTCTCCCATTTCTCATCTCTGTTTATGTTTACATAAATTACATTAGTATCAAATCCAGATCTGGAGCATCTCAGCATAAATAACTTGGTTAATTCTTACTAATATTTTCACAGCTCAGCTTTTGATTTTTAGTGTTTCTCTAGGAAATACCTGTGTGTATATATTTAATTACTATATTGCTACATTATGTTTTCATCATTTGCACAAGAAAACTTGTTCTATCTAATATATAATTTATGCCCATCTAGAAACAGGTATTTTTTCCAATTTACAGAAACATTAGCTAGGTATATTGAACACACAAGTACCACAAGGAAACTTTTCCCTTTATCACATTCTTTTGTAAGTGTTAAAGGGAGCACCATTTTTTTTTTTTAATAACGTAAGTGTCTAAATGATTAAAGTTCTGTAAATCACAAAAGAGTTGAGTGACATCAGAAAAATAAGAGCAGAACCAACTAAGAGGAGGGAGGCGAAAAGGTTAATTTTACATGATGCTGCATATTTTAATTTAACTGCTGTTTCATTCAGTGTCTAAAAACACTGTTTGGAAATATCCTTTTGTCATATGTACAGAAGGGCTTTGCTATTGTCCCTCACGAAGGCTGGCAGCTGGCCCTGCTCTTTGACCTCCAGCCCTGCCTCTGCAAGGGGTTCACTGCTATTCCCAGAAGCTTCCCTCAATGGAAGAAGACCATTTAAAAAAGAAAACCCCACCTCAGGGCTGGTGGTCCTCCCACTCTCACCCTCTGCCCTTGCCCCCCCTAAGTGGTGGCATGCAGGTCTAGTCAAGCCCAACAATCCCTGGGCCTTCACAACCTCACTATTTTTCATGTATATTTGATGGGTCCTTTCCCTCTTTTTCAAAGCGGCTTTCACAGTCATGTTAGTGGGTGAGAGCCTTCTATTCTAGACTTACATTTGATTAATTTGTGGCATTCATGTGTCTAATTCTCCACACACAAAGGGAATGAACTAGCTCGGACTCTATCGACAAGCCATTTCTTCCAGGAGAGTTCAAACGTAAAGGAAAAGGCGAGGTCAGTGGAGATGGTTTCCAGCTTGCTAAAAGCAGCTTGGAATAAAACACAGTAAGATAGTTTAGCTTAAAAACAAAACAAAACAGAGCTATCATCTCCCATGCAAATACCTCAATGCTGCATTCCTTGCCACGCATACGTCGACGTTCACAAGAGGGAGCGCGCCCCAAATTACTGCAGCTTTACAGACATCACACACGTACCAAAAAAGACTCCCAGCTTCCTTTCAAATCCTATCAGTCAACTTTTATCAACCATAGGGAAAGCAGAAGACGATAAACACTGCCTGCAATATCGTTTCACTTTTAAGCTCTGGGTCTCTTCCAGTTAGGTTTACAAAAGTGTGAGAGTATTAAGGAAAAGTATATTGATCAAATTCCTTATTCCTACTACGCAATAAATACTTCCAAGTACCTCCCTAAACGCAATCCTTTGTAATTCCCTTAATTAATCTTGGCTAATCCTTAAAGAATAATGATAGCAAGAAATTCAGGGGCCACAATAAACTTCTTACTACAGTTTCCCTTTGTAAGTTTTCATTTGAATTTGATTAGTCAATACTGGCTTTTTAAAAATCCACAGAACTTTATTCAATGGCTACTTGAACTTTTACAAAATGTTTAAAAGAACTTAAAACAAGATACGTGTTATTTGAAGTAGGCAGGATGAGAAAGGGTTGTCCTATGTGTATCACAACCTGCCATGTGTCCTTTAATAAAAAGCAGGACTCTGGTCATTCCATGATGTCACTGATACTCTGTACAAAAAAGTCCCCACAGACCAAATTCCACTTCCTTTCTTTTATTGCCAAAGATGAAATAAATCTTTAAATTTCAGGGGAGAAAAAAAATGTGTAATCAGTTTTTTTTTTTTTTAAAGAATATATGGGGGGAAACTGCAGGGAATAATGAAAAAAGAAATACCAAACTTAACAACCCTGGCTTCCATTTCTGCCATTTACGTCCATGACCTTGGGCTTACCCTGCTGCTCTAAGTGGAACGTATGTGTTGTACAAGTGTGCGTCCGCATACTCAGGGCCTAGGACCTGAACAAGTCATCTGCCAATTCTGGAAAGGTGAGAGAACACCATGCCAGCTAAAGAGGGTTTGACACAAAGCACCCCACTCCTGTCCCAGGCTGGGATACCTGAAACCAAGACACCCAAGGCTCCCAAGAAAGGGAGGACAAAGGCTAGACCCTCCCACACAGAGCTCCAGCAGCATGCTCTTTGATCCCAGAAGGGTAACAGAACCACTCATCTTAAAAGGCCAATAACCAGGCTCCATGAAGAGCATGCAAGGGAAAACCTAGGTTGATGTCTACGTGGAATTTCTAGGCTACACGTGGTGGCACCGGGCACTGGCAGGGCGCGCTCCTAGGCAAGGAAGAAAGAGGCTTAGAATGAAGAGTGTATTTCCAACACTGATATTCAAGTTTGCATATATCCCTTTGCATATATACATACCTACCCATGGATATAATCTATACACCCACCTTCCTACAGGGGAGGGGAAGAGAAGCACAAGAGACAGAAGAAGAAAGACAAAGCTCACAGGGAGAGGACAGCCCATGGGAGAGCCAGGGAAGGGAACTGGGAGACAGCTGGGCTGGGGCAGAGCCTGTGAAGTTCCACAGAGGGGACACACTGAGACCTGCAGCAAAAGGGAAGGAATGTCCATGAGCATCGCTGCACAGATACAACCACTAAAAGGTAAAAACAAAGGGAAGAAGGAAACCAGAGGGCCCCCCACAGCTGCAGGCCTCAACTGCCTCAGCTGAGAGATGCAATCACTCCTTCCCTTGCCCATCCTCAGACTCAGGTCAGGAATGTGCCTGAGTGCCTCTGAGAGAGGTTGCCCTGGACAGAGAACACGTAAATTGTAATACGTGACAGAAGCACGAGTGCCAACATAAATAAGACAAGAATTTGCTAGTTTGAAGCTTGTGATGAAATCAACTACTTGAAAAATGTTTTTTTAAAACTTGACCTAAAGTATATCTTTTCCACAAAATAAAACTTCAGTTTCGTAAAACTATTGCAAGCCCTGCGTATTTTTACAAATCTATCTTGGTGGGGCGCCTGGGTGGCTCAGTCAGTTAAGCGGCTGCCTTTGGCTCAGGTCATGATCCCAGGGTCCTGGGATCGAGCCCCGCATCGGGCTCCTTGCTCAGCAGGCAGCCTGCTTCTCCCTCTGCCTCTGCCTGCCGCTCCCCCTGCTTGTGCTCTCTCTTTCACTATCTCTCTCTCTGTGTCAAATAAAAATAAATAAAATCTTTAAAACAAAAAACAAAAAACAAAAAAAACCAAATCTATCTTGGTTTCTAAATTCAGTAGCAGATCTGTGAGGACAACCAGTGTTAAGAGTCCTTACAAAGGACAAGGTCAGGACAGCCAAAAGTATGACTTCTGTCACGAGTTTCTCCTATCCTGATTGTTTTCCACCTAGAGACCAAGTCCTTTCCCTCATAATAAACACATGCATATATACATATATATATATACATATGCATATAGACATCCATGGTATGCATGTGTTCTATAGCGGGAGATAGCTCTACATATATATATATCTATGCATATAGATATACATATATGATTAAGTCTATATTTCGCATCTTAACTCCAAGATGGTCATACAGATAATTAGGATGGTGCTTCTACTAGTCACAACAGAAGTCAGCTCTAGTGAACTTAAGCAGAAATGGTGTTGCCTATAAGAAAATGGACTCTCTCAAACACTCTACTAGGGGATTAGACAGAAATGGGCCCAAACCTAACAAAGCAGCCATGGAAGCTAACAGCTCTGGCCACCCCTGGATGCTGCCTGCTGAGCTGCTGGACTCAAGACCCCACTGCCATACCTGCCCCCAATTAGCAGACACTGAAGGCCAGTTGCCAAGGAGGGAGCTCTCAGGTGTCCACGATTCTCTATATCCCTCTCTCTAGGCGCCAAGTCCCGGGCAGACACACCAAATTGGTGAGTGTAGGCCATCTGCCTGTGCCTCTGGCTGCTAGAGATCCCAGGCAACAAGAATCGGGCTTTTGGGGCCTCCTGTACCAGAGGGGAACCCTCATTTCCTTGGAGCTGTCTCCCAGGGCGGATGTCCCAGACCTCTAGAAGGGCCTTCAAGATGCTAGGCCCCTCCAAACCCCGCCCCCCCAAACCAAACCAAAACTGCATTCTCAGAGGCTCACACATTATGAAGCAACTCACCACTACTGTTTTTCAAGGAAAAAGGGTGGTATTAAACTTATTAACAGAGAGCACTGCCAATGACCTTTTTAAAAGAATACAATACTAGAGGAAATGGTCTGCTAGAGAAGGACAATGAACTATTAAATTCCCCTCCCGAACCGAGTATATGCTAATTTTCACTTTGAATTCAAACATTAAAAGATCTCTGACAGGGAGAAAAATAGGCCAGAATTACCTGGATTCTTGCCCTGCCTCCAGAAACTCGATGCAACATAATCGAGACCTATTTAAAAGCTGGTTCTATCTGTTTAACACAAACTCGGGGCAGAGAGCTACCTCCTAATGGTTAAAGAAACTGTTTCCACTTTCTGAGAGGCAAGACCCATAAAGGAAGGACCTCTAATTTCTAGTAATTACCCTGGTACCTTAAAGTCAGTAATTACATGGAGAACCATGCCCTGAACTGGCCTTCAGTTTGTTCCAAACCCAGCGCATGTAATTAGCCTTGATTAATATCCCACATTTCACATCAACAGAAACAGTGAATCCAAATGATCCCCATATTCTGCTGCCTCAGGAAACCTCACTGTTCAAATTCTGTGCCTTTATCAAGGGAACATGCTGAGCAAATGGGATCAAATGATGCCTTGGCACCTACCTTGGTCTAACTATTCAGAGGGAAGCAGCAATGCCTTTCATGTAATCATCTTAATCCCTTGTATCAACTAATTAATACACAGAGAAAGCTTTTACTTGCTTGTGAGCAATTATAGCAAGTTCCTGGTCGGTGTCCAAATGGATTCACAATATAATTCATGAACAATGAGGCTCTGGGAAAGACAGCTTCCAAAGATGACTTTTAAAATGAAAAGGGGTTGGGGGTAAAGAAATGAAATGATTTTGTTAAAAGGAGGAAGAGAGAACCAAAAAATGTCAGTTTCTCAAAAGAAAAAATTCCATTTCAGAACCCTATTTTACATACGACTTGCTTAAACAGGTCAATTTATGTGAACAAAAGTAAGACCCAACAGACAGTAAAGAGCTTGGATTCAATGTCCTTACACAGCTGAAATACCACAGAGTTACTTATAACTTGGGGCTTGAAAACAAAGAAAACTTGATGCCATTAAATAACTAGCTTCAGCTAAAAATAAGCCAAAATAGACTCAGTGCACACAGACTTTTGAAAGGCAACTTGAGCTCAGTTATTGCACATTCCTCCCGGGGGCGGTGGCGGCGGCGGGGGGGGGGGGGGGGGGGGGGGGGGGGGGGGGGCCAGTGGCTTGGGCTTCCCCTTCCCCCCACCAATTCAAAAGACAGTGCATCAGTATTTGCAGCAGCCCGAGAACTAATCCAAGAATTGGGAACACGGGGCAGCAGGGTTTGGGGGGCAGGGAGCAAGTGAGTGGGGAAGATAGCATAGATGCCTGCACAAAAGAACGTGCAAAGCATCAGCACCTGCTGTAGGGTTTCTGCTCTTGTGTCTGCCCCAGCCGGAGTGGGAATCGCTCCAGCGTCGGGGCAGCTTGTAATCCAAAGTGGGGCAGAGGGCACAGAAACCTAGTGGCTCAGGCATTCAAGAAAAGGCTGAGTAACGAAGCACCGCATTATGGTTACAAGCCCCGGGTGTGTGCTGTGAACTTCCCCTGTGCAGATGGCTCGCTGTCTGGGGAAAGCATTACCCAGCACAGTCCAGTCAACAAGGACACTGAATCCAGGATTCAAGACACAAAACACTTCCTCAAATCACCCCCTACCACCAGACTACTCGGAAGCTGCTTAAAAATTGCCAAGGGTCGTCCTCTTTTTTTTTTTTTTTTTTTTTTTTTTAAGAATAAGATGCTAGTCACATAGGTTTGGGCTCTCTGAATTAAATACTGTACTGAGCCACCCTGGGAACCAGACAGTATCCTCCCGGCTACAAGGCTAAAGAATGAGCAACCACCAGCCCGTGGAATTTTCATGATCCAGTTTCCCCCACCTTCCCGTTGCATACCCACTGGCAGGAACCAAAGGGTTGTCACCCTGATGAGAGAAAACAAAGCTCTGCAACTGCATTATGAAACAGGTTTTTCCTTTCCCATAGACATTCCTTTATGGCTAGGTCATGTAAAACAGCAAAATGCTCAATGAACACACTCGGTCCTGTTCCCTGCAGGTGACTGTGCCCTTCAACTTGACCTGAGATACGCGGAGAGGGAAAGAAACCCACTCTCCAATTTCTAAGTAAAAGGTGACCGACCAGACGGCAGCGACAGCAAAGCACACAGCCTACTTGTTCACAACAAAAAGAAATTGAAAACAGCGATGTGGACAGCACAGTCATACAGGTGTGGGCCAGGACCTGAGAGGGCAAAATAAAATGCTTCTGGAGTCGATTCCAGGGCCAAATTGACTAAAAAGGCCAGCCTGGCGGAGACCCTGATTTGGAGTTGCTCTGGCACAGAGAAACCTGTTCTTATCTGGCAAGGGCACCCCCTGCTGGCCGCTGCACTGAACTCCGCCTCCTGGGCCCGCTCCAGGCAGCCTGCAGATAACTTCGGAGGAGGCCAGGAAGGGGCAAAGAGCTCAGGCAAAGCGAGTCTCTTGTAAGGCTCACAAAGGGAGCAAAAGGTCCCGTCATAGCACAGTCACTGCCTAAAGCCACACTCTTTGTCCAGTCACGGTTCTGTGCAGTCAGATAAATTCCAAGCAGGCTGAAAAGAATGAATACAAACCTGATTGCTGTTTTGCATGTGAGAAGTTTAGAAAGTTAGGGAGGAGGAGGGGAACCACAAAAGGGACCATCAAAAGATTCTTAAGTCACTTGCATATACAGTGCTTTCTCACTGGAGGAAATCTTGACTACTCTTTTAAAGGCAAGAGTTTATCATGACATTCTTAATGGTAATTATTTAAATCCTTGGCCCATGACACCACGGCACTGGATTAAAATGCATTCAAACATTAAAGGCAGAACTTACTGCCAACAAAATAGAAGACGAAAGTCAGTTCTGCATTCCCCTTGTTTCTGTTTTATGGGATACTACCATACACACAGCGATTTTCATGTTCCTCCCAAGTTTTTACTTCCCTTCCTTTTCACCCGGTTCTTTTCCATTTCTTTTGCTGTTAGGCTCTGACAAAATCACCCTAATGATATGTCCTATCAGCTCACTGCCCCCTGCAATGATTCCCCTCAAAAATCATAGCATCCAAGGTCTTCAGTAGAAAATCCTATGTAACACAGGCTTCTGTGTAAGCTCATTTCCAGTGTCACCAATTGGAGACGCTTCCTTAAGGAAAACTGCCAACATACTCAGCTAGGCTCCATCGACTAAGACAACCAAAGAGGAACCTGTTTATAAAGGCCCACTGGGTCTCTCCCCTACTGGCACAAATGTCAGACTTGAGTATCTTTAGCTCACGTTATCTGCCCTTAGTCTCTGTGAGTTCACCAGCTCAGGCTGAACTTGGCTTCTCCCTGGGACCTCAATCTCATGTCTGTTCCCAGCTCTCAACTTCAAACACAGGGGACAGAGAAGGCGAGGCATCTAGGCGTGAGCAGAGAAATAGAATGGGCAAAACAAACATGCTTCATCTCCTTTGGGTCATTTGGTCTGGTTTTCATTTTCTGGTTTACATATGAAACCAGGGGGGTAAGAAGTACCCATGGAATACAGGACCCAAGGACAAATCCTCTCATTTCAGAATTTAAAAAGAATTTCCCAAAGCTGGAAATCTCAGTGCTTGCTGTTTATTTAATCATCTTTGCTGAGATTTTTAGGTTTCATTTCTTCACGTTCCTGAGGCAACCAAATGATTGTCCAGGTAAAAAGAGGGTTGGCAGTCATTCTTTTATTTTTATTTGTTCAGTGCACATTTATTGACTGTTAGATGTGTTTGTGCCAAAATATCCTATGTGGACAATATATAATACAACAGTGGCTTTTATTCACCACCTTTTTTTTTTTTTTTTTTTAATTTTTTTAAAGCTTGTACTATAGACGTCTATCCCCAGGAATAACATGATTATTTGGGCTTCCATGCTGTGGTTTTGAGAGTTCAACCTTTACCTATCAAAAGGTCTGAAAGTGAGCAAGTGGGTCTATTTTTATTTATAAGAGGGGAGAGCAGAACTGTTTTAGAATGAACAAAATCAATCCATACCAGTTTGGGGAATAAGCCTCTGCTTTGAATGGAGCTGTCAAACATTTGCAATCTGTTTGGCCCTGTGTCCAAGGAGGCTGAAGATTTCATAATCAAAATGTAAGGGATTTTTATTCTTTACCACTCCAACAGCAGAAGCCTCATTAGACTCGGTATGATTTTAGCTGTTCTATTATACCCTAAAGCACAAAAATACACATCTATATTTATACTCGCATGCACATGTGTACAAAATAATCTAGAAGAAAAACAGAATCTCAGGCTCACCATACTTTATTTCAGGTGTGGGGATAAGCATGATAGCTATCAACTGGCCCTCTTACTTCATTTAAGACGTAGTCAAACTTTTCTTAATAAGGTCTAGTAGAAAAAAGTTGCCTGGAAAGACTCTGAGGATTTTTATCATGGCATCAAACATCACTAAATGCTAAGTGACGCGTAAGTATGAGGGAAAGTCCTTCACGAATCTAAACCTCTTTTTTTGGATACTGTCTTTTTCTCATATTGTAACAATACTAAGACCCCTCCCTTGCAAAAAAAAAAAATCAATAAATAAGCTCTGACTGATACCAAACCCCTTTAGATTAAGCTCAATATGCCATTAATATGAAAAGAATTTGACAGTTTACATAAGGGATGTGACCTGGTGCCAACAACCTCTGGCTTCTCCATTCTCCAGATGGTAGCAGATTAGTAGGCAGCCTTTATTCTCATAAGAAGATTTTTTTCCCCCCATGGAAAAACTATAAAGGCCAATTCTGTTCCAAACTTCAAGTCTCCTTCACAAATGTCTACTCAATTCTGGGCCTTAACTAATGCCTATTAAAAGAAGCCCTTGGGCTTGAAGCTGTGGAAGGGGGTAAAAAAGACTAAGGCAAACTTAACTCTAATGCCTGCCTTTAAAAGATCTATTGACAGAAGCAGTGGGGAGAGTTTGAACTAATGTTAACTTAAAGAAAAAGGCTGGTGAGATTCAATTGTGGATGTGAATGCTTGCTTGAGTTTGATCTTGACGGGGCTTAAGATAAGGGAGATAAAAACCTAAGCCTACTTACATATTAAAAAATGCAGTTGTGCTAAATTCACTACATACCACTGTTCTCAATTTGATTTATGCCCATCATCACCAAAGACGTTGAAGGACATCCCTGTCTAATATGGTAAAAAGCCACAGCAGAGGGCACTTGCTCTGCTTTGCTATGCTAACATGAAAAATCATTTCCTACAACGCATGATGTTCTTTCCCATTAATTCTTCAAATACAACAAAGAATAAACACAATTTTCCTTTGGTCCCATGCTGGAGGTAGAAATATAACAAGTGGTTAATCAAAAAGATCTGAGGGGTAAAAACCAGCCCTTAATCTATAAGAAATTCTTCCCCCGACAGGAAGTGATCTTGAAGAATCAGGAAAAATACCATATTTTATAAACAGACTGACCCCAGTAAAATTTTTAAGAACATTCAGCTGCATTTAAAATGCAGAAAGCTAACTAAATACCTCCCCAGAAAGTCTGGCTTGTTCTGAGGTCCCCAGGACACATACTATATTTTTCAAAGGGAAAAAAACTGTTTCCTAGGAACCTTTTGAACATATGTAGACTTCTTTTTACCTATTAGTTCACAAAATGTTAGAGATACTTTGTTAGGTAGAGTTTATTATTCCTATTAATATTTTCATAAGTTGGTGAAAATGTAGTAAATTTTCCTGGATTTTTTTTTCCCCATGCAAGTGAGTCATGATCTCTGAGATCCTGAAAACTATAAAACACTCTATTTTAGGCCTATTACACACAATGTAAACAAATAATACAGCACACGGTCCCTACCCTCAAGGACTTTGCAGCCCACCAGGAAAACTAGACCAAAGAAATTAAAAGTTGTAGTAAAAATTCAACGTATCAGGGAAGGAGAGATCAAAAAGGAAAAAGAACACAGGTCTAGGATTCCACCTATTTAGCATGACCTACTTCTACCAGTTTCCAAAATCATTTAGTTAAGAGAACATCAGCATTTGCCGATAGCAAATACACTTAGCAGTCCCCAGAAATAAAAGTTTTCATGGAAATCTCCAAGGCAATAAAAAGAAGAGATTTATTTAATTTCTTCTCTGTGAACTGCCTCATTTCCTTAAGGAAGAAATGCCAGGCAAGCAGTAACTTAAATGATCGTTGTTAAACACTCACCCAAGAATACCTGCCCAAAATGACAACAGCCCGGAACTTGTCTCAAACAGACGTGTTGTTGTCCAAAGGCATTGCATGGTACAAAATGGGTTGTTTTCAAAGAATGTTTTCTAGTGTCCTATTCTTACTACAGTATTCTAAGAGAATGTCCATTCTATGGTCAGTATCATATTCTTTTTAACTGAGAAAAGTTACATCCAGTAAAGGAAGTATCCGTCAATCCAATATGTGGGACCATCCTGGCAATCATATAACAAGTTTAGGAAACGGCTTAAGGAAATGAGCTAATAACTTGACTGCACACAAGCAGATTATCTCTGATTGCTACAAAGAATGCTATTAGGGGGCACTATGTTTTCAAGTGATCATTTTTCCAGCCTGTTACAGAAAGGTTAATCTGCAGCCGTATTCGTAAAATCAATTTTGAATCATGCTAAATACAAAAGAATTACATTAAAAATACATCATCAGGAACTACGCTGACATTTCTTTCAATTGTCCTAGAAAAGACTAATTCAGCTATTGTCCTGATCATAAGCTTACCCCTGAAAATAAAGGCTGTATAGATGACTCTGTCAATGAACAATCTGTTTACCTATCAGGTTGGAGTAGACTTGAGCGATAGGAAAATACAACAATGTTTTTTCCTAAAGGCTCTTATAAAGCTGTTCATCTCCAGGTTCTTTAGTTCACGAAGATGAGGGAACATGACCAGAGAAACTTGCCTTACTGTTATTTACCCGCCCCCTCCCCTCCCCCGAATGCTAATAAGCCTCCTTCCTTCAGAATCTCAGGAGAACTGCTTGGATTGTACAATTAAGTGGGATGAAACCCTTCCTCTGATCCCCCACGTGATAGTTACATCACAGTGCACATCAACTTCCCTCGCTCCATAGGTTCACATTCCAGGGTTATCTCCAGTCCAAAACACAGAACCCTGTTTCAACTTGCCCACCTATCTAAGCATTAGTCAGAGAATTTTACCAGAATACCAAGTATGTATATTTCACTCTTAGTTCAAAAAGATCCAGTGGCCAGTTATACCAGTTTTTTCACCCTTGGCTGGCAGCAGATCACATTGTGAAATGGAAATCAGAACACCTTTCACCTGCAAAATAACTAACATAAATGCCAATACAGATTTCCTCAGGCCCTAAGGGGGTTTTCAGAGGCACTCTGGCCACCTGGTCACTCTGAAGCAAGTTGATTGTGAACGTAAAACTCAAACCTTGCTTGAGAAAGGAGCCTGGGAAAATGGGAAATCTGCCATTCCCAGATGAAGTCAGTTTCTCGGCTGGGCTGTTTTGTCTATGAACAACATTTCGTAGTTCCTATGAAATCTAAATATCAGCTATTACTGCAGGCCAAGAAAAGAAGAGCTATGTTCCCCTTTCAGATAGGGAAAACCCAGTGCTCGCTTCGGCAGCACATATACTAAAACAGACAGGGAAAACCCAGTGAAGTTTTAACGATAAGGGTTAGATCCAAATGGCACACCGCAACGGGGAAATTTTAGGATGCCCCACTCCAGCTGGATTACATCCAACACCCACTTATCTGAGACAGAATTAGACCGAATGTCAAGAGGAAAGAATGGGCAGGCTTACCCCTTCCCGTGTATCGGGAAGAGCCGGTCGTAGTGTTCTGCTGACATTTTAAGTATAAAAGGGTCTTATTGTAAACTCTGGACCCCCAGAAGGGCTGTTTCTAGAGAACTCTGAAAGGAGAGATTAGTTGGGAGAGCTTCAGCATCGGATTCCACCCTTGAATCACGTTAGACACAGAGCTTTAGCCACTTTTTCGCTTAAAGTCATGCATGTGGTCAAAAGTTTAATTATATCACCGGCTGCATCGGCAAGCATATTGTCTGCCATCCGCAGGAGGGATAAAACCTTTTTGGAGCATTGGGGTTCAGACGTGGCTGTGGAAGGCTTCCCAAAATCTTGGGTTATGCCTGACAGTTGGTATTTTTTCCCTTAACTGATCAAAGAACATAGCCTGGATCCTGATAAGATTATAAAAGGTCTCCCTCAAATTCTGAACTTTGGAGAGAGAGTAGGGGCCTTACCCAAATGGTTGGTTTTTTCATGGATTGAGTCTAAACATAATCAAATTGGCACCTTTGACATAACTGACTCATTCTTCGCCAGCCCCTCATTCCTTCATTCAATCAACAAGAACTTATTAAATCCTTAGGTGTTGAGAAGATGCAAAAGGAGGCCTCTCCCAGAGAAGTGTGCGATCCAAACCAGCCAAAATACCAAGTCATTAAACTAGTTAGGAGTCAAACTTGTTGTGCATGCAGACTGGGCACAAATCCATAGTCTGAAGTAACCGTGAGTTTCATTCTGAATGTTGAGAAATGCTGACTAGAATCAGTTTTTGGTTGTGGATTTGAGCGGTACCAGGCAAGAAGCGGCTGATCTGGAAATCAGCTTCCGATCCAGAGAGGGCCCAGAGGGGTCCACACGAGGCCAAAACCAGCTGCCAGTTCTAATCAGTAGAGAGAAAAAAAAAATAGAAACTACTCCAGACCTGTCTATAAATAAGTTTCAGTATGAATACAAATGGTCTGAAAGTTCTAAGATATGTCAAATACCAGAAAAAAAAAAAAGATAAATGGCATAAGCCAGACTAATCAGTCAAGAGCCATCCTTATAAGCATCCATTGTTGAGAACATCTGTCCAGCTAATACCAACGATGACAGATTTTCGTTCCCAGCAAATACACACACTTCACCCATACACACTTGTGGAGCAGAATTCACATTTCAGTGAAAGGACAGAACAGCAACATGATCCACAAAAGAAAAAGCCATTGCTCCGAGGCTGAGAACCAGCCTGCGATGCTATCAGCCGACTTATAATTGGGCATGGTAGGCCCAGTGCCTAGGGCCCACACAATGTTTTAATTTCTTTTAAAATAAAAGAAAAAAAATGAATAAAGTCCAGCTTTGATTACACTCATCTTTATACCAACACAGTTGTAAGATAGGATTTTTAATATATACACACACACACACACACACACACACACACACACTCTTTGATGATGGGGCCCATGAAGGCAGAAGTGCTTGGGGCTACGTAAATCCTATTGTGGCTCTGATCACAACGGAAACTTTCTGCATGCCTCCTGGATGCCCTGAACTCTACATAACCTCTCTACCCAACAATTCCGGAAGTATTAACATCGTCGCTCTTTTATCTATGTGGATATTACGCTGCAAAATGCATAAGAAATCTTGACACAGAAAAAAGAGCATGCATTTTAGAGACCAACACAGCTGGATTGGAATTCTGTCTCCTCCATTAAGCAACTGCAGATACTGAACAAGGTACAACCTTCCCCTGCTAAGAGAATTAGATAAAACGTCTGCAAAGAGTCTGACACAGAACAAATAATAAATAGTGGCTATTACCATAATCATTATTATTGCCCAAGGATAAATAACTAGTGGCTGAACCAGCATTCCATCTCAGGTCTGCTCTGAATTCTTTGTTTCTACGCCACTGTGTCCTCTTTAGACCCACATAAGGCACAAGAAAGCCCCAAGAATGCTATACTGTATGTGACCAGGTCTTTAAAAAAAAAAAAAAAAAAAGCAAGATACCATCCTTAAATAAAGTCATTCTATGCAGAACAGAAAAAAAAATTTAAAAGCCACAGATAATAGTGCTAGCCTTCCCACTCCCCTCCTGAACAGAAATCAGCAATAGGACTTGGTAATTTCAGTTCAAAAAATGCAGCATAAATTAATTGTTCAGTTAAAATGCTTTCAAACCCCACCGAAGAGGCTGTGCCCTTAATTCACTTACAGCAGAACTTTTTACATGCTCCGCCTTAACCACTGAGCTGTGCTTCTGACCTTTGTGTCATTCAGCGATTTCACTTATTAGTCAATCCAACTCTTCCCAGTTGTTTACAGTATTTCAACTATAGAAGAGGTAGAATGTTTAATCAACCACAACTCAGAATATTTATCATAAAAGTCTTTATCCATAAATCGCTTAACAGTTTGTCGTTGTCCATAGCGTTTCCTGGACCTTCAAGGCTGATTTTATAGGCCTTTGACGAGGACTTTAAACAATAACTCAGTCCCTCAGAAAGGTGTATTAGAGGACTGCATAATCACACTTCTGAAGGTACTTGACAAGTCTGTATCGCTACACAGAAATTACAATTTAAAGAGCTCCTTTCAGTTACCAACTGCCACTGCAATTGAAGACACTTAATTCTACAAGTTAAACCTCTGACAAGACCACATGAACACCATGAGGAGTGTTCCATTTAGAGAGAAGTGTGATAATACACCAAATTCGGTATTTGAATTTAAAAATTAAGGACATTTGCATGAGAGTAGGGTCTATACTTTAAACTCATTTTCTTCTGCTATTTATTTCCCTTGCAGGGATCTTCTTTTTGTGATTATCTGAAATGATGATAAATTGGGGTGAGCAACCGCAAAGCATAAAGGCAGACAGAATTCATACCCTTTCCCAGAAAAACGAGAGATAGAGAGGCAGACAGACAGACAAGCACACACATACGTTGTACCATTCCACTAGCTGTGTACCCCCAAAAGCATGGCTGTTGAGGTCAATTTGTTGCCTTCCAAATAGTAGGCATCTTTGACCTTAAAATCAGGATGTTGGGAAAAAAGAAAAAAGGAAAAAAAAAAAAAAAGAAAGCAAGCCTAGGGAATTTCCTAATCTCAGCACTGAGGTAGTATATTGAGAATAATTTTTACTGTAAATTTGTGCTCTGGGGTAAAACTGGAAAATGACTTCAAACAAGACATTTCTAAGATGTGTGTTTGTGTACAAAATAGATCTTATTACAGTTATAGCAAGATCCAGCTAAAATTGAGCAATTCAGGCTGTGAAGAAGAGAGCCAGCCAGCCCATGTAACTCAGGCCCAGCCCCTTCCTCCCCAGAACGCTTATCTGCCAAAATTCCATTAATCGCTTCCAAGACATCGCATTTTTCACCTTGGAACAAATGAACACAGGGTAAACTGTTTCACAGACAGTACTGAAAGAGACTTTAGGAATAATTTAGTCTACCTCCTTCCCCACCTGCTAAAGTTTCATTCCCCCTGTGATACGATCCTGAGAGATTATTCATTATCCTGGTCCTTTACCCCTGAGACATATGAAGAAATAACACAGAGCAACTGAGACACACTGTGCCTTTAGGGATGGTAACAGCCAAAAACAGTAAAACACTCCACTAGTCAAGAGCACCTTGAATATCTGATTAAGCTGCAGGACAGAATTATACTTCAGCTCCAACGAAAACTGTTTAAAATAAGTTCCAAAGCCATCTACATTGGTGACCCGGTGCCGAGGCAGCCTCCACCGCCGGGCCCAGGGCGGGGATTGAATTTCCCCAGACAGTTCACTACTGCAGATAGTAACAGTTGCCACATTCAAGTTTCATATGTTATAACACCCTGTGATTTAGACTCAGGTTCCACTGGTACAGCTGCCTGCCTCCACGTGTAAATAGGAACAGAGAGTCGAGTCGAGGTCCCCAGCGCAGGCAAAACAAATCCTTTTAGATCTTAAGAGACAAACTTGTTGTCCCAGGCCTCATGAGAACCAGAACTCTTTGTATCATTTTAGCAGCCGAAACATCTTTGCTCGATATTCAGAAAAGGATGTCCGTGGCGTGCGGTGGGTTCTCCTTAGATCACTTCTGTCAGTCAAGGTCAATGCCAACAAGTGAAAGGGAATTGGAGACGGAAACCACCCCAGATTTTATCTCTTCAAAAAAAGGGAGAAGAAGAATCACTTTCTGCCTGTACCTGGACAACCCTGGGGGCACAGAAGTCTCATCTTAAATACAGGAGTAAAAATGTTATCATTTATAAGTAGAAGATGAGGGTGAAAAAGACAGACTGAAGGCTTCTGCAAAGATAGCCTGGTCATAGCTCTCACAGAATCCTAGTGTATCACTTACAAGTCCATTTTCACTTTTAATTCGTGTAGTGTTATGTGATGTTGAAATGCTCAAGCATCCACCGTAGTACCCAGCCTGGCACAGAGCGGGTACTCAATAGACATTGGTGGGTTGAAGAGGTATTTTAAAACTAGTAGTATTTATAAATCCTTCAACATATCTGCACAGGAATTTAAGTTCATCTGTGACTGGGATTATTTTGTTCACTATCTGTAACATTGTTACAGCTAGTAAGTGACTTAATAAATGTTTGGAGAGCAGAATATGTGCCTTCTGAAGACTTCCAAGACTTGTATATTACATATCTTTCGCCAGTTTAGAAAGTTAAGCCAAAAATGTTTTGGTGTTGCTCAACCTAGTAATTTTCCACTGAATTCTGCTATGGGCCCTAGAGTATAATATTTGGGAATATATAAATGACTCCCCCATTATTGTTCACATAGTTCTTTGAGTTAATTTTTAAGTGTTATTTTTATCTTCATCTAGCCCCCAAGAATGAATAAATTAGAATGAAAATAAGCATGATTTCTAAGAAATTTAGTAAGATCTTACACAAAAAACATACAAGTGAAAGTAAGTGACCTCATTTTCTTTTTCCTCTCTTCTTTCTGTTCGTCTCCTCTTCTACTCTCCGCCCAGATCAATGTCAATAAATTCCACATTCCATCTCAAATAACAGATGAATAGAACATTAGCTTTTCAAGGAAACAGCTGTAAATAACTATAATCTAGTTAGTAGGATTCCTTATGGCTCAAAGGTTAAAACAACAGGAGTCCTAAGTTTCTCTGATCAAAAATTTTAATTCCCTCCTATAGGAAAACAACGGGACATCTAAAATTTAAAAAGAAGGTCATGTATATAAGATTTACATATATGAACGAATAATAAAGAACCAGGATAATTTTAATCCTTTAAAATTCAGCTAAGTAAAAATCCAAGGGTCTCATAACTATTTTCTGAGAAAAAGTGAGAAACCAGCTTAAGGCGAATTAAGTACTCCTTGTCCTAAGAGTGACCCTCACCCCCAAAATGTAGCAGCCTAAGAGAATGTCCAAATAAATTTGGCTAAGTTCAAAAGAACTCAAAATGAAGTAGAAATAATTTGGCCAAAAATGCTCGTTCATCTTAAGTACCTAAACAAGGAAATATGAAAATACCAGGTTTTGATGAAACAATAATTTGGACATCAAAATAATAATTGTGCACAACTATGTACCAGGCATTGGCAAAGCAATGGGAATATGAGGAATATAATTTCCTCACTCTTCAATGTGAACTTGCTTCTTCAGATTCTTTCCAATGAATGAGCACTTTGATGGAAATGCTTGTTGCTTGTTAAGAACAGGGAGGGCACTCTGTAGGACGGTCCTTTAAGAGCACTCGCTCCCTGAAGGCCAGCATGGGTCATACCAGGGCTGGAGAGCAAAGGCAGAATGGATACAAGGGAGGAAAGGAATAGTGGGACCTCGGCACTGCCATGGAAAATCAGTTTGTACCTTATTTGACAGACACGGAAACTGCTTATTACCAGCAAGGACTTTATTTGGGAGAAGACAGTTCTTCTCTAAGTAGAATGAAGTATGTCTTTCATTTGATGATTCAATAAGGCACAGATAAATTGAGTATTTTCAATCCTTTAACCACCAACTCTGGAAGATACAGCAAACCAGGTATGATAGATGCAGGTCAAATACAGATCGATCATTTGAGAACTACGGAGCTGCACACTTAATCTACACCTCAGAGGAGAGGTGAGGGCCCAGTTCCAGAAGACAGTCCACCATGGATCCAGGCAGCCTCAATGTCCACGAGGAGTCACACATCTCTAGGGAATGACCACATGCAAACCTTCCCAAAGGTTCCAATTAGTTCCACGGGAATACTACAGAGTTCGAGGCTGCTCTGGGAATATTAGGATTTTCCCCACAGAACCAATCAGAATCCCCTTAGGAAGTCTACAAAACAGAACTCTGTCCTTAGGAGACCAATGAACTGGGCACTAAGCCAAGAACACGGCTGGAGTTTTCTGAAGCAACCTCAAACTTTCGAGGTGACTGGAATCCAGGAGTCACCATGTTCTCCTAAACCCATGGCCTCTAAACACCAGGGAGTCGGGCTCACTGAAAATGAACCACTCCCTTTTTGATGTCCTTACAGCTAAGCTAGCTGTCTACAATTCAGTCCTTTCAGGAAAAGGAGCCCAGCCCAGGCACAGTCCAGGTGGCTGGCTGCACCATTTTCCCTAAGATTTATATATTCCCTAAATTATTTAAGAATTAGTAACCTTTAAATACAATAACTGAACATTTTTATTCCAAATATAAGGAGTCTTTCATCACCTTCTGAACATTGCCAGTCTCTCCTCTTGTAGTATAAAACTCAACCATTTGATGGGCACAATTAATGTCTGATTTTTTTTTTTCCTTCCCAATGGAGAGCATTTGCTAATACTTAACTGCTGATAAGGAACTTATCAATTTTCATAGTTGCTCTTGCTTACTAGCTACAGGACCTCATGTGAATTTCCTAGTATCTAGTAGGTATTTGCGGAATGAATGAATCAATCAGGTTACTGCAAGAATACTAGAAGGTTCCAAATGTAGAATGTAAGGAGGTGTGTGACACGTTGAGGCACTCGATGACTGAGGTAGAGAAGAGGTGGTGGTGATGGTGAGAAGGTGATCAGAGTGGTCATCGTAACAGCAAGTCTTTTACTTATTCTACTGTGGGGGGGAAAAAGCAGATCAGATAAAGAATATTGCCTGGTTTAGGAGGAAGTCATCCTCCAATGAATGTGGACAAAAACGGGATAGGATTTGAAGAACAGCTTCACACAATATCCATCGCAATAGGTAGTGGGTACAATTTCCTGCTTCTCACCTATAACATGAACCACTGAATGAAAATTCTAAGTTAACTTCAATAAAATACAAAAGTCAAGGATCTCTCGCAGGAACCCAAGCAGCTGGCTCAATCCTGCTGTGCCACGCAGAGGCAAAAATGGTTTTCCTCATATCCTTAATCTCTTCCCTTTTTTTTTTTTAGGATTTTATTTATTTGAGAGAGAGAGGGTACGAGCAGGGGGAGGGGCAGAGGGAGAGGGAGAGGGAGAGGGAGAAGTAGACTCCCCACTGAGCAGGGAGCCTGATGCAGGGCCTGATCCCAAGACCCTGAGATCAAGACTTGAGCCAAAGGCAGATGCTTAACTGACTGAGCCACCCAGATGCTCCTCTTCCCATTTCTAATAGCAGCAATGTAAGTAGGAAAGCAGTTTGAGATCTGGAAATATCAATTCTTCCAAAATAAAGAATGGTAGTTCAGTCACCAAGTTAGGGTATGGATAAATTCTAAATAGTATCAGGCCATATGTAAAAATAGAAAAAAATCTGTGAATAGCATCTTTTTTGTACCTGAAAATTGCAAATACAAAACACAGTTTCATAGTGAACCTGGGATGAATCAAACAATGACACCAGACCTGATACTACATCCACCACCCAAGATAGGTGAAAGGAACTACGGGGCAGGGGTGGCAGATTTTATTGAGTTAGTGAATTCTTTAAAATCAAATCAATTCTGGGGTGCCTGGGTGGCTCAGTCGTTAAGTGTCTGCCTTCAGCTCAGGTCGTGATCCCAGGGTCCTGGGATTGAGCCCTGCATCGGGCTCCCTGCTCAGTGGAGAGCCTGCTTCTCCCTCTCCCACAACCTCTGCTTGTGTTCCCTCTCTCACTGTCTCTCTCTCTCAAATAAATAAAATCTTAAAAAAAAATAAATAAAATCAATTCCTCAAATATGAAAAAGATAATTCTCTTCTCCATGAGATAAGTTGAGACCGTGCCCATAGCACAAACTAGCCCTAAATATTTCAGATCTGTGGCTAGAAGTTAAGTCCCATAAGAACATCTGGATGGTGATAAATCAGTGAAAGATATTATATGGCATAAAATGAAATTACATTCTGGGGGCAGTTTAGTTCACTGGTATGTTTAACGCTTTGGGTAGCGTGATAAGTAAAACTGCTGAAATGAAGACTCCAATGGAAAGCAGATCACTCAAAGAGAAAAATCAGACTGACATGAAAATCCCCATCAAACTAATGCTGGAATGAATACAGTTTTTTAAATGTGACTTTTCATGCCACTGGACTGAAAAAATAGTATGTTTACAGTGTTTCCTTTTGTTTCTGAATTTTTTTGGTTGACTCATGGAATTGCTCGAATTCAGGTATTTTTGTTTTATTCAATCATGCTTAATTAAGAGTAGAGCCTGCCTAAATAAAACTCACTACATAAAGATCTGCAATTATGGAAATAATTGCTCACAGCAATGGCTTTTAAAGGCACCTCATACCTAGAAATCAGGAAAGCAAGCTAGCCTTTCCTATAAAGAACTAAACAAAAGATGGTAAACAAACACATCTCCAGCCCTAATTAGGGCTATTGAGTAAAATGAAATAGCAGTCCTCATAAATCCGTCTTTAGAAAGGACAGCTAAAAGCCTGAGATTGAGGAAGGGCTTACCACCATAAACAGAATGTAAAAATGTAGGACCCAGTGCTCTACCGATGCACGTAGACCCACGAGAACGTACCTGGTGCACCTGTATTCCAGGCATCCCTAAAGTGTTGTTAACTGATGACTATTTTTACCACCCCTCTCCCCAAAATAATTATTATCCATTAATGTATACATCTTAAATGTACGGAGTGGTTTAAATGTGGTTTTCAATTTTACGATCCAATTGAATGGGAAAATAGCTCCAACAGCCTTGTATTTATAAACTGCACCAATCTTAAAGGAACACATCAACTCCATAAAGTGAAGCCTCTCAGTTCAGCGAGGGAACCACAAGCACTCCTTCCAAACTTAGATATCTTAAGGGAAGAATTTATATTAAAAATTAGAGACAACTTTGTCTTTAGAAGTTTTTAGCTTTTAAGCATATCAGTGCATTACCAAAGAACACTGCAGAGTCTCTTTTTCTGGAAAAATAATTTTAAGAGTTAACAACTGCCTTTCAGAGAGGCCTAGGTGTAATTGTACATGGACATGGAAGGATCAACCAGATTATTTCTTGCAGAACATTTTCAGAGTTGTATGTCGATGTAGATTAAATGGATACACCAAATGTCTTAGAGATCACATTTATTTTCACCTGTGTCTTACCAAAATGTGGAAGGCACGGGAAAATTGGGAGACATGGATTAATTTTCTAAGTAAAATCCTAACAGCATTCAATAGCCATGTAAATGAGTCACACGTTGGAAACAGACCAATGCCTGATAACGTGCTTAACCAAATCATGCACTTGCTTCCTCTTCTCTGCCTTCCTCATCTCCTCCTTTTGATGGAAAGTTAGGGAAGTCGTCAAAGTAGAAGCCTCTTGGCCTCCAAAGAAACCTGAAAGTTATTTCAGGACTCTCAGAAGACTTCTTGACCTAGTTGTATGCTGGGGGGTGGGAAGGGGCGGTGAGGAAGGGGAGGGGACAAAGGTAGCAGAAATAATCCTTAAGGTTTTTAGAGGTATGAAAAATCAAGCATTTACACCTGAAATTGTCTATTAGCAGTATTGATGCTCTATACCACTCCGACAATGCCATCCGTTTTTTTCCTGGTCTTTGCCACCTCCCCTTTCAAGATGGGAGGATTGTGCCTCTCTTCTGGGGTGGCCATGCTCTAATGACCTGAAAGACCATGTAGGCAGCAGGAGATGCTGAGAAAAGACAGTAAACTCATGACCACAGGCCCCACAGTGCCAGGCATCAGGCTGCAGCCCAACACGCACAAGACAAAGTCACCAGAACTGGACAAACCACAAGGGCTATCTAACACGTGCAATGATGAAGTTCAACACTCCAGTGACCTTCTTCCCTGGCTCATGCCGGAACTCATTAAAAAATATGGGTTGGCAAGAAATCTGTCAGACAAACCCTGTCTGGGAAGAGTGTTCAAATTCTACTTGCTGCTTCTGTGGTCACAATGAGCCTTTAAAGCATCCAGATTTTATTTTCATTAAAAACAAACCAGCGAGGCAGCCAACTAGGCCTTTTGGCATGTTGCTCCACAGTTATTAGAGGGAGCAGGGAGGCCCGTTCTGGTCACCTCAACTGTATCCTCATGTCCTGGAAAAGAGTCTCTTCGTGATTTGTCTTTCCGTCAAGTGATGTTTGTTACCTATTTATCCTGGTCTCTCTGCATTGACACTAATCTGCCTTGAAATTGGCTGATTCCGCTCAAGCCATGTTTACAGGGGAGCGAGTTACATCAGGCTGTCCTTGTTCACGGACCAGTTTATGCTCTATAGCAGAGAGATTATTAAAAACTATGTATTACGCGCATACACTTGAAAATGACTCAATTTGGGGAAGATAACTGTATCCTATCTGCATTCCATTGCTTGGGTTGTAGAAAGAGGCCAGGTAGCGTTAAAATCTTGAATGGAAATTGGTTCCTAAATATATTATCCTCCATAAAACAACTCTTAACAACTGTTAGTGCCCACGAGAAAAAGGCTAAAGGGAAAAAAATACGTGTAACAGAACATAGAGAGAGATGGGAAGGGAGAGGGGGAAAGCCTCATTTCAATTATCAAGCTGAGCATTAACCACAAGGAGAGAAAAACAAATGTTCTGTTTTGCACACACATCAATTACGTCTCGTAATTTAGCTGATTCCTCTCACTGAGCAGGTGCTCTGACTGCAGTGCAATGTGAAAGCCTACACACCACTCTGGCTTCTATGCAAGGGACCAAGGGTCCTCAACTTGCTCTGGAAAAGATTTCCAACAGCCCCTGGCACGGACATTGCTGACAGTTTCTGCAAAGCCCCTACCAAGTCTGTGGCGCGGGGACAGTGAAAGCTGGCCTGCAGACAGCCTCCGGACTTTCTGTTTCAAGAGGCTGCAAAAGTGGGGCAGAGAGGGCACCCTCAAAAGAGGAATCTGCAAATGGCCATGAGTTGGGGCACATGAACCCCGAGGAGATGTGCGTGACAAGGAGGGGCAGGACAGTCAAACTGAGTCCACAGATGGCCACCCACTCGAAACATAAGCAACAGATTTCACTTTCGCATAGACTAAGCCCGCATCTGCTTCAGGAACAAGAAGCTCTCGTCTGAGTTTAATTCCCAGGTCGCCTGCTATTCAGACTGTAAACAGCAAAGTGACCGAAAGACCTAAAACGGGTAGGAGGGGAAAGATATAATCAAGGGCCCTGCGAATATCCAAGTGAGTTAGGCAGCCTCCAAAAAAAAATGAAAAATGATCAACATAGACACACACCGGTAAAGAGAATACTCTTTCCCATAATAAGTATTTTAAAATTGTGAAATCAAGTTGAACTACATGGAACTTCTTCAGCAAAGAGGTACAAAGCTAGTAAGTGGAACAGATTCCAAATGGGACTTGAAATAAAAAAGGAGGCTGTCTGCTTGTGTCTTTGTTATTTTATCATAACCTTTAAAAAAAAAAAAAAGTCCAGAGGAGATCACCCTTTAACACTCTGTTTACTTTTTACCTAAGTGATTAATGTTGATTCCAAAAGAAGAGAGGGGTTTCTTCCATGAAAGAATCGTCTTAGGTACTAAGGCATCTGCTGGCTTGAACTCTACCCCTTCCTAAGTGACTTGGGTTGTTCTCGCTTTGCTCGTAGTTCCTGATTCCTAAATTTCTCCCTCTATAAACCCTGCCAGAAAAGGAATTCCTTCAATGCTCCTGCCTTCTCTTGATGATGAATGGCTATATTTCCTTGTCTTATACAAATATATGACCCACCAGTATTTATATAAAACCTGGGCATATAGCCATTCATTCTTCCTGGCCTGGCTCCTTGGAGTTCACAGCTCTGCACACCCCAGGTTACACATATCGGAGTGACAGTGAGCTCCAACAGGAGGGAACCCCAGGTGAGGTGGCCCAGAAATGCCTTAAGGATGTTACCTTGATCTCCTTGGAGACAGAGATCTTAGAGAGACATACCAGGCTTCCAAATCTTGGTTTCCTCACCTGTACAAGAATGCCTTCTACTAAAGCAGTTAAGAGGGTAAGTGTAAATGACTAAGGAAGGCTACAAAGACCTTCACAAAAATGCTAAAAGGAACAGGCCTAAACAGGCCTAACTCCTCTTCTTTCTGGACTGGTAGCCTCTTCTTAGAACTCTAAACTCTACCCTCCAAACCACAACCTTAGGAGAAGGACATTCTTTTTTTTTTTTTTTTTTTAAAGATTTTATTTATTTATTTGACAGAGAGAGACACAGCGAGAGAGTGAACACAAGCAGGGGGAGTGGGAGAGGGAGAAGCAGGCTTCCCGCGGAGCAGGGAGCCCAATGCGGGGCTCGATTCCAGGACGCTGGGATCATGACCTGAGCCGAAGGCAGACGCCCAACGACTGAGCCACCCAGGCGCCCTGGAGAATGACATTCTTGAAATGCTTCCAGAAAGTTCATCCCAAGGGAGGAGAATTTATAGGTTTGTGTCAAATGTCAGTGATAGGAGATCTCTAGTCACTGGCCTAAGACAAGAACCTCACATGTTCCAGGGCCAGAAGGCTGGACCCAGCTCACGGCCACCACGACTGCTTTCAGAAATTGTTTTGAGAAATAATGTGACCAGAACTCATTTAGATAGTCATTTGGATAGTTTATGTGCCCATATTTATGAGCATTTTCCACACCAGTAATCATAGACGCTTGGAACCAGTTTGGTTCTTAATGCAAAAATTTTAACAGTTGTGTGGGTGGGTCAAGAGGGGAGTGTCTGTGTGGAGTGAATCTATCATTGTACATATTTTATTACCATCTGTTGTTTCAATGATTTTTAATTACTTAACATGCAATTCTCAGTGTTGAGATTCTATTTAAAAGTAAGCTACCCCATCTGAATAGTTTCCATGTGTTTGAGGTAGAATGGGGAGCAGGGACAGAGCTACAAAGACCATAGGTCACAAAAAGTCCTCAACCTACACACATGTTTTACTTGGCTGGCACAGATTTTTTTTTTTTTTTTTTTTTTAATTTGAGTCAAGACTTGAAAGTCAGTAGTGAATTAACCTAAAAATCTAGATTACTAGTTTCTCATAAAAATATGGTAACATCTGGCAATACTGATTAATATTCATGCCCAGCCACAGAGCTGAATAGAAGCTGCCCCTTGAGGTAGGGCCTGTCCTCTCCAGATGATGACAGTCCCCATTTCCTTCCACAGCACCCTATCTTCATCACTTCTTTGTATCACCCACTCGGCCTTTATTGGCATTCGAGTTTGAAACACCAGATCGAGATCAAGAAGTTTAACACATGGCAAGTGCTTAATAAAGATCTACTGAGTGAATGAGTCAATGAAGAATTAAACTTTAAAAACAGCAGAGTAGACCAGTCCAAAATACATTCCAGTCTATTTATCAAAGCAGTTACCTTTTCCACTTTCAATGTGATAGCAGTATTAAAGTATATTTGCAAAGTGGTTTCCAACAATTAAAAAAGTTTGAATAGAAGAAACTTCAGTTCCACCGATGTTCAAACTCCACTAAATCACCAGCACACATTCAGTACCCAAATCTGACCAAGAAGTCTGTTGATGGATGCAAACACAACCCTCATTCTTGAGGAAAGCTAAACCCAACACTGCCTAGTTACTTGTAACGCAGACAGGCTTTAAATACTCTAGGAATCTCTCATTCTTTTCATCTGTAAAGCTGACCATACTCAAACCTGTTTGCTGGTCTTGATGGAGGAGGAAATGAGGCAGACCGACAATATGATTTCTTTCAGATGGCTTTAAACTTACTCCACGCAGGTTAAGGGAGCACCAGACCCCAGTCAGAACACTACTACCAAAGAGCTGCAGAGACAGGCCCATCTAGAACGGGACCCCGTTAGATGGAGAGGCCCCCAGAGATGGGATAGAACCCCTTCAACATGAATGAGTCTGCATCCGAGAGCAGTACTTGCTGGGGAGCTGTACATGGCGAGGGAGGCAAAGTGAAATCTGCGACTGCACCCGAACCAACACATTGCCTAATTTCCCCACCAAAATGACAAACCAGAAGGCCCTCGGCCATGTTTTTCTGTGAACAAGTCCGAACTCACCAGCCATCGTAGAAACAGGAAAAACCAAGGTTCTTTTGATCATTTTTCTGAGTAGCCATGAGAAAACATCAAGGAAGTAAAATCTGTCCAATGTAATGTTTCACAAAAGCGGCGGCGAAATATATTAGAAGGAATGCGAGAAACTAACCTCTAGAAGTTGTAGCACATGATCTCTGCTCATGCTCCTAATTCCTTGTGTAATTCCTCGCTGTCCAAGGATGTACATTAGCACCGCTTCTGAAACAGCTCCGAGAGCAGCTGAGTGAACCCATGATTGGGAGAAGATACTCATCACAGACAGCTTACGGGGCCATTACGTGCACTCCGCGCTATCAGTCACCCATCCGGGATGGTGAAAACAAGGCCAGGCTGTTTCCCGGAGGCAGCGCCTTCCCAGCACAGGGCTGGACTTCCTCCTTGAGCCCTTCTGTGGCTGTGCACCAGGAGAACAAATCTGCTCTCTCTGGAAGGAGACGAGATTCCCAGCCAATCTGCGTGATTACTCTAATTGTGTCGATAATGCTGAGACCACGATGGGGACACTGCACTGCCTCTGACTTAAAATCCAACCTACCCCATGGTTCTTCAAGCATGCCCTGCTTTGTCAGAGATTTTTAAACCTCCACAGCAGAGGTTCTCAATTCTGGCCGCAATTAGAAACACCTGTGGGGGGGGCCTTTTAAAACCGCCACCACTCAGGCCTCACCTGACTCCCAATTAAATCCGACTCTCTAAGGGTGGGGGTCCTAGTATTCACTCCCCTCTACCCAAGGAGGTCCTGAATGTGCAGCTAGTATTGAGAACCACAGATCTTGGATGGTTAAAGTGAGAAAAGGCAACAGAACCGGAAAGGAAATGCTAACTCAGAAGGAAAAGACAGAGGAAAACATGGACTGTTACTAGAAAAGGCCCCCCTCCCCACCAAATAGTTACAAACCTACCCTTGGTCTCCCAGGCCAGCTCAGATCAAATTCCTCTCCTGACCCAGCTATCAGCCTCTTTCCTCCTGAAACTCCTTCAGTTCTTTATAGTCTAGGTTCTTTTAAAGCTGCTAAACTAGAATTATCTTCTGCCTTGTGGAAAATACTTGCTTCTAATAAAACGGCTATTTGATTAGTAAAAGAGGTAAAACAAAACAAGGTATGCGCTCATCTTCCCGTTGCTTTTCCTTACTGGCTCTCTGAACAATTAAACTTGAATTGGAAAAAAGAAATCCTTTTTTTTTTTTTTCAAATAGCGTTGTAAGCTTGGGTCTATTTGCCTCGTTGATATAACCTGCTTTGTCTATCCTGAATATGCCAACAACATCCATGATGGGTTTTGAAGACTGTGAGGTTCTTTTATCAGAGACCAATTCAGAAGGTGAGGTGCTTTGTTAAAGATTATGTGTGCTGACACATTGGTAATTACTTTCTAAATAATGTTGTAATTGGATGAGTCATCAAAGCTACCCCAAGCTTATAATGGGGGTAAAAAGAGGGGCTATCTGGTGGTGGAAGAGAGAGGCATGGGGCCAAGAGAGGGAAACAAGAAGGCAGGCAGGGCAGGAGGAGAGGGAGTTAAAAATGAGCAGGGTCCCAGCAGGGTGTGACAGCAAGGGGTTTGGATATCTGAGCCAGCTGCTGTAATCACCACCATCCACAAGCCAAACCCTTACACATAAGCTCAGAGATTCAACTTTTTTCAAAAGTTAATTTTTTAAAGCAAAACCCAAGTTAATAAAATGTTCCAGTAATCCCCTATCATCAAATTTTACTCAATTTGCGGTATGGAACTTCATTTATTCATATTTTTAGCTACAAAGCCAGGGCCAGCTTTCTTCCAGCCATTTTCTCATCCTTCCCCTCACACAGCATTCCACAGACAAGCCCTGTGGCAGGCCTCGGCAAATGGCAGTCCCCATGCAAGGCTGTAGATGCTGAGGCATGTGGCTTGAAATTAGGAAAACAGAAAATCACGGAATACGAATCATTACCCCCAAATACAGACGACATTTAGGCCTTTTCCACTGTTCATTTTCGTGACCTGGATACTAAAAGACCCTTCTGGCCAAAATGGCAGTGAGTGGGTGGGTCACTTCTCTTATTACTGTGTCTCTTATCAGTTAGTTTCATTTTGTGCGATTTGCGGCATATGGCTGGATGACAAGAAGAAACAAAATGGAATCAAAGAAAATAGGGAAGAAGAAGGAAGTGGAGTCATTGGTCCCCCTGTTTAGTAGCCAAGAAAGTACATTATAAAAACCAAGATTGAACCTTTGGTTTAAAATTTTTTTTTAACTTCGATTACACAGTTGGGTTGGTTTGTGAATATGGTAATAAGTATAACCTTTAGAGTGGAAGGCAGGATGAGCAGATGGAACCTAATTAATAGTGAAAAATTATTAATCTGTCTTCCTAAGAGAAAGTAAAGTCAGTCATACTTTACCAAGGAACTTCTCTGTACAATGTAATAAAGGCACTCACTATATGACTAGGGCCTCATTATGAAAGGACTATGTTTCATATAAGCCTGTACCAAACCCCAATCATTAACACCACCTCACCCTATAATATAAAGCTTAAAAATACGATTAACACAAAGCCCAGTTGTTATATATCGCCATGTACCCTTTTAAATCCATTATTCGATAAATATCCTTTACAGAAAAAGAAGCAATAACTCACTTTGGGGAAGCTGAGAAAGGGAAAGATAAACTTAATTTACTATGAACTCAACTGTATAATTTCTCAGAAATTATAAAACTTTATTTTAGAGGAGGGTTCACATCCGGGTGACCTCCCTCCAAAGCCACAAGTAACACCCACCCCACTCAATGTCAACACCACAGCGTAGGGATTAAAAGCATAAGATTCCGAATTGGACAAACTGAGATTTCATCCCCAGCTTTGCTCCTGGCAGCTGTGTGCCCCAGGCAAGATAATCAAGCCTTCCAATCCTCTATTCTCTGATCTCTAAAACGGGGGTCAAATAAGTACTTCCAAGGGTCTGGAACATGCATATTCAATAAATGATACCTATTGACAGAAAATGATATGTAAACCTTAAAAAGTAAAAGTGAAAAAAACAAACCAAAAACGGCACTTGCATTGCTAGGTGGTGATCAGCAAAAAGACTTCTGTTTCTACCCAGTGATAATCAAAAGGCTCCAAATATTTATTTTTCTTATGTTGTCTAAGAAAAAATACTTCCTGCTTTCTATTACTGCTTGTCAAAACAAGATTGAGAAATAATATTCAAGGGAAAGGAGAAAAGCTACAATTTTACTTATAGCTATTGGGTTAGAAGAAAATGTAATTTTCTTAGTCAAAAGTGAAAACAAATGTCTTTCCTTTTTTATTAATTGTTAAAAATAATTTTGGTGCTTTGGAAGAGAGCCCACTTTATCTTTGGCCTCAAAATGTTTGAAAAATTATTCAGCTTGTAAAATTGACATTTATCTCCCAAGCAATAGGAGTCATATGGAATTAGCAGGCTTTGTCCACACTCCCCCAACCTCTCCTGTCCAAAGTAGACAAGGGTAAAATTCTGGGGATTCTATTTTTGTCACCACTGAGACTTTATATGCTGGGAAAATCAACAAAAGTACTAAAGTGAACTCTCACTGGCAATTCACTAGAAAGACCAAAAAAAAAAAAAAAATCAATCAAAAATTGGATCAGATAGATCAGAACCCTAGGACTCCAAGATCCAACATCTAGCTCTGCTACTTATTTAACTGGGTGGACTTGAGTAAGTTACTTAACTTCTCTGAGCTTATTTCCTCACCTGTAAACTGGGGTTAATAATACTTTCAATAATTAAATGAGAGAAATTAAACAGCCAGGCACACAAAAATTATTTTAGAAAACAGCTCATTGATTTAAATCTAATTTGATTTAAAATGTTTTTTAAAACACCAACGAAAAAAGAATTCACTGAGAGAAGAAAAAGCTACTATTTTAATCTCTTTAAAACCTAAAATTAACTATCAAAATGAAATTATATCACACACACACACACAGCATAAGGTATACATGAGTAGGCAAAGGCAGATAACATATATAGCCTCATCTTGGTCAAATTTGGTTTCTATCAAACAACCTAACAAATGCCAATGTAAGCTTCTACTCAGCCAACATTACTTGGAAATGGATTCATCTTCCGCAAAATTACTTCCTTCCACTGGCACTGACCCATCACCACAAACATCATCTAGTTTTTTCAGAGAACTGCATCAGTAGCTGGATGCAAGAGCTGAAGAACATCTTGAAACACAGCCATATTGTATCACACAGAATATAGCTTGGAAAAATATTACTTTTCACAAACAAAAAACTTGGCTAGAGAAGAGGGAAGAGAAGATTAAAACAAAATATCTCCAAGTTAGAAGTGTAAAAAAGGAATTGAAACAAAAACACCGAGAATTAAGTGTACTCAAGCCTTATGCATTGTTGCTGCTTCCGGGAGATGCATTTTGAATATAATAAGATGAATTTCAACAGACCATGAACCAGAGATTTTCAACATGATAAAGGGGAAACGATATATATTCAATTTTTACAACCTCTGAGTGAGCAGAAAACTGAAAATTCTTCAGCTGCTGATAATGTGCTGATAGAAGTGCATCCCCCAACAGAATTCCTAATGAACTGCCAGCAAAATGGAGTACTAAACAAACTGCAGAGAACAAATGATTATATCATGCTAACCTAGATCTCTAACAACTTCTAAAGTCATTTTCCTATTTTTGAATGAGAAAATCATTAAAGATCATACAAATAATTTATTCAACCATTTACAATAACGTTTAAGAGTCCTCAAAGACAACAGAAATTCATAAAATAACATATGTAGGAGATAATGTAGAACACCCACCATTTCTACTATTTAATGAGCACCTAGCACACAGTCGGACACCATGCTAAGTACTTTACATCCCTCATCACTACCCACCTTTCAACAGCATGGAAGAGAGATGCAGTGTTAGTTTACATTTTACAGGTGAGAAATCAGAGGACGTAAGTAATTTTCCTTACCTGGAATCTTGCCCTGGGTTCTGCATTATTTTTAACATCTTATCCACAATGACTGGTTCAGATATCAAATGTAATGGGATAGTAAATACTCCAAAAGGATGGATGATAAACAAGAACTGAACTCACCTCGGAATGATGGAAATTAAATTCTAGGGAAAGACTAGTTATGCTTTAAATATAGAAAAATCAAGATTCATAATGGACCACAAACTCTTTGTATAAACCAGATGTGATGGGAAATACAGGAAAAAAGAAAAACTGGAGAATAAAACAGAATTATCCACTTGAAAAGTTTACAGTCAGAATTCAGAATCAGAATTATGAACCTGTCTGACCGTTATACTAATGACACTAATTTGTTGCTCATCCAGTTAAATTCTCAACTTTTTTTTTTTTTAAAGATTATTTATTTGAGAGCGAGAATGAGAGAGAGAGAGAGAGTACCTGAGAGGGGGGAGAGTCAGAGGGAGAAGCAGGCTCCTCGCTGAGCAGGGAGCCCGATGCGGGACTCTATCCCGGGACTCCGGGATCATGACCTGAGCCGAAGGCAGTCGCTTAACCAACTGAGCCACCCAGGCCCCCTAAATTCTCAACTCTTAAACTGCAATAGAGGGGCACCTGGGTGCCTCAGTCCTTAGGCGTCTGCCTTCGGCTCAGGTCATGATCCCAGGGTTCTGGGATCAAGCCCCGCATCGGGCTCTCTGCTCAGCAGGAAGCCTGCTTCTCCCTCTCCACTCGCCCTGCTTGTGTTCCCTCCCTCGCTGTGTCTCTCTGTGTCAAATAAATAAAATCTTTAAAAAAAAAAAAAACTGCAATATAACATTTTTCATTTTTTTTTTTTCTTTAAAGTAGCCAACAATCTCATTGAAATGTTTTAATATTCTCTGTATGGCAAAATACCACAAAGTTGAACTCTTCAAATTCACTTGAATATGGATTACTTCTGAATTATATTGTCTTTTAGCTCAATTCACTGAGTTAACGATGCCCAAAGAGGCCAGAATTAAGACTCAAAGGAAACCACAAGAAGTCTGGATTGAAGGCATCCTACAGTTCAAGACATTGCATCCCTAGTCAGGAAGTATTATGGATATATTAAAGCAGATAAAAACATCATGCTTACTCAATTTAACAGTGGCTTACAAGGTCTACGAGGAAACGGGCAAGGAAACAGGATAAAAATCAGTAGGTATATATTTGAAATGATGTGTGTACAAGGTTATTCACTATAGCACTATTTATATAGCAAAATACTGCATACAACCCAAGGGTCCATCACTAGGGACCACCTAAATACACTACAGCACATCTACACAATAAAATGGTATGAAGTTATAAAGAATAACGAGGAAGCTTTCTTAGTCCTGATATAGAAAGATCTCCAATTTAAAAAGCAAGGTACAGAACAGAGCATATAATATGCTCTGAATATAAGATGCTTTGAGGAAGAATGTGGGGATTTTCAAAATAGATATTTGGATGTGCTTGTAGTATTTGCACAAAAATAGAACATTTGAAAAACTAATAAAAGGGATTCTCTCGAGGGGATAGTGGGGAACAGGGGAATGAAGACAGCAGTGGAAGGCAAGACTTTTCAATATATATCTTTTTTATATCATGTTGATTTTTGAAACCCCTGAATGTATCAACCATCAAAAAGTAAAATAAAACAGAAGTTCTATAGATAATTAGAAATTGACAGTGAAGCTATACTTCAATAAAGAAATTTTTAAGAAACTGACAGAAAATTTTTGACAATATGTAGCAAATGTAAATAGCACTGCAGCCCAGAAGGACTTATCAGATATTTAATGAAAAGTAGCTACCTAGAGAGCACGTGGCAAGATGCTGGAGATTCAGTGAGGACAGAAGGGTAATTGCCAATGCATGTTTATGGGAAAAATCTTACTGTAGTGACTTTGCTATAAAGACTCCGGTGAGAGCTCTCATTTGCAGAAACATCTCCCAGGGTACGCCTTATAGCCACTCAATGGCAGCTACCTCTGGGAGCAGACCTGGAAGAAACGTGAAAGGATCTGCTACCGTCCAAAGCAGCAGCTTCCCTTCAGGACTCTCACCAATCTCTTGAATCCCTTCCAAACTCAGTAAAAAGGAATATGAAGTAGACAGACTCAAGAAATAATTACAACAAAACCCAGAATGACAGAAGAATTTGGATGCTGAAGTCCCTGGCCATCCGGATGATGAGTATGAGTGATCAGTGTCGGTCAGGGTTAATCACAGGCTACTTCCCAGAGGAAGTGAATTTGCGCCAAGGTTTGAAGGTGACAAAAGGGAAATGAACGCCAACTTGACAAGAGATGAATTGCAGTTAAGATTTCAGAGGGCTATGTGAAGAGACAGAACAGTGGCACGGAGCTGAGATGTGGGCAACTGTAATGGCATGCATTTAAGGGAAATGAATATAAATTACACTTGGAGGATGATCAGTGGGCTACAAGGTGTCAGTTACAACCCCAAAAGAGGAACTGTTGACCACTGATGACTATTCACTCAAGATTACGACCCCATATACTGCTATAGTCCAAAGGCCAACAATAACCTGAGGGAATCAGTTCAATTACTAGAATGTTTCCCTCTTAAAGTACAAACCTAAAGTACGCTTACACCTCGTATTCCATCTCACATCTGGATCCTACCACCCAAAGAGCTGGACACAATTCAGAGGAGAGATCCTATGGCGATCAAGATAGGGAGAGGCCCGCCAAGACCTACAGAGATTAGAATCCCTTTGTCTACAGGAATGCAAGCTGAGAAAAGCAGTGATCAAGTTCTTACTACCTTCAAACCTGGTAAATATGAGAAATTAAAGTAAGCAGTCTTTATAAACTACGTGGAAAAGTTAGAGAACTCATTATCCCTGGAGGAGGTTCGGGCTGAATCTAAAATTAACTTCTAAAAAGCTTTAGATTGTTTTATGGGAAACACATTCACAATATATTATTACTAGAAGGAATGATCATTTGTAGAATAATCCAAGGGAGGGAATCTTTATCCACAATCTTCTGGCCCCGATGGCAAGCAAAAAACTCACAATGCAATCCCACCCACCTCTATCTCAGCAGTTAGGTCCCCTGGCAGGGTGGACAGAGGGGAAATCTCAAAGGGAAATCGCCTAAACCACGAAGCACAGCATTACAGGAGCACAAGGTAATTCTCTACCAGTGCTTTGGGCTGCCCCCTCTTCTCAGGACTGCAGAAATAAATGCCACTCTGAAAAATCAACCCAAATGAATCAAGTATACACAAGTTCACAAGGTTAGGAAACCCCTATGGTTTAATCTCAAGATGACTGCAAAAGAACAAGAAAAACTTCTCAGCTGATTAGGAGAATAAGGCAGTGAGCATCTTTTTAAAGAAGAGTCCATAAGCCTTAACTACAGAAAAGATAGCCCACAACTGACGTGAAAAACCTTTCCTAAGGGACAGTGCCTGAACTGTGCACTTAACTAGTTGCTAGACACTGTGCCAGGTACTCTAAGCCCTTTAACGTGATTTTTTCATGTTTTCTCCTTTTACTTTTGGGTTAATACCCTGACAGAAACAAGGAGGAAAAGTACCGAGATAATGTGTGGGGGTGAGCTGGAGTCCTGAGGATGTGACCGCATGGAGATAATTCACCGAAACAATAAACCTTGCATGCCAATACACTCATTAAACACATTCGATGTTTTCTCAAAAACCTATGTGTGTGGATAGAGTCACTCACAGCTTTCTGGGAACTAATTATTTTTCCCTTTCTAGCCTTAATGCATGTATTTAAATTTCCTTAATTTACTGAATACTTAACAATGAGCATTACTCTGAATTTAACACTCCAGTTAATCTTAGGAAAGAGATGGGAGCTCAAAAGAAGCAAAGAAGGAATGAGAATTTATGATCACTCAGGAAATGTGCACATTATTAACGGAATTCAAAGCAAAGACTATTCAATATGAGGAATAGTCTTTCACAGTCTGTATTTAATACAGGAGTTAAATTTGGAAAATCGACAGACACTTGACTTAACTATCGAAAACCCGGCCTTTTCTTAAATGTTAGTAATTCCAAATATTGTGGAGGGGTTAGTGGCCTAGATTGGAGGCTTCCTTACTTCTATGCCGGCCTGTTAATATATGTGGATGCGAAGTCCTAACAAATCACCATTCCAAGAAAGAGAAAAGGCCAAGAGACGTCGGGCAAAGACAGAAATTGGAGCGTTTTAGAAGGGAAAGTGGAATTGCTTCTTGTTTGGGGGTTAAAATTTAGTCACGAAACCCAAAACATCAGAAACAAAACAAAGGAATGTTTAAACTGAATGAACACGGCCATTACAAAGCCCATGTACTCTATTTATCAGGAAAGCGGTGAGCCCTGCTCCTCCTCCTCACCAAACACCTCACAGGTTGGGGACAGGACTAATAATCTGGCTTAATTACATGGTAATTCTTATCGGGATTCAACCAAAAATGCTCAAACTGCTCCCGGGATTATAAACAGAGAAAGGAAAGAAAAACCAGCCTGGGATCATGGAAGTAAGAGCTGGCTCCCAATAGTTAAAAGTGGCAGAGGAGAATAGAAATTATCAAAAGGAAGCAAAAAGAAAGAAAGAAAAAATAGGTAATCAGAAGAGCACAGCGACCAGAGGCTGTGGGCTTTGGGGGTACAGAGCCCTAGACACTGGCAGGAGGCAAGAGAACCAGCCATCTGGGAAAAATCATTAAAAAGTCAGGCTAAACCTACAGACCTCACAGTCTCCCAAGAGCATCCCAGTATTACCAAAGACTTCAATAACTGGTGTTCTTAATGAGGGTCCTGGTTCATTGAGAAAACTCACCATACTCTAGACAACGTCTGGTAATGACTGTGACATTTTAAAACCATTTGCAATGAGAGCAGTTATAACTGTTTCATTGTTTAAGGGATTAACTAGATTTACGCAGAACTTCTCTTTCCTGAATACTCTAGATTAATCAGTTACTATAAGGAAGGTTGTAGTTCAGGTGTATCTAAGAGTCACTCTTCTTTTTCGTGGAACCCCCACCCCCACCAATTCCATTTTTAGCTTCGAAGGAAAAGAATACACTGAATTAATTATGATTCTTCAAGAAAACATCAAGGCAATTTTTATCCCTTACTTCCACATAAATTTACAGGGTTTCTGAAGCAACAGGAAAAATCACTGCCTCTGTTACATGAGGACTTATACTTAACAGAGATTAACGGGCCATACCTCGGGAGAACAGCGCTCTCATTCGCACCATACACAAACCAAAGGGAAAGTTCGGTTTCAGCCATTTACTTCCATAAAATGCAAGTTAGTCATTTCAATTACTGCCATGACTCACCTACTAACTACTGGCCTCAACAACATTAAAAATATTAAATCACCAAATTTGTCATCAGTGTTTTCAGACACATTCCCAAGGTTTGGTAAAATGCAGAGAAACGTTAAAAATGAAAGCCTACTATCCACCCCATTCTTGTCGTCCTGCCACTCTACCCATGAAGAGTTATGACTTATGCTAGCAAGTGAAAACTGGGAGGCATGAAATTTCTTTTATGAGAGCAACCAAAATGATAGCAGAAATTTACTTCCTATGTATAGTTTTTCAGAGCTGCTGCATGGTTCTTGCTCATAGAACAAAGTGAGCTAATCTACTTTGCAAGAGACAATGACCTTTAAAGCAAGCTGTGATAGGTTTATTCCTTCCTTTACAAAAAAGACTATCAGTTCTTTAGCAGAATCATGAGGACAAGGTGATTCCGTTCGGACTAATTCAGGTACTCCTTTTTCAAGGTGAAGTACACACATTTCTCTCATCTCAGAGGACACGAACCAGTAGCATTCTGTATATATGCAATGAAATTCAGATAATCAATACATCTTGAGGAAGTCATTATTCGAGAGCTAAATATAAGAGAAGGACTGTTCTCTGTCACTAACCTTAACTTAATTTTTTTTTAAACTGGACTAATTTCGTTTTTTAAAAGTCACAAGAAAAAGCCATTGGCTGTGCGAATTTCATGCCTTACTTCTCAGCAGCCATAAGAAATAAACAGGAGCTGGAAGAGAGAAACAGAACACTAGTTTCAGTGAAGGAAATAACTTAATTCAGTATTCTGCCTGCCCTAGAAGCATCTGTTTTTGGCCTCACTATATTAAAAAAAAAAAAAAAAATAGCATGGGAGAGAGAATGGAGACATGAATAAAACACACACACACAAAATAATCTAGAACTTTAAAAAATGAATATAATAGTACAAGTTGAAACCCACTTCCCATGAAGACATGTTGGAACACAAATCTGTTTAAGTCTATACTCCTCACTCCCAGGCTTGTTAAAATAGAAGACGAACATGAGGGAACAAGTTGGGCATGCATGCGAATTTTTTAAACACTCTAGATAATTCTGATATGTGATCCTAGGTCAAACCACGTATCGACACAAATCACAGTAGTCCACTCAGTGGCTCATAAGTCTAATTTATTTGGTCAACTAGTTTCATGGAGTGCTTAATTGGGGGATATTTTGGTAGGTCGACTGGCACCAAAGTGGGTTCAGACTTTGTTATAAGTCTCTCCCAATCTACAGATGGGATCTCCTTCCCATTCATTGGCACCTGCAAACCAGCCACCCAATGACAGTGAACCTAAACTGGTAGGACTAGCTGATTCTTCGTAACTGTGTTTGCTCCAACAGGACAGCAGGGAAAGGGACAGCAGCTCCACTGGGAGGAAAGCCATGTGGGACAAATTAGGTGCTGCTGCAAGATTTAAAAGCAAGGGGGGAAAACAGAGCTAACTAGAGACAGCTGTTAGGATGTGGTTTCTGTGTTTATATTCTTCTCCTTCTACCCTAAAGCCTCTTATGGGTATTAGGAAGGAAAGCATGTGTATGACCCAAGAAGAGGATCAGCTCTCTTGACTGTACCTTGTCCATGAGGCCGGAGACCATAACTCAGTCTGTTAGAGACAAAAGTTACCTGCCAGGAGAATGAGGAAAACTGCTGTAAACCTTTGATAATTTTGCAAAATCCTCTCTTATCTAAATACAGTAATACAGCAGAAAATTGCACTAGTAGATTGCAGTCATGATAACGAAGAGAAACCCTACAGGAGCAATAAACCTGAGCTAAGGAGAGATTTAGGGCTGACCTACCAGTCTGCAAACTGTACATCCTGTTGCTGTTGTGACCTTTGCACTGCCCCCCCCCCAATTCCACCTTCAAATTCTCAGCCCAAGATTTCAATATGGCTCATTGCCAGCACCTTTCTCCTTTCTTGGGTGCAAAAGTGGTTCTGTTGATCCATACATATTTCAAGAGGCTTTGACTTTCGGCTTTAACTGAGAATTAATGTCACATACTATTTAAAATAACACAAAGCATGTATTGTTCTTACAAGAACCTCCCTTTCCCCTGCCTGCCCTGACCTCTCTTCCCTTCAATATTGTCCTCAATAACGGGCTTTCTTCCCTCCTTGTAAAGCCAATATGGGCAACCGAGAGGAAGCAGGGGGAAGGGAAGTATTTCTATTTCTCTTGGCACTGAATAAAATGGTTTACTAGGGGATGGAGTATCACTCCCATTTTAATAAAACTCCTGTTTCCTACATAATATCACTCAGGTCACTTCAAGGTGAGAAGGTGATCAAAAACAGAGACAAGAGCAGAAGACTACACTTGGGAATAGTAAACAACACAGCCCACATGCTGCAAATTAACGCAGCACGACAAGCAAACCCTCTGCCCAATGCTCTAGCTACTCAAACACAGCAAATCTAACACTTCCGTGTACTCAGAAAAATAGCTATTGCAAATGTCTAATGCAACTAAGCCACATCATACTGAACTTTAAAAAAAATCCTTTTACTTTCCCAAACTCTAGTATTACCACCTGTAACATAATGAACATCCATCAAAATTGACTTTTCTCTGGCTCCTATGATTCACATACACGTAAAGCTTTAATGCAGAATAAAGAATAGACTACCACAGCGTTGGTCTTAACTCTCAAAGTAGCTTTTCTCTTCCCACTGGGTGAATGAGTAAATGAATCCACTTGATTCACAAAGGGAGACTTATTCCTTCTTCCCTCCCTCTCATCCATCCATCTGTCCATCTTCCTGTTTGGTTTTGTTTTTAATTGCTTTGATGCTTCAGCCCCTGCTACTCTACCATGATCATAGATACACAAATCCATGTACAACACACACACACACACACACACACACATAGCTAATAAGATGGTGTGGCAGAATTTTTTGCCAGAACCACATACTGGCTATATGACTTTGGCAAGTTACATAGTTTATCTTCAAAACCTCAGTTTTCTCCTTCCATAAAATCAAGATGATACCAACTACTATCACTGCATTGCAATAGTAGGCACTCTATAAAATAATTTTTGTTCCCACCTTTCCCCTCCCCCCAGGCACAGTGCACTTTAATGTCCTTTAAATATAGACTTTACAAATCAATGAATAAGAAAGTTTTTCTTCTGGAGTTTGCTGATGCTGGGAAAAGTCCTAAGCTTTCTTTCCATTGTCAGTTTCTTATTTAAGTACTTCTTACCTCTTCTTTCATAAATCTGTATTCTCAGTGGATTGATATTTTTTTATTTCTCTAATCTTTCTTAAATGTAAAGAAATATAATATAACTATATTAATAAGATACCAGTTTGAGACCAAACCATGAATATAGTCTTCCTGTCATTAGCCCTGAGTTTTAAAGCTATGTTTAAAATGTTAAAAACTTCCCACTGCATGAAAGCCAACACGAAGTTTATGTCCTAAAAGAGACTGTCCACAAGTTCAAATGAAAACAGCTCTGAACCAGAGCACTATGACTAATAACATATTTCGACCCATGAGGATAAAATATGGGAGAGGTCTACAATATTCTCCCACCTGCGGAAGGAAGCCTTCTCACATCCTTAAATAAAACAGTGAGTGGGCTAACCCGCTATCTGCTAGGGATGGTGTTACATGCATTTTTTTCTCCTTCTCCAAACATTTGCAGTAGAGTTTGAGCCCAGTTAATCAATATCTTAAAAAAACTGTTTTAAGACAATACTGTCTATTTTACTTCCTGCCCATTTAATGTACAAATGTTTAAAACTAATGATTTCTTCCCCCATGGATTTCAGGTTTTACTAACCTATATTACAAACAATAAGAAAAAAATCTGGTGTTACATTTTAAATCAATATTCATCTTGACAGAGACTATGATATTGGGTAGCTGAACTTGCATCTTTTCAGCTGAAAATTCGAAGTTGATCTTATTTTTCTTCACCTCTCAACAAAGTTGGGGGTGGGCGGAGAAGAGTCAGGGTGAGGACACAGGAGAGAAGAAAGTGAAACACAAGTAAATCTTCCGTGTCAAAAAGGGCCTCACCTTGCTTACCACGCATGGTAAGCACATCTCAAAAAAGGACCTGGTCCAGACCTGTTCCAACCCTCAATGTGGACTCGTCTCCCTAACAGGCCTCCGTCTTGCCCCCCACCCAAGCTACCACCTTCACGATAAAATGCAGAGAAGCTGTCAGAGCCTGGTGGTCCAAGCCATCTACTAGCCATCCGCTCACAAATTTCACTGAGTTTTTAAAATTCAGCACCAGAAGAGGAAAACGGCATCAGCAAAGCCAAAAGGAACACAAACCCTGTTCTCGTCTGAAGAGGGCTGGCAACATGCACCTCACTGCTGCCGCAGTTAATTCTGAAGCAGGAGTTGTAATAGAGAAATGTGGAACTTTCGCTGAAACCAGGGCTTCACAAACACTAAATGACTGATGCTGGCCTCTAGGTGTCTTGTTTGCCACTCAGAACATGCGCTTCTCAGTTCAGTCCCCAAAGCACTGGGCACTGCCTCACCCGTTCCGTGATTCACACTGTCGCCCCTCCTGAGCAATCCTATTAGGAGGCTTGATCTAACCATCCATAGAACAAAACAAAGCCAGATTCCCATGCTGTGGCCTCCTCAGCCTTATACACAATTTAAAATGTTGAGCCTCATTCATGGTAGAAATACACTGCTCAAACCCTAGGCTTCCCTCTCGCTCATGCAGACATACTTTCCAGTGTTATGTCCCATACACGCAGGTGCTTCTGCCTATTTCAGCTGAATATGCTCTTTGCCAAATGTTCTCTTTGTGCCCTGCATTTCACCGCGCCAGGAGGCCACGAGCAGCGGGGTCCCCGGTTCCCAAGCGAGGGGCTCCCTGGAGCACGAGATGGAGGCTCCGAGGCCTAGCACAGCCTCTGGACACACACAAAGCCAAACACAGCTCTCAGCAGAGGACTCAGAAGGGAGGCAGCTACAACCCTTGGCTGGGCATTACCCCCCTGCTGGGTGAGACACAGCCACGCCTCCACGCGGGCTCGCCCTGCCCTGCACAATATGGCAGCGGAGCCCTGCGCGGTTACAGCTTCCCTCCCTCCTCCACCATGGCCCTAATCATGGGCACGAGTAGACCGCTCTGGGCGCAGCTGATTCCAGAAGCTGAACCAAGACTTCAGTACCTGTGAATGTCCAAATACCCAGCCGACCGAACACTTCACTAGAACTGGGAGGGCTCTAGGCTTTTTAAATTAACCCTAACCAGGGCTTTCTAATTGCGATATGCTCCATTAAATGGGCACTATAAAACTTCCTGGTTGTCTTCTTCACACAGCGCATCCTGAGGGTAGTATTTCTTCTTGTGAAACATGGATTTTATCCGTTCCATACACATCTATGTGCAGCTACGCTCATTTATAAAAGAAAGAAATCTCAAATAATCAAGTGGCTGTTAAATTAAGTAAGAAGGAAATTGGAAGGTGACCAACTAAAATTTCACAGTGTAATTAAAAGGGTGTCCTCTCTAAATTTCTAATAAAATGCACTCGGTTGTCACTGTTTATGGCTGTGCACAGGTTTTATGCCAGCATTCAGTATCACGCAAAGAAACAAAAACAATGAAAATTTACTATCAATAATTTCCATTCGTTTCAGCAACAACCGAAATCTGTCATTACTAAAATTACCTATAAAACTAGTCATTAAAACTAACGGTCTGCCATGCCGGCCCAGGGCGCCCTCCTCCCATTTTCCCGGGGCTTGGCCGCCTTTGATCTTTCTCCCCTGGTTATTAACATTAGTGGCAGGAGTAGTAGATTCACGTCACAATAGGAAATATAATTCCTAAGCGGGAGACGGCTTACAGTGCAGCCAGCGCCCCAGATGCTGATCCGCACAGCCCGGGGGAAGCGAAGTCACCCTGGAGCCCCTTGGGGGCTCAGAGGCTGCACCACCACAGTCGCCTCACCCCGCGTCCACACCCCACCAACAGCGTTAGGCAGGATGAACGGATCACGGCTAGGATGATTTCTCCCCAAATTTACCTGCTTCCCAAAGCCACCGGCCTCCAAACAGACAGCTCTTCTGCCTTCCACGCTAGCACTCCTTGAGCCACTGGGCCCCTGCTGGCTAACGATTAAAACAGGATGACTGAGCGGTGCCTCTTGAAAGGTTGCGATAACAAATCCAATTTACGATTCTCAAAGGGACGAAACCAAAAGGTGGTAGAGTCTGAATAAGTGAAAAATTGTATTATCATTTAATTTTATTCATCAACAAGATCACGTCTCATTTAAGAAGCTAGGCTATATAGCGATGTTCAATAGAATGGGAAGGGGGAAAACTGCAGGATGGCGGGGGGCGGCGGGAGGGAATCCCGTCTGTCCTTCAAAGTATAACCCTGAGTTAAATTCTCCTCTATTATTTCCGTCCTTAAAATAGTCAGATAGCAAGATGTTCAAAGAAACACAAAGCAGTATAGTAGAGCTGCCTTCTTTCAAAGGGCCAGGGCGGCGATTTGAAGAGTTATTCAGGTCACAGAGAAATTACACTTCTTTATGCATCTATAAAGAATTCAGAGTTTTCCACTTTTATTAGCATTATTATAATATTGAAGGTTTTCAGGCATATCATGAGAGGAGCATTTACAGAGAAATGCTGAGCAGACCAGCCTCACGCAGCTCCCGCCTCCCTTTATGAGGCTCCACAGCCTGGCAGACATTTTGAAGAGCCTCATAAACACATACAACTTCAACTGCAGGATCTTGCTCATTTACACATACATATAACCAAACCCTTTGTGTGAAAAAGCAAATGAGTTATTTTTGTCAACCGTTGAGACACAACACGATACTTGTCTTTATGAGCGCAGACTATTTGGGGACACCCTACTTTTTACAGAATTGTCCTGCTACCACTGACTCGTTCACACACACAAAAATGTCTCTTTTTCAAATCCTTTCTTAAATTTTGCCGTTGAAAAGCTAGAATGATCTTTTGATCCTTTTTCAGTGCTTATGGTGTCCAAGTCCCACGTTTCTGATACGAATTCCATGAACACTGAAAAAAATGAACACAACTGTGTCACCAACTGCTCATTTTATTCACATTTTTCCTGCCTTCTCCCCAGCACTTTTTACGGGAGCCCTGATCCTTCCATAGCGGCACTGAGACATAGGCACATATTCAAAGGTGAAAGACCAAAAAGGTCATACGGCAAGCAGAGAATATTCCAGCAACGCAGGTTTCGATCTTTTGCTATTTCAGTGTTATTCCTGCTGAGCCTCGCGTGCCAAGAATACCGCTGGTGCCGTTCAGAGACACTCATGATGACTCAATGGAGAATCAGGAGACCTGGGCACTTAACTATGCACCTATTCCCAATGATATTCTGTCTCAACTCATTTCCATCCTCATAGAAACATGAAAGTGGGGCAATGACAGATATGAAGCCCAGCATGAACTGCCTGGCAGAACTCTGCCTAGCAACACAGCTCTATCACTCTAGCACACATATGAGGCCAGAGTCCATGGGCAGAAATAATGACATAAAAACCAAGCTGGAAATGCCATAGTTTAAGGAGACGCAACAAAAATCTTATCACAAAAAGAGAGTGTTTAAAAGCTTTATGTTCTATCCGTAAGTACAAATGAAACGTTAGGAGATATCTTAACCCACAGTGAACCAAATGCTGTATCAGCATAGGGTTTTTAGCTATATTAAGTCGTGCATTACCTACAAAAACCGAAGTGTGTAAAAATTCCATAGAAGACAAAATAAAACAACTTGCTCAAGCTTTGACTTTATACTTGGCCCGCCATGTAGGAAAAGAAGGTTGAGGTCACGTCAACGATCATTCAGATTTTGTATGTAAATATATTAGGTTTTCTTTCTTTCTTTCTTTTTTTCTTTCTTTCTTGGGTTTTCTTTATTCTATTTCGTTGACAGACATGTCAAGGTTATTTCTTTGAGTGTGGCTGGTTGGTTTGTTTTAAGGATTCTAGGTTCTAACTGCAGAAATGTGAATACAACAGTTCACAGTGCACGAGCTTACAACTTCTTTGGTTTTATCAAGGAGGATATGGGTTTGTGGTGCTGTGGTCACACTGATCTTTCAACTGGTTCCAAAGATAAATACTGGCGAGTGAGCAGGTCAGGGCTGGGACAGGCATTTTTAACCTCGGAAAGGAATTTAACTAGCTAGTCAAATGCAGCCTGAATCCACATCCCTGACCTGATTAGTAACAAAAAGCACTTTAGCAGAAACCAAGGAACAAATGAACATTCAAGGTGTAGTTATTTCAAATTATTTTCTCTGCTAAATTTCATTTAAAGAAACTGAATGGGTAGCTGCTTCTGTAGTAGTTACACAACAGTTCTGACAACATAGTCACATAACACTAACACAGGTTAGGAAGTGGGGAGTTAGGGATGATTAACAGGCATCCTTAAAATATACCTATTTTTCTGAGGTTAACAAAGAATTTCACATAAAATCTACATTAATATCACCATTCTGTAGGGAACTTCAAGCTAGTCTTTGCTATGCTATATGTTACATACAAGCACCTGCATGAAAATTATCTCAGGTTATTAGACTAGAACTGTATTTCTCTTAATCATTTCTGATGTTTCTTAGGAAGTAACTTTTACTGGTAAATACAAAACTCGTTTAATTGTAACTTCCATGCCATGTATAATGAGAGGTATTATAATAGCTTGATGAGATTGTACAGAATCAGGAAAACACATGAATCACTGAGGAATGCCTAATAAGGCCATCTTACTACATATATATATAGACTCTGGTCTCTTACAACGAGGAAAACCTGTATGTTATCAGAACCTGCATTCATCAATAGCCCAAGCAAGCAAAAACGTTGGCTGAGAACATGAAAATTCTCTTTTTCAAAATAGACTTTGAAACATAAGTTAAAAAAAAAATAAAAGCTCATCCTAAAGATTTACCTTGATAGGACCTTAAACCTGCTTGGTAGCTGCTGTAATTCTAATACACAGAATTAGTATTAAAAAGTTATCAAGGAGAGCCTGCTCTTTGTTTCATCAGGAGATCGATGCAAAGAGAAGCTCTCACTGCAATACACAGAGAAGATCTGGAACAAAACTGTATGCAGCTCTCCAACAGAAAGGCCCCAGTTGTGATATTCCTGTCAGTCACTTTATTAATACAGGGGAAGCCTACTTAATGAACTGCTGGGAACGGAAGAGAGCCACTGTGAGAATACATTTTCTGTTTACCAGACTGTAAAATCGGCAATAAGATCCCAGAATCCTCTTAGATGAATAAAAGTTAAAGGAAATAACTTTCCAGACGTAGAAACTCAGGGGCAAAATAGGAGAGTAGAACAAACTGTACAAATGAAATTTCAGAAAGACTCACTGCTTTGGCAAAAGACACAAAAATTTGCTCCATCTTCTCCAAACAGTGATAAAGTAAACACAAACAACTAAAGATCATTTTCCTAAAGACTTGAAACTCTATAACTTCAACCATTTTCTTTTACGATTGAAAAAAAAGAAAAGAAAGATGAAGGTAAACCCTTGGAAAAGCTGTGATTTTGTTCATCTTGTTAACGGAGCGATGTAAACTTGAATTATATCACTAAGTTTATTTGCTAGTTACTCATTTCTAAGTGTCTCACACTAATAAAAATAAAATCTCAAGTGTTTTATAAAAATAACGGGCCTGGAAAAACTGCTGAGGGTATTTTTTAATATCATGTAAGTTTCTTTTATTTTCATGCCTTCGGGGTTGAAGAAATGGCATGCAAGTTATTAACTATAATGTGGCCACTGTAATTACTACCACCAAATTAAAATAAACAATCTTCAAGATGTTTCAAGTTTCCTAAAAAGGAAGAAAACACTGAAAATCCATTATAAATTCGTGATTGGATGGCACAGCATGACCCTTGCTGTATGAACTTCTGTTCTCTCTCCATTTCTTCCTTGCTTCTGCAGTGAAATAAATTAAAAACAATTTTCACCTGATTGATAGCTTTTTAAACACAGCACACCTTGAATGAAATCATTTACATAAAGTATTTCGAGAGTTACATCGCTAAGTTAAAAATCAAAGTAATGACCCCAATAAGAGATTCCTGAATCACGAAGCAATTTCAAATAAATGAAAAGAGAATGAAAGGCATTTTTCTCACTGGATGATAGAGTCCTGATTAAATCTTCTTCTGACACTAAAGCAGGCCTTGTAGTCCTAACCACTCTTCCTTTCAACTAAGGTCATCATGAAAAGAATGATTATCAAATAAAGCCAATCACAAAAGGCCTCAAAATTTTCAGGGCCTCCAATTCCTTAAGATTTCGAAGGCATCCTGAATGACAGTCTTGTAAAACATAAGGGTAATTAAACTGACATGAAAATCACTACCCTGCATAAATCCTAAAAGCAGTTTATCTAACCTTTTGATCCTTAGAGAACTCATAGTCGTCCTAGCACCTGTTCCTACTAGCCATCCAATGACCTTCATAAAAAGATTAACACCCAACTATCACACCCTGTATAGTTTACACCCATAATCCACATCCCCCACAGCACCGTCGCTGCACTAATTATGCAGATAATGCTTCTTGCTGCAACTGATTCTCAGCAACTTCAATCTCCTCCCTTGGCATGAGACAGAACTAGATGGGTCTTCCAGATGGAAGCTTTGTGATGTTCAGATAAAATAAAAATTTTATTTTCAAACTATAAAAGACCGGATATTTAACATATTAACGTGGTGTTGAGAGCGTTAAAATTTCAAGCAGTTTCACAAAATCAGGTTTTAAAGAAACTCAAATCATATCAAAATTACCTAATGTAAAACCTGCAATTATTTTTTAAGTTGCCACTGAAATATACTGATTAAAAAAACAGGCTAGCCATATGTGGAAAACCTTACCTTTCAGGCTTTCTCCCAGGCAGAAAGGTGTTGAGACCATACATCATGTGTTCATTTATAATTCTGCCTTATGGTGAAGGCAACACACACACACACACACACAATCTTTGAGAACCTACAGCTGATTCTAGATAAGGACCTTTTCTGTAGTAAAGAACAATGGTTATTTTAGCTTTCAGGAATGTCACGCAGATAAATTCACGTCAGCTTCCTGTGAGATTCCTAAATGTGTAAATATTCTCTCTCAAAAATCCAGAAGCAACTACTGAATATTTATGTGATACTAAAGCAAAATAGGCACAAATCCCAGAAATATAAACAACAAACCTCATTAGGAAGTTATACTATTATGAACAATATACTGAAATGTTCTAACAACACCATAACAACTTTTTTTTTAAAGTGATACAAAAAACAAAATGAAACCCTATGTGAGGAGACAGCTCAACTTTCATTGCTGTTTTTTTTTCCACATGAGGTTTTACTTTATCTTGTTCTATTTTGAATGAAAACAAATTATTCAAGAGCCACACTATTTTAATGTTGAAAAATACCTACGTGAACCGCCAAGATAAAATCAGGTATCTACTTGATTTTCATGCAAAAAAACACTGAGAGAAAAGGCCAAGTCCTGCTTCTAAAAAATATTACCACTAACCTCTTTTTCTTCCTTTTGTTTTTTAAATCTTGAAAATGACAAGGTAATCTCAAATTTTAAGGGGCACCTGACTGGCTTGTCAGACTAACGTGGCATATTAACTACACTCATCGTGGCACCACTGGAGTCTTAGTTTTTACCATTTTGATATCCCCTCCAGGGTTTCAATCTTCCCTCTTGGAGCTCAATCATGCTCTGTGATGCTTTATTCCTACATGAGGATGCGACAGAACTTCTATTTAAAAATACATTCGGTGGGGGGCGGGGGGGGGCGGTGTCAGGCACAACTGATTGAGAAGGCATTCCACGATGATCCCTATTTTCAGTTAAAATGCGCACTTATGGTTTTGGATTTAACACCCCTGCCTTTGCAGTCAGACAGTCATTTAGCTGGAGTCAATCAAGCGTGTGATTAGAAATAATAACTCACAAGCAATGAATTCAAAAAGATTAGATCTTTGCCGCAACGCACAAGTACAGCATCCCATTATGCATCCTTTCCCTCTCTGGTTTCTAGAGAGCAGACTGAAAAAAAAAAAAATCAACCCCCAAAATTGTCTTGTACTCTAAAAGCTGACTTCTCTTAAAATCTGACTAAAAACTCTTCTATCCTGGGATCAGTAACCTCAGTCTGTTGGAGATATAATCAGCACAAGGGGGGGTGTCTCTATCTTTTCTATGTCCCCCAATGATGCCGTAGGCTATGTTTTACACCGAACAGGTCAGAAACTGGATACACCTTATCTTATTAACATAGAATAAGAAAGATAGAGCATGGCTAAAGCCTCAAAGATGGTTAATATCCAAAACAACAAAAAATCGTTTTCCATTTATAAATTAGTCTTCAAATTATTCGCCACTTCCAGATCAAGTATTTTACCTAAGCAAGGAGTTAGAGAAGTAATTAGAGAAACTATGTTTGGATTTAATAAGCATTATATTGAAACCAGTAACCCAAGTTCAAGCTAACCTTTCCATACAGCATCTTTGATCAAATCAAAGGATTTAATTTCACTAAGAAAGTTCGGAGAATTAAAGTAAATTATAAGATTTCATATTATGGGGGTGTTTTATCTTTAATCACAGCGCATATAATTCACAGTCAACAGTGTTAATAACGGGTAGGATGATCCCAAAGGGAAAAAGATTGACAAAAATGATGAATATTTTGCCTTAGAATATAATACAGAGGGGATGGGTTGATTTGCCTTCCCAGCTATGCTTGGTTTAGGCTGCTGTATGGCAGCACATGCTGATGACACTAACATAATTCATACAAATGAGGATAGCAGAGAGCAGCCTGGGATTTGACAAATTTCTGCAGATAATTCCCAAGGCTGAATAAACCACATGTGGGTAACTGGGAGCTAATGCAGTGTAGGAGATATAGATGAATGAAGTCCACAAACATTCCTCTTTAAAAAAATAAAAATAAAAAAGTGAAAAAGCTCCAGGGCTTATATATATTTTTTAAAAAAAGGAAGAAAGAGAAGAGCCACATTCCAGTTGCTAATGGAAAGTATCTTGCCAATTAAGAAAGCTGAACACGTTGATCGGTTAGTTGCACCAATAAAGGCTTCTTTACATAAAGATCCACTATATTCATTCCAAGTTGTGGTTCTAGAAAATACCACCAAGAAAACTTTTAGGGGCCAATTCTTTTTATTCAACAAATGAAATTTAAATTAAAAAAAAATGTTAATCTGGGTACTTCTGACTATATTTGAGAACAGCCAGACCTAACAATTTCATTCTCCTCCAGGAGCCAAATAAGGGATCAATTTCTACCCCTTTGCCTGATCTTAACATCCAAGGGCAGAAGGCACATCCGTGGTCCTGTGGAGGAAACTCTGACCCACCACCAACGTACTTTTATGGAAGGATCATCAAGAGCCACATCTAAAAAGGCTTTTGCACACTGCGTCTCTCCAGCCTTAACACAGGGAAAATTAACCCTAACTCAGCAGATACCACTACTGTCCATCCTACTCTACCATTACATTTCAACCCACAAGAAAGTGACCATCCTTCTCTCTCTCTCTTTCCCTCTCTCTCTCTTTCACACACACTCTCTCTCTCTCACACACACACACAGAAAATAGATCGGGAGCAGGGTTCCCTATTCCTTCAAACATCAAGGTTAAGGTTCCATTTAAGAAACATTTGTTCAGTACTAACCAGATGCTGGTCACTGCACCAGAAACTGGGAGAAATGCTAAAATCAGTAAAATAGGTTTTCTGCTCTTAGGGAAGTTTACCTCCTAATCAGAGAAGCCGGTTCCGAGTCACCTCCCAGCACCACCACTTGCCCAGCTGTGATCTGCAGCTTTGGACCTTACGATGACAAGAGGCTAAGAAAGTAAAATAGAAAGGAAAAAAACCTCATAATAAAGGCAAGTTTGTCCCAAAGAGTTTGCATCTGTTCATAAGTAAGGAAGAAGAATTGAAAACCACTACTAAAATTAGTGCCATTCTTCTTTTCTACCATCTCCAGTAGGACTCTGAGACACATAAAGCAGGATGAGCACTGAAGTGCTCAGCTGAGGCTTGGAGAAATCAAATACAAGTGAAAACAAAACACAGTTTAATTTTCTGCCATAAAGAAAAACATCCATTTAAAATAAGTGAACATATTAAATATTTAGATTAAAAATCATGCATTTCAAGAAGGAAAAAATACATATATATCCCCCAGCACCCTACCCACAATCCTTCCTTCACGCATTGAACAGATTTGCTGACCTCCTACTATGTGCCAGGCCCATTTTAGGTACAATATCTTTATGTGTGTGATACATATACAATCCAAAGATTTCGTATTTAACACTGTCAGAAATTTTCCTCTGTCTCTTAAACGAGTAAAAACCACAGAAGGAAAACTTAAAGCTTTTGGTGCTAATTCAAATAAAATCTTGACGTAGTTTGGTTACTTCATATTGGTAAGAAAATGTGTGACTGTGAAATTCATTTTAAACAAAATTCATTATATGAACTTGTGACATTCTCATGCACTGCTTTTTTCCCTCCATTTCCAAACACTAATTGACAGCACTTGAACACAGCGATTCAGCTTCCGCGTGTCATATGATTCCTGGGACTGTAGCTATATTCCCCAGGCCAGCAGACTGACAAATCAAAAGATAAGAAGTACCTCTCAGCTTGAATCAACTGAAATGTGTCAGAAAATACATTTGGCATAATCTTCAGAAATGTCAGATTTGGCGATGACAAGATAGGCACCGTCTTCCTGACAGTTTTAGCACACCAAAGTTTCAGAGTCCAAGTTAGAACGAGGAGGGAAAAAACATTTTTGTCTGCTATTTTGGAGAAAACTACTACACGCAACAAGAGGAAACGTATGACACGCCACTTGAGTCTCTGCCAACGATATGATAAAATGCCTGACTGCCTAATTAATGAAAACAGACCACTTGGAAAACGTCCACTACGATGAAAAGGATTAAGGTATCTTTTAGTATGGTTGCCTATGAAAACCATCCTACCTGCTCTTCAAGATGTGCCCAGCTTCATTTCTCTTTAGATTCCCAACGTGCCTTGCACCAATTGGGTGCTTTTATAAATGTGTGCCGAATGTGCGAAGGAACCAACAACATCAAGCGACAATGTTAAGAAACCAAGACTGAGCTGAGTATATTACATGACATGCCTCTACTGGACCTTGCATGTCCCCTTGCCTTACCAAGCCTTTGCCTTGGCAGATAAAAAAAAATTTTAAGAAGCAAATGAACATACACACAGGCGAATTCTAATACACATCAGGCTCCATTATGATGTCTACATGAGCTGGACTTTCCTCTGTCTTTCATCACCACCACCATCCCCCCAAGATGCATACTTATACAATCATATTCTACTAATTGTGGATAAAAGAAGAAACAACTTAATCAGTTCTACAAAAGGCACTGCACAGAGCCAAGACCCATGTTTCTACCTCTGGCTACAAAACCCTGACTCCTCCAATTTCCCATTTGTAAACAGATCTCCACAGAAAGTCAGCCTGAGGGCACTGCGTGGCCAGAGCTCTCTGTAGGAGCACTGTACTCTGACAATCACGAAGCCCTCTGAGCGTCTCAGATAGGAGACGCAGAGTGCCTGATTCACACACATCCCTTCCAAGTAATCTAACAACTCCAGCGCTGTCAACCTGCATCTGATTATCATTTATAAATGAAGTTGCACAAATCTGCAACACTGAAGACTACTGACAAAATCTTTACCACTTGGCATCTCTCGTTTTCTAAAAAACAAAAACAAGAATCCATTTGGGCAACTCCTAATTGTGCTGGCCATGTTTCATTTACTTTCACCACCAATTCAACAGCAATCTGTCAATCCTGGTACTGTAAATTACCAAATCCTCTTTATTTTAAGTTGATCATACATTTACATATTTATGAATGTTACATACTTAAAGTTAAAAATCATTTCTTTATTGCCTAAGTCTATACAGTCTCCCAAATAAGAGAGATACCAAGTCAGTTAAAAGATATCTTAAAAATATACTTTTTTGACTTAATATGTGTCTTTGTTTTCAGCATGGCTTTATAGTCTTCTTCCTTCTCAAAGGAGCAAAGTCAAATGTATTTTTCACTATATCGGGCAAATGTAATGTAATGTTACATAACACATCCCTGCAAGTCTCTCATTCCACTATATTCCAAGATTTAGTTCTTTCAAAATATATATTCTTCAGTAAACATTTATTGAGCAAGAACTCTGTGGCCACTACCATGCTTGATTAAGGAAACAGAGTAGGGGAAAACAGACATGGAAAGTCCCTACTATTAACTTACAGGCAAAAAGAAAAGAAAAAGGCACATAATTACAATATAAAATAATTAGTACAATAATAGTTTTGTCTGTAAAACTTTAGTTGCATGGACGCAGGAATAACTAATACAGCCTGAGACCTGAAGTATAAACAGGAACCAATAATGTGGAGAAGAGGGGTAAGAACGTTCCAGACTTGGATCACCATGTTTGAAAGGGGGTAAGAAAGTATGAAACTTTAAGAGAAAGGAAAGTAATGTGGAATGTCTAGAAAATAGTGAGTAGGAGGGAATGGTAAACATCGACATGAGAAGATGGGGCTAGAAGGTAGAGTCATTTTCCAGGAAATGTGGAACAATCAAAGGTTTTGAAGCAAAAGAAAGATGCAATGCCCCAGGGGCGCCTGAGTGGCTCAGTTGTTAAGCGTCTGCCTTCGGCTCAGGTCATGATCCCGGGGTCCTGGGATCGAGCCCCGCATCGGGCTCCCTGTTCCGCGGGAGGCCTGCTTCTCCCTCTCCCACTCCCCCTGCTTGTGTTCCCTCTCGCGCTGTGTCTCTCTCTGTCAAATAAATTAAAAAAAAAAAAAAAAAAAAAGATGCAATGCCCCAAGTTCACTGCAGCAGCAATGAACAGTACCCAAGATAGGGAAAGAGCCTAAGCATCCACTGATGGATGAATGGATAAAGAAAATGTGGTCTACACATAAAACGGGATATTATTCAGCCATAAAAAAGGAAATCTTGCCATTTAGAACAACATGGATGGACCTAGAGGGTATTATGCTAAATGAAATAAGGCAGAAAAAGATAAACACCGTATGATCTCACTCATATGCGGCATCTTAAAAAAAGAGAGTTCGTGGATACCTGGCAGTTGCCAGAGGCAGGGCTGGGGGTGGGCAAAATGGACAAAGGGGATCAAAAGGTACACACTTTCAGTAATAAGATAAATAAGTCCTGGGAATGCAATGTGCAGCATGCTGACTATAGTTAATGATACGGTACTGGATATTTGGAAGTTGTTAAGACAATAGATTTTTTAAAATTTATTTGAGAGAGAGAGACAGAGAGAGCACGCACGCACAGGCAGGAGCAAGGGCAAAGGGAGAAAATCTTCAAGCAGACACCCCCAGAGTGCAGAGCCTGACGTGGGTATGGATCTCACGACCCACGAGATCATGACCTGAGCGGAAATTAAGAGTCTGATGCTTAGCCGACTGAGCCACCCAGGCGCCCCTAAGGGAGTAGATTTTAAAAGTTCTCATCAGGGGCGCCTGGGTGGCTCAGTTGGTTAAGTGACTGCCTTCAGCTCAGGTCATGATCCTGGAGTCCCGGAATCGAGTCCCACATGGGGTTCCCTGCTCAGCAGGGAGTCTGCTTCTCCCTCTGACCCTTCCCACTCTCATGCTCTCTCTCTCTCTCATTCTCTCTTTCAAATAAATAATCTTTAAAAAAAATAAAAGTTCTCATCACAAGAAAAAAAAATTTGAAACTATTTATGGTGATGGATGTTAACCAGACTTACTGTGGTGATTATTTTGTAACATATACAAATATTGAATCCTTATGTTGTACACCTGAAACTAATGTAATATTACACATCAATTTTACTTCAATTAAAAACACACACATACACACCTAACAACCACAAAAAGGAAAGAAAGATGCAATCAGATACATGTTTTTGAAAGATAACCAGACAAGTAAAGCCAGATAACCTGGCAAAAGATAACTTCAGCAGAAAAAATCTAGTAGAAATGTCTTAGGAGGCAGGAGTAAAGACAAAGGGACATTAAGAATCTACCTCAAGCAAGGTTCCGTGTTCAGCTAGCTTCTGCTTCCACCCCTCGAATCACTGACAATTGTCCTTGTCCCAGGAAGCAGTGTTGGGCTACTCTCTATGGGGGGGGGGGTGTCACTCATCACACTAGAGATGAATGCCTGAGTCAAGGTCAAAAGAAACATTAGTGTCCAAACTTACTACTTCAGTCTTCTCAACCAAAAGAACCCACCTAACAGTGTGTCCTGGCTAAGGGGAAGTCCACAAAATGGAAAAACTGATCATGTGTAGAAAGCCAAGGAAGACAAAGGTTGAGAGCACGTGTTTGGACCAAATACCTCAGGTGGCTGTGCCCCTGCCTGACCATGAGGGAGTTTCTTCCCATTCTGTTTTCTTACCTGTCAAGTAGGAATAATACCTAATTCACTGGTTTGTTATGAGAGTTAAATGAGGAATAAATTAAAAACACTATAACTATCATCTTCATTATTAAATTGGGGATAAGAAAGAGTAAGGAGAAGAGGATGTCACAGGTACTATTTTGGGAGATTTGAGTTGATCTTAAATCAAAAGAAAAAACAAGGTTAATGTGAGTTTGGTTTTAGATGAGCTGTTTTTCGAGTGAAGAGAGTCTGGTACTGGAGACAGAGGAATTTAGATAGGAGATAATAACCTCCTCGTATACCTGACTTTCCCTTGATTTGATATTGTTTCCAGAATTTCTACTGAATCCCTGTATCTCCCAATTTTTAACTGAATGCATGGCTGCCTGAAAACAAACAAAAACCCTTCATCTTACAGGCTAGCCCTGCCCCCCTTGCTGATAAATGATTAAGTAATGACCAATGTGACACAGCAGATGTATGCATACGGGACTTTGTAGAGTCAGAGGACATGCTCCTCTTCATTCTTTTTTCTATCCTGATGCCCAGGTGACTCTGATGATTGGAGCTTTAGCAGCCATTGTGAACCATAATGACTGCAAATTACTACCTCCGTTTTGCCACTGTGGTAAGCAAATCATTTCACATTCATTCTCTAATTCAATCCCTATAGCAACACTCAATATTATCATTTTATTTTTACTTCCTGGAAAACCAAGGTGTATTGAGTTTGAGTAACTGACTTAAGAGTCCCACAGGTTAGTAGTTAAGCCCAGAACTGACCAAATCAAGGCAGTTCTAACCACTGCACAGTCCTGCTAGTGTTCAAGCCCAGAACTTTCTAAACCCAAGGGAGTTCTCCTAACCACCACATTGTAGTGCCTCTCCAGGTGTGTTTTACTCAATTTCATTTCATCTAGGGGTGCCAGTGAAGGCACGAACGAGCAGTAGAATGATGAGAGGAAAGAGAAGGAGGAGGAGGTGGGGGGAAGGGGAGGATGATACTGGTAATATTTAAGGCCAGTCTCCTCTGAAGAACCAGTAGTGAACCTTACGTCTTGGGTCCTAAGATTTGCTCAACAATGAACCTAACTGAAAATCACTTTCCTTTAACTATTATGTAAAGCTACTTAAGTAAAGGTTTACATTTGCTTTCATGTAAACTTCTCTCTAATCTAGATCCAGAACTGTACCAAGTTCAGATTAAATTCCAAAATGTGAACAGAAGCACCGAATCCTCACCTATTTTCAGCTTCCTGGTTTAGAAATATAAATAAATCATGTGAAATGCATAGAAAAACTCGACTCTTTCTCTCCTAACATTTAATGATAATTTATAGCCCTAGAACATTTGTAAATTTAACAGCCCATCAAAGTGTCTGAGAGCACACCAGTTCTAAGGACTCATTAAGTGACATTAAACATAACTTTCCATGAAGTACTGTACAGCATGAATGGGTGGGCAGGCTGGTGAACAGCCACCACTACAATAATTTATCGTTTGTAATTTTGCCTTATTACCTGCAAAAACATTTGCTAAAGGGAGGGCAGTCACTTACAAAAAAAAGTACTTCACTATTTTGTCAATGCTATAAATTACAAAGGCAGAGAAATCCTTTATGATCCTAAGGATGTGTGAATTCTTTCTCCAGCCACCCAAAAATGAAAAGGAAGAAATTTCTGGTAAAGTCTTACAGGATTTTAAAAATTCATTTCTTTGATAAGGGTTGTAATGTTTCCAATGCATCTTCCCCGCCCCCCCGCCCTGCAATTTTAAAGAGCATCCGTAAAATGAAACCAAAAGCATAGAATTTTTTCCCAGTATGCAAGTGGGAGACTCTCCTAACTTTATCCAACTCCCATCCTTAAAATGGAATTTCTTTTGCTCCAGAATTATCTAAAGAGATAAGGCCTGAAACAGACCTTTATCCAGTGTAACTGGATTTTACAATACCACAAACAGCTACTGTAATTTTGTCAAGGCATTCATCTTACCTTTAATAAAGTCAGAACAATAACCAATGCTATAAAAGGGATTAACTTGAAACTGACAGTGATCAGAGACGAAGTTATAATGACAAAATCTGGGTCAAAGTTTAGCATTCCCACTTGCATTAAGAAAAACCTTTCTTCACGTGTTTTCCTTAAAAGAACCCAACCAAATAACCAGGAACATCATGGAACTTTTATGCTTTTCATTTTTTCACTAAATACTCTATGACTACAGACTTAACAAAATTCAAAAGTTTAAACTATCAATGCATTAAGCTTAACATAATAATTGTGCTGATAGCATAATGTGGACCACTGTAAAGTAGATCCCTCATTTGGTTTAAGCTTAGCTTAAAAAGACTAGGTTTTCTTTCCCCTCACTTTCTAGACATGTAGTCCCCAAGTCCCAGCACAACTGTCTGTATTTCTTTTTTTTTTTTTCAAAGATTTTATTTATTTATTTGACAGAGAGACACAGCAAGAGAGGGAACACAAGCAGGGGGAGTGGGAGAGGGAGAAGCAGGCTCCCCGAGGATCAGGGAGCCCAATGCAGGATTCGATCCCAGGACCCTGGGATCATGACCTGAGCCGAAGGCAGACGCTTAACAACTGAGCCACCCAGGCGCCCAACTGTCTGTATTTCTTTGCCAAATTCTGCATATCAACTTTACTAACTTTGTTGACTAAAAAAATTCCCTCCATAAATTTCAACAACTTAGTGATGAATTTCTGCAGCAGAAATAGTTCTCCTGTATGAAAGTTAAGTAATGGGATAATTTCAACTCAAAAGAGCAGTCATTTTGAAAATAACCCCACCAAAGTCACAAATATCTCACCTAACTCACTTTATAGTGTTCCTATACATACGTGACATCTGTGATACTCCCAGCAAAATTGGTGGCTGCTAAATGCAAGGTGATTAGTTGTTTACCTTTCAAACTTCCTTTCCAAACAGCACGAATATTTAAGGGGATAAAACACAGTTTTCACAAAGATTATATTTTATACAGAAACATTCACTTGCCAACCACTGAATATAGTCCCAAACAGTTCAAATGTAATGACAGTGATTTATATTGGGTTAATTTTAATGTTTCCATAAACTTTCTGTGCTTAGATGTAGCATGCACAAGGCTGGCCCTCACACAACCCAAAATGTGAACATCTAAACACAGCTGACAGATTCATCAACTGAGAGAAGAAAAACTCTCACCAAAACAACTTCCAAACTTCTGCTGCAGCAACCAATTTTTTTTTATTCTTATGTTAATCCCCATACATTACATCATTAGTTTTAGATGAAGTGTTCCATGATTCATTGTTTGTGCACAACACCCAGTGCTCCATGCAGAATGTGCCCTCCTCAATACCCACCACCAGGCTAACCCGTCCTCCCACCCCCCTCCCCTCTAGAACCCCATTTGTTTTTCAGAGTCCACCGTCTCTCATGGTTCGTCTACCCCTCCGATTTCCCCCGCTTCACTCTTCCCCTCCCGCTACCCTCTTCTTCTTCTTCTTTTTTTTTAAATTCTACTCAGAGCTAACAAAGAAGGGAGCTCTTTTTTTTTTTTTTTTTCCTGAATAACCGGTTGACTCAATCGAGTGAATCTGGTTGGTTGTTCTGACCGTAGGTAGCTTAGCTGACATACACTCCAACCTGGCAGGCGAGGTGTTCTGAGACTGTCTCATGCGCATTTCCGTATCTAGCAACCACCAGTAAGTTAGCATGGTAGCGAAGTTCACAATTAGCCCATTTCTTCCAACGTATATGTACAAAGCAGAACCAAGACAAGTGAAAAAAATCATCTTCAGGCAGCACGCCTTCTTCTTTTCCTGTCACTAATGCCAATTTATATAAACTACATAATGTGATAATTTGAAGCACTTTGTTCACATCTGAAATTCTAATTTTAATTCCTTATTAATTGGTGTTAAGTAAGAATTACCAGATTATTCCAAAGCTAATATTCCATAATAGCAAGTAGACACAGGTTGAGCAGTCATCTAAAATTAGCTTATTCACTGTAAAATAAAGATTGAATGTTAAGGTATAAAATTATTCTAAATCCCCAAACACACCAGAACCAATTGTGAAATTAAATGTGACACTTTCCATAATTCAAACTACAGTACTTGATTTTCATCTTTCTCTTCAGCTACCTCTAAATTAAATTAGTCTTATTGATTATAACTCAGAAATCCCTGTCTTGTTACCATGATTTTTAAATTTTAATAAAATGTACAATTCAGTTGTACATAGCTAAGTTGGTTTTCTTAAATTATAATATAGGATAGTAGGTATAGCCTCAATGAATACCTCAATACTACAGTTTACAAACACAGTGAAAGCCAATTTCTTGGCTAGCTTAAAACAATTGATAAATTCACGCACCACAAGCCTGTTTTCGGTCTACCATGGTAGATGATCACTCATTATTGAAGTAAGATCTTATGAATTGATGAGCAGTGTTATGTAACTAAGCACTGGCTACACAGAGGCCCTGGAATGAAATAGAAGCCCTAGTCCAATTAAGATATGTTACTGTGTACAAATGATGGTTAATAACTTTAGTAAAAGCAGAACCACCCAGTTAAAATCTACAAGTTATCCTAAAAAACAGAAGAGTACACAGTATATTTTCCATAAATTTGCTAATGAGAAATCTATACCATGGACAGCAGCCTTGTTGGCCCCCAAAGGCCATATTGGGTGGTTGGTCCTGATAAAACATTTCTCTGGTGTTTGCACACATAATCAACAGCCTCAAAGAACATATTTATTAAACTCAGACAGTTTCGGCATTACTTTCAATGTATTGGGATTTGGATTTGGTTCTGATTTTTTAACTTCAAAGAAAAATATTTCTTAACAGCATTTCCTAGACAATCATAGTTGATGGAGCCCCTGAAGCCTGTTCTTTACTAAGAACAGAGAGGATCTGGTAACCCCCTGCCTCATCTCCAAACCATTCCTCCTGCCTCCCCAGGCAAAGCTGTGCACCAATTCTCAAGCCGTCCTTATTTGTAAACATTGCTGAGATGCCTCTCTTCATGGCTTAGATTTTATACAGCATCATCAAATATGCTGTAATGGTTCCTGTTATTGCATTAACTGTTGCTTTTTTCTATTAAAGAATAGATGTGTACCCCCTTTCCAGCCTTTTTGTCATAGTAATATTTAGGTGACTTATTTCTAGCTTTTATTTTTTCTGTTTAACTTTGGTGAAATTAATATTAAAATAGTACCAAAGAGGGATGTTAGAATACCTGGATGAATTGATTTGAGCTCTCATCTCTCTTCTTCCAACTAATGGGGATGAAACATCCATTTTCTCCACATAGATAAAATAATAAATGTTATTAGCCCCTTTATCACTTGAGGAATTGTCACCAAGGGAATGTTTAACATGCAAATGCCTGTATCAGAACTACCTTTTGCCTCAACAGAATGCAAGCCAAGGCTTCATTAAATAGTGCCTGGTCATTTACAACACACACCAAAAATCACTGAAGATGCCACATAAGATGAGAACACATTAGCAGTTAAAGAGCCATTGTTTCCGTGTCATAAGTCACCAATTCTCAGCTATAAATACATTTATATATTTAAGTGTAATGTTTCATTTATCGAATCACGTATTTTATATTATGATGGATTTCAGTTTCCATTACCACAATGATGTTTACACAAGCTGCAAACATTTGTTTTTACTAGAGGAGAATTTAAGTCCTATTCATTAGCACTGCTCATTGTCAATTTATGAAATACATTTATTTTCACCATCAGAGCTATACAATATTTAGTTTCAAAATATATGTCACTACTCAATGAGAATACACTACAGTAAAGCATCGAGATTGAGTAGGCTAGATCTACAGTAATCCACCAAATAATAAAAATGAGTGCTTATTAATTTCTTACAATGTGCCATGCACAAAACTAAGCACTTTACATACATTAACTCAATGTCATCTGTAAAATAACACTGTGAGGTAAGCACTATTATCATTCCTGTTTTACAGATAGGAAAAAATGATTCACCAGGAAGTTAAAGAACTTGCCTAAGACTATATCGCTAGTAAGTGGCAGATAATTAGTTCTAGAGCTTACACTCTAAATTCTAAAATAAGTCAGCATGTCATGATGGCTCTTAAGAAGTCTTACATGAATCAAATGCTGTGTATTACCAGCTCCAATGAAACTTTGATTTTTAAAATAAACTAGTAGGTTTATTAAGTTATGCACATTGTAGTACTTTAGAAAGTTCATGTTAGGCATAGTCTCCAAAATGTACTAGCATAAAAAATGAAACTCAGATCACAAAGTGACTTGAATAAATACTTTGTATAAATTCAGTACCCCTTGCTCCACTTTCCCAACTCCACTCATGATGAAAATTTGCCACTAGGTATATACAATATTGAAACTATTTCTTTTTGTTTCCTACTTAGGCTGCAAGCTATTCGTGGTCTGGAAAAGCAGCTAATCTATACATTATTGAAAATGCCACACCATATTGTACCCAGAGAACCTCTGATAAATACTAAATATTACACTGACAATGAGTAATGGCAACTGAAAACAAAATTACAATGTAACTCAAAGATGAAATATGATGCTAAAATAAAATGGATGTGAGTTCCATTCAAGCTGTCCCTTAGTCTTCTGAGGTCTGTGAAGAGAGAAGTCCTTACTTAGGGCAAAGGAAGATAATATTTTTGAGGTCTGGAAAAGATCATGACAACACTCCTGATTAATTATACAATACTGAAAAATGAATCATGTAAGAAAGACGTGGGGAAGGAAGGATAGACAAGCCATCTCATATAATTATTTTCTGCATATATAGAAAAAATGCAGGACTAGAATATTATCTGAAAATGTGGGTTTTAGGTCTTCCAAATGATTAAAGTCTCACTTATTTGTCTCTACTGAAAGGAACAAGGGTAGAAAGAAGGAGACATTTTCATTCTGTACCTCTGAACTATTTTTGTACTGTTCAAAAATTACTCTGTGCAGGGAGCCTCGGTGGCTCAGTTGGTTAAGCGACTGCCTTCGGCTCAGGTCATGATCCTGAAGTTCCTGGATCGAGTCCCGCATCGGGCTCCCTGCTCGGCAGGGAGTCCGCTTCTCCCTCTGACCCTCCCCCCTCTCACCTGCTCTCTCTCTCTCATTCTCTCTCTCGCAAATAAATAAATAAAATCTTTAAAAAAAAATTACTCGGTGCAATTATTACCTATTGCTTTAATAAAAATAAAAATTTGACTGTCAATCTATACTCAATCAAAAATTGATATTTAGCAAATTCTACCTAGTTATTTTTTAAAATTAATAATTAGTAAATAATTCTAAATATTCTGCATCTAAAACAAGAGGCCAGAGGGAAAAGTACAAAACTATATTTAAAAAAATACATAAGGGCTATACCTTCCATATGTATAGAGTATATATAGGCATATATATGAATGCATATACATAGCTATATATCTATATGTGTAGTTATATACACGTATGTAAGTATATATATATATATACACACACACGTATATAAGTACACATATAGATGTATATAAGTACACACATATATATAAATTTTGCCCGTGGTAAAATTTTTAAGAGAGTGTAATTGTAGACATGCACCTCACAAACACAGTTTTCCTGGACACCAAAAAATCACTATTTTATATGAAAACACAAGAACAATTCTTCCTATAAAACACTGATGGATATGAAATAAGTAATTCCTATCAGATGTTTATTTGGTGCCTACTTTTTTTTATACAAGTGAAGTATAATTTGGTGATGCAGAGATGTACATTTTCTAATAAAAAAATGAAGACAAATATTTATTTACATCCTCTTAAATTATCTCTACAGCACAAAACATTTTAACCATCTTCAATTTAAGAAGAATTGACACAAAGTATTAATTTTCCCCTGGAGAAAAAAAGGAGAGGAAAAATACAGTTATCAGAAGAGCTTTTCAAAGCTTTAGCTGGGATCAGATTTCACCAAGTAATAAATGCATCTGGATGTTTTGTGTTTATTTGATATTTCTTAGGTATCACTCTGATTTTCTCCCCTAGTCTATAATGGGCTGGGGCCCAGTTCCTAAAGGAAGCAAGGAACCAGCCTCTTGAAAGGGAACCCTGCACCAGCTCCCAGGAGGCCTTGGGGAGGCGGTGGCCTCACCATCCAGTCTTCGGGCCATCAGCACCCAGCACGTGGCCCAGAGAAGGAAGGACAGACAGGGTGCTGTGAGGCACAGCATGGTACAAACAACTGCCTGTCTCATTCACTCTGGCCTGTCTCTTCTCGCTCTTCTTTTCTTTCTCTCCTCTCAAGGGCCTTGTCTTTTTTCCCATCTTCCTGTGGCTCTTCTTGTTTTATTCCCATCTTCCCGTCTCCTCTTGTTCTCACTAGTGAGAACTATTTCCACTACTTCCTTCTCCAGTGTATTTTTTTCTCTCCTCTAATATATTTCCCTTAGTTGTAAACCATGCCCGTCCACAAAAACTTTGGCATACTTGCAAAAATACACAAAATTCTAATACTTTGGGGAAATTCCAGGAGGAAAAGTACAGATACAGTACATGAGCAAGACTAGCAAATATTGGATCTTTCCTCTCTCTTTGCATTACACCTGCAAGCCCCATCTTGTCAATTATCTACTTTTTCCCTCATTTTTTAAAAAGATTTTATTTATTTATTTGTCAGAGAGAGAGTGCACACAAGCAGGGGAAATGGCAGAGGGAGAGGGAGAAGCAGACTCCCCACTGAGCAAGGAGCATGATGTGGGACTTGATCCCAGGATTCTGGGATCATGACCTGAGCCGAAGGCAGACGCTTAACCGACTGAGCTACCCAGCGCCGCTCCCTCATTTTAAGCACACTATTCTCTACCTTCCTGTTTAGCCTTTCCTCCAGCATCCTTTCCCCCTCCTCTTTCCTCTTTGTTCTTCTCATCATTTTTATTACTCTCATTGGAGAACATTATTTCACAGTTAACTGAGTGTTCCATACCCTTCCCCTTCCAATACATACAAAATTTCACCGAATTCTATCCAGGAAACACATTCTTCACCCATCCTTTCCCCTCTCCTTAGCAAGCCTATAGCAGAAAATCCAGAACATATGTCTCAAATGAACGCCCTCCTAGGACAGAAGTAACACTGTACGTATCAAACTTTTTAGCCCGCCACAGGAAATCTCCAATACGGGTGTTGAAGACATCCACTGAAAATAGTTTCCAAGTCTATTCACGTATCCAAAAATATTTTATTTAAATTAAGTTTGAAAATTAACAAATTAATTTGGCCAAGATTTCATTTTAGAATTCACCCAAAGTTCAGTACTTTATGTCTCTTTATTTGCCTTGAAATCTGCACTAAATTCATTCTTGGTACAAGTACACTTTTAGAATATTTTCCATTTCTTGCTTTCCAATAAATGCATACTGAGCTATAACAAGAAGGAAAAGTCCTTTAACAGTCTAAATTGAGTTCATTTTTTATGCGCACTCTCCTTTTAAAAAATTTCTTCCTGCTTTCATTATTTGTAAGTCATTTGTTAATCTCAGTACCAAACAGGCCAAGACTCCAGGTCCTTTTCTGAAGTGAACTCCTCTTCCAAAAACATCATAAATGTGTTTTTCATGATGAATTACATGTAAACCAGCCAGCTCTACTCAAGAGCCAGGACCAACATGCAATTAGGCTGCAGAAATCTGATGTGCTCTTTCCACCTTTCCTGTTCCTCTCTGCATGGAAAAAGCAAGAAAGGAAAAATTTCCTGACCAGATGCCAAATGAGCCCTGAACTTGGGAGGTGTCCTGGGTGATGGGCAGGGGCCCCGCTCCCACTCGGCCTGGCCTCTCTGCACTGCTGTGGCACATTACTTCCGCTTTTCTAACTTTTCCACTTCTGAGCACCATCAATTATGCACTAGAATAACAGAGGCCTGGCAAGGCAGTGTAACATAAAGGCCGATTATGATGATTAATAATTTAAACACCTGCGTGCCATGTTCCTTTTACCACTGATAGGAGGCCAGGGGCATGTGATGCACGCCAAAGATTCAAATGCATCAAATGACCAGTGTGGAGAGAGCAGACAGTCCACTCACCAGTGAACCTTCCTGTTCACTGTCCACTGGGAGGAAAGGGGCAAAATAAACCCACTGCTCACAAAGGGACTCACACTTGGAAAAACGGATTAAGAATCGTAGAAGACACAGATCCTAACAAATGCCGTGTATTGTTGGCACTAGGTACAGCCCAGCAAGTGCAGGAAACAATGTTGGAGATGTCTGTGGCATCTTTCATCTTCCAGAGAAAGGTAAACAATGGCAAATATGAAGATTTTAAGAGAAAGGACACACTGTTTTCATGTAAAGTTACTCAAATTTGAATGAATTCAGAACTGGAGTGCTCTTTACCACAGAGTTTATACGTTTGATGGTAAAGTACAATTGGGAGCTAGCAGGAGATTAACAGATGTAGAGATTCCTGGTCTCACATCTTTTTTTAAAACTACCCTCACCATCTCTCAACTGTGATTCAGAAACTCTTCAAGTATCCTTATTATCCTTCTTTATTCTATTTTTTAAATTGTAATTTGAAAGTTCACAGCTGAGAAGAAACTGTTATATGTTCAAAAACTGTAAAGAAAACAAGTTGCCTCCCTCCCCACACTGCTCTGGGAAGCTCAAAACTCAGCAACGTTGCCAGGATCTGAACGCCAGAAGGACACTGTTCCTTATCCGCCACAGGCAAACGAAAACTGGGTCTTTAATGGTGTACACCTAAACAGACAAAGACAATTTCAATCTGAAAAAAAAAAAAAATCAGAAAACTACCAAAATATAATGCAACATTTTCATGCTTAAAAAGGGTCATAATAATCACAGTAGTCCATGCAAGAGTACAAGGATAAAGAGTAAAACTAGGTTCCAGTAAGGATGTTGATAAATCAAAAGCTAACCTTAAAATATATGAAATTCAGGAGAACAGCACTTAATTCATGTCAAATGATACTCAACTTCATTTTTGGAATGAGGCTCCCATTATCTAGAAATATTCCAAAATTAATCCTTAGTCTACATGAGAGCTAATATTACATTTCTAAATGCAAATTGACGAAAACTCTAGGGGGAAAAACCATTTTGAACTGTGGTTTCCAGAAGGCTTCAGGTTTAGTCATGTCAAATTAAAGGGGAGCAAAGCTTCTTAAAATAACATTCTTCTTAAATCACATCCATATGATTTAGCAAATTGATATGGCCAAAGTCAATAAATCATGATGCAGAGTTTTTATTTTAATGTATGAGTGCTTTTATTTTATTTTTTGCTTTGAGCCAACTCCTTATGATTTTTAGCCCAAAGTTGGACGTATATTCTTGTCTAGGCAAAGCAAGATATTGCTCACGTAATGGGTTCCTGCTTTTCAATGTCAACCGACCACCAGTGAAAGAAATCTTCCCCAATAGTTCAGCAGGGCACAGAGCTAGCTGCCTCTGGGGTTGCACCAACATGCGAGCCATTAACTGCCTTTCAGTGGGCAGTATTTGAATTCATAGATTTTCACCACCATTCAGTGTGTAAGTACTTCTTTTTTCTTAACCCCAGGGATTTCATTTGTGCTGACACATACCCAAGAAGCAATCTCCATGAAAGTATCCTTTTTTTTTTAAAGATTTCATTCATTTATCTGACAGAGAGAGAGAACAAGTAGGCAGAGACAGGCAGAGGGAGAGGGAGAAGCAGGCCGCCAGCTGAGCAGGGAGCCCGATGCGGGGCTCGATCCCAGGACCCTGGGATCATGACCTGAGCCAAAGGCAGACACTTAACCGGCTGAGCCACCCAGGCGCCCCGAAAGTATCCTTTTAAGGCAAGCATTTTGTGCACTCCTTAATGATGGGTGTTTAAGAGAAATGGTAATTATGATAGATTTTGAGCCTTAGGTAACAGCCTCACAGTGAGAGGGTTCACTACATTTAAGACCAAACTCCTCATTAAGAAATGTAGATGTATCAATTCAGTCCTGTGCAGACACAGACAGTGAAGTCCATGTTAGTAAAATCATTCATCCTTACGATGGATGGTCTCATGAGTGAGCCAACACTCCACAAGGTCATGCTAGTCCGCCCAGACTGTGAGCAAATGAAACTTCTTGGGGACAATTAAATGTAAGGGACATTGGTTGGAAATATTATTAAAAACATCAATGATTTGAATATCATTCCCCTTTTTCTTCCTTTTCCTCCCTATGACTTTAAAACTTTTTTTGCTTAAATGTGTCATGTAAGCTACCACATCAGATCATCTGCATGCTACAATTCTAAACATAGTTTCAGACGATAGCAATTCACATGCTCTTATCTAATACTAGTAATAAAACTACTACGAAAACACATTATACATATGTGTGTATATACTTTGTATATGTATTTCTGACCTAGAAGACTCTCTCAAAATACATTCCATTAACATTACTGTTAAATGAGGGGGGTAGGGGAATGAATCCTTGAACCAAGCTGTCACAATCTCAACCACTTTCCCACCCACACACATGGAAAAAAGTTTTCCTACCCAGCTTGCCTGCAGAGATGGCAAACAGCATTTAATTTTTCATGGTGCCCAAAGTATAAAGCATGTTCAAACTCCATACAAAGATATGCCTATCTCATCCTTTATAGATTAATAATCTGAAACTCTAAGTAACTTCAGAAAGCCAAGACAAGTTTCAACTAGGGGCACCTGGGTGGCTCAGTCATTAAGCGTCTGCCTTCAGCTCAGGTCATGATCCCAGGGTCCTGGGATGGAGCCCCGCATCGAGCTCTCTGCTCAGCGGGAAGCCTGCTTCTCCCTCTTCCCAATCCCCCTGCTTCTCCCTCTTCCCAATCCCCCTGCTTGTGTTCCCTCTCTCGCTGTCTCTCTCTCTGTCAAATAAATAAATAAAATCTTTAAAAACAAAAAAGACGAGGTCCAACCAAATGACATGTAAGTTTCATCCAGCACCTTCAAGTTGTTAATGAAATGGAAAATCTGAAATAAAGGATTTATCAAGTTTACTTCAAGATCCTTGTTTCAAGAAAAGTTTCTATATCAAATTACATTATTTATTACAGCTAAAATAACTTAGAAGCTTATCCAATTCTTGCTCCAGAGGGTAAGGTCATGTTCTCTAATATGGATGACATAAGCCGCGTATCTTGCAATGCACACCACTTCTATTAGAAAATTTAAAAGCCAAACCCCATGAAGACTATCTAGAAGGGAAAAAGTGAAACGTGGGCAAACACGGTCCCATAAAAATCAGCAGTGAAGGTTATAAGGTTCTGGCAGAGGAAGGGGCATGCTGATACTGATACAGGGCAATAAGAAAAGAGCATGAGAAGTATTTTATTTAGCATTTTATAAATATTTGAGAGCAAAGCAAGCATTTCTGGTTTAAATCAACCAGATTTTAAACTTTCTGGTTTTATAAGAACATCCTACTATAAATCTTTCTAAAATTCGCCTGCTTTTGTTTATTTTATTTTATTCAGGCCAGTAATGACCACGACAAATACCTAAATGCTGAACGAAGCAAAGATTCTATCCCCAAATTTTATGTGGGAGGCTTAAATTTCTTCTAAAAGCCAACGACAGTAAATTAGTTCCTTATTGGTCACTTTCTTTTTGTTAAACCATAACCAAAAAAACAAAACCTTTATGGTTCATAAAGGGAATCAAAAGTCTGGAAAAAAACAAAGTTATTGCCATATTCTCTCCAATCCTTAATCCACGCCCCAAAAAAGATTTCTGGTTAAAAGAAGTCTTTTCGATCTATAATATTTAGAATGACAAGAGAAGTCTTGTGACTCTATCCTGCTTCCAGCATCTGTCAAGAAAATCACAGACCTAACTCTCAATTCATGGGAGAATGCTAACAAGGGATGAATAATGCTTCAGAGGGAGAAAGCATATTATTAGAAAGGTTCAAGACCAAATATTCACAGTGCTGCAAAGCACTTTTTTTTTTTTTGCTTTTCAAATAAGAGCTATGGAATTAAAAAATACAGATGACAAGTTATTTTTAGTGGCTAATCCTCAAAATAGAAGAAAAATAAGGAGAGTAGGTGATATAGAATGAGATACATATAAATACACTTGCATGTGTGTATCTAGTTTAAAATTTTAAAGTCCCGAAGGAGAAAAAGACTAAGCTAACAGCTTACTTTTTTAGGTCATTTTTGCATGTCAACTACTTTTAATCATAAAACTGCCTTTATTAGCTCCAACTGTCCAACCTATACAACAAATCTTATCAAAGATATTCACTGTCGAAGCACAGACCCTACACTGCAGGTGTTAAGAAGCCAGCCTTCATTTGGAAAGTGTTTTTTTGAAAGCACAACGTGTTACTTTGGGGATTCAACACTCCCACTTTGCTCCAGCCCATATCCGCACAAACAGAATAACATGTTAAATAACATGCATAAATTGGGATTTTATGTATGGGATGTAATTTACGCTTTCTGGAATATGACTCCTTTGAAAATGGCAGGGGATGGGCTGCAGTATCTACCTGGTAAGTTTAATAATCTGACAAAGAGCTGTTTAAATAATAGTGGGAGCAGCTGCAGCGCAGGAACCGGGCAAAAACGAGTCTCTGGAACTGACCACCGGAGTTTATCATCCCAGCTCTGCCGCTGGCTAACCATGTACCCTCCATCAACATATTTAATCTAGGTCTTTGTTTCCTCCTCTGTAAAATGAAGATGGCAATAATACAACCGGCCTCATTATCCGAATTATATGACTTAACGTATGCACCCTGTTTGAAAAGAGACTGATGCAGGGTAAGGGCTATGGAAATGTTTTCTTATTCGAAGACTGCCATGCAGACTGTGAACACAGAGCTCAGCGAAGGGCCCGATCCGGCACCGTGCTGGCCAGTAGCGATACTTTTATTCTAGTGGCACAGATTCATAAGGGCAAACTTTACCGGTTATTAGTGCTTTTACAGACAGTGAACACATAAATAAACAAGCATCTCCCCTCACTGACTGATAATCAAAGAAATGTATATGAAAACAATGGCTCTTTCTTGTTTATTAAATGAGAGCCTTAAAAATAAAATACCTAGGTTCTGGTAAGAATATAATGAAACTATAAAGCAATCTGACATTATTACCAAGGATTATGCAATGTTTATGTTGTTTGACCCAATAATCCTACTTCTCTACCCTAGAGAAAAACCAAAACATGAAAGCTTTTTAAGCCGAAAAATCTGTTTGTTTATGTGTCATTTATACTACGAAAAAACCAGAAACAACGTATATGTCTGATAATAAGAAATAATAATTCAGTATTTTTAGGTAGTAAGCAGGTTTAGAATATGCCACATGTAACTAGATTTTTCCATATTGACCTGTCCATGATTATCCATATGTTAAGGTACTGACTCGGACCTAATGCCATTTCTTTAATCCAGCATTTCCCAGACATACTAATTGTACTAGTTAATATGTACTATTTCTCATTAAACTAGAGTGCCACAGAAGGGGGTAAAAAAATATTGGTTAAGTAAGTAATGGTTAATCTTCTTGATGAAAATGTACGCAGTCATTAACAAGGATAGCTTTCAGTACTATACTGGCTGTTTCCAGCAATAATGAGAAGACACTTATTATATAAGGTTAAGGGAAAAAGGGCTAGACTCAACCAATTAATTAACAGCCAAGCATATGAGAAAAGCTCACACGGAAATATCCCAACACGAGTTGTAGAATTATGTGTACATATTTCTATAACGCGATGCTACTTCTCTACTGAAAACGAGTTCATAATAAAAACGTGAAACAGCGGTATCAAGCCCATCTTCCTTCTTCCTGATTTAGGAGTGTAGTTTGTTTGTTTATCTGGTTGTTACTGTAATAAGGCCTGAGGGGAGAATCCTTACTGAAAGTGACCCGTAACAAGAAAGTAGAAAACAAACAGAGCGCTCACTCAGCTTCACCCGAGGAATACGTGGACGCAGCCAGCCCTGTCAATTTGAAAGAGGCTAATGAAACATTATCTGCAGGTGAGCGGACTGTCTCGCAGCATTACAACTCTGAGCTACAAATGATTTCCTAACCACAGAGGTAACCACTAGGCAGGTACTTTGAAAGACAAATGGGAACGCTGCCACACGCGAGGTCAATCACAAACCTCCCAGACAACCTGGCTGTCCCTTCTTCCCCAGGAGAAGACGACGTGCGGGAGCCCGTGGGCACACCTGAGTGAGCAACACCATAGTCCCTTTCTGAGTGTGAATCTCGGCAGCCTGCTATACATACCGATCTACATTTATGTATGCAAACTAAAGCGCACACATACTTTGAAAACTGTGATTTTCACTGTGTTGGAGAAAACGAATAAACAACAACTTCCAATCCTTGTAATTGCCCGAATGTGGTTAATTACCATTTCAGGCAATAGAACAAGATCGTGGTAGTCTACGAACTAGGGGGATAGAAAAACAAAACAAAACAAAAAGCTAATCAAGGATGGACAGTTCACTTTTACCTAAGAACTTTATTAATATATCAACTCCCAATGTTTCCTGGGATCATGATTTTATTTGATGCAATACATCCTATTCGGGGATTTTTTTTTTTCTTTTCCTTTTATGACCTAACAATGCATTTAGTTTTTAATTAAATTTTATTTTAAAGTATAGAGTATGTATAAAAGCCAAAGCAAGTGTGCAGCATCTGTTCACTGCATCTGCACTCACTACCACAAAAATTAACCTTAATCTAAGGAGGCACAAATGGGTTTTTATGCCATCAGGAGGCCCAAGTATTTAAAAATCAATGACTGTCCACCCAGACAAAGAACAGCTGTTTCTTAATATTGCAGCTCCACACTGAGCCCATGTTCAACCCCCAATGACTAGCCTACAACTGCCCACACTCTTGCTTTCCCCAGCTGATAAACTGACAGAGAAGGACACTATCTAAAAGCCACAAACTGGACTAAGTATACACAAGACAGAGTGGACCTGGCCTAGACAGACGGCATTTTGAGAGGCACCTTCTACTGTCAGCACTCAATACTTCAGTAAAATCCTACTCCATCTTGCTTCCTGTGTCCAGAAATCTACTTGAGACAATTTACCCACCTGCAGTAAAAAGGCCAAGGAATGTTGAGAGTAGTAGACCAATTCCCAATCCTCTAAAACAGGGGTTCTCTCCCTAGAACCCATGAGACTTTTAAAGACTGTCACATAATTAGGCAGTCATAACATTCTCTGAAATGAATGTGCTTTTACTTTCCTGAATGTTAGGGAGAAAGAAGGAAAATTAACCTGTGCAAAATATAAAAAGTAAACGAGGATGGGGGAGTGGCCACAGCTGTCCCTGGCACACGGGGCTTTTCTAGAAATCCTTTCAGGGATCACTTTAAACCCAGAATTCCATAGGAGAGAGGAGGAGGGAGAAAAATCTGAGAAATCATAGAAGACAGACCCGTGTTGTGTGTGACATCTAAAATGTCATTTTGCCTCCTACCTCCTCCACCTAAAAACAAAACACTAAATTAGACAATCTTGAGGAATATGACACCATCTTTATGCAGTTTTGCTGACTGGCTGGTAAAAAGACACATATTGGGATAAATGACTAGGTAATATAAGAAAACTACTAGGCAGCTTTCAAAAAGAATTAAGGAACAACAACACGTTTCTCTTCTAATGTGGAGGCACTCTGCACCACCTGACGTCCCATAGGCTCAGCTCTTAAATCATGCCTCAGGAGATCTAATGAATGAGGTCCTCTTGCCATCTTAGTGTCCCCACCCCACACCCCTCACCACACAGGTTCTGATAAGCCTTAGACCATATGACTTGAATGGTGGCATCCATGGCTGATCATAGACTCAGATCCAGTGATTTAAGGAGCACGAGTTAAGCGGGTTGAGAAATCATGGTAAGTACCCTCTCCTGACTACACAGAAATCCATCCCTCCACTTTCTTCCCAGTCTATCCTGAGGGGCCCATGGACTCCCCACTGCAGTGATCTTCTGTGCCCCTCGCGTCCTGGGGTAAAGGCTGGACACAACCATCTGGGCCCTGAAAGGGACCACAGTCCTTAGCCTGAATGGTGATTGTCTCCAGAAGCGTCTTTACTGCGTTTCAAGCATCAGGGCTTATTAAAAACCCCGAAGGGAAGTAATCCCTGAATGCCACTAAAAGATCTCCAGCTGCTACCGTTTATGAAGTAGGCTCGACAAGAGAGGCGGGAGGGAAAAAGGGAGGAACAGGAAGGACGGGAAGAGAGACGAATTTAGACAAGGGCAAGTTATCCAAACAGAGCCCCCATCAAAAAAGAGTCATGTTTTATCAGCTTAAGCTTTCCTGCCTCCTTTCCCAAAGGTATTTCCCGCCCTCAACTCTCATTAATTCTTCTTTATAGCTGTCTGCTTGCTTTAAAAAATAATAATAGTAAAAGCAGAACATGGCTAGACAAAGTCCGCAAGTGTGTGAAAATTAGAAAGACGAGCTAGATGAATTACCTGGAAACAGGACTGAATACGTCCTCCCTAAAAACCTGGGAAGAAAATGGTTTTTTCATGGAAAAGCATTAGAGGAGTTCTCAGTATCTGTCTCTCCCTTCTTCATTCTTTTGAAAAGGTCTTTTCATCTCATTAAGTTAAGCTGATTAATAAAAATTCAGCAGTTTGTCCATGGATCCTTTAGAAGTGGCGATACAAGCTGAAAGATGCAGGCGGAAGGTTTTTGTGCTGGAGACAATAAGGGGGATGACTTCTTAAATCCATCGTTGTCATCCTCCATTAGAGAGAAATAGTCACCTTGGCTCAGATTCATCAGAAAAACATAATATTGCTACTTGTTATCTCCAAGTAAACTTCAGAAAAAGTTTAGTGCTTACTTATAAATAAAAGGAGAGAAAAAGAAACATTTAGGAAAAAAGTACAATGAGAATATTTTGTTTCATTTCCAAGATTATTTACACAAATTAATGAACAAAACATAGCCTGTAGAAAAGGGTTCATTAAAGGGAAAAAGCAATGTCATCCAAAGAAATTTCATATGCAAATAGAAACTTGTACCTTTTGCTGTAAAGCAAAGCAAGCAGATAAACTTGGTTATTTGTTCATGAGTAACTGTTTATTTTGTCACCAAAAATATTTTTGTTTATTACCTAGTGAGTACCTAACCCACAGCAGAGGCTCAAGAGTTCATAAATGAATTCCCTCAACAAATTTTTAAAAACTGTTTAAAGATGAAAAAATTGCCAACTATATATATAACATCATGACCTGCAAACATTTTCAACTATGCAAGTATGAGGTAAATTCATCCAGGAAAAAAACTATAAAATTATGAAATGTCTATTACGTGACAAGCTCCACATAAGGGGATAGAAAGATGAGTAAATCTGCTCTGCAGGACTGGAAGCATTTTCTTCAGAAGCCACCTTTAACTTGCATTAACCCTAAACTGTTTGTCTTTTATCCAAAGCATTTTTCCCAGCTGACTAAAGTAAATTTATACTACCATTCACGAAATTTTGTTTAAAAATCCCCCGAAATGGCATTCACTATTCACATGTTAACAATGCTACCAAACTTCTCTAAAGTCTTTGTATATGTGTGACAGACAGTGTTCTCAGTGCCATCTTAACCAATGTGCCCACAATATATTGGACCCAGTTTTATAGTCAGCCTGGTTCTATCATTAAATTTGCCCTAAAATACCAGGCCAAATAAATACTTTTGCACTTCAAAAGGATTTGGGGGGAAATTTCTCTATTTTACTCATATGATGTGGACATTGCACATACTTACTTAGTCATCAAGTCTTTACAGCATAACCCCCAAATATTTCAAAGTGTTAGGCATTTTTAAAGATGTAATTCTTGATTTGAAGACTGCTAAAACAAACGCAATAAGCAACATTAAAGGCTCATCCTACAACTTTGACCAAATCAGCTATTTAGCTATTAATGTTTTCTCTACATAAATCTGGAGGATTCAGTACATCAAAAAAACCAAACTCATCTGACCACACATTCTCTGTGGCCGAAAGCCTATCAGCTGCTTTGCCATCATCAATCCATCTCTTCAAATATCTAGGAGGCTGAGATCAAATAATCAGCTGAGAAAAACAAGGAATAAGGATCTATTTACACTTCTACTGTGAAGAATAATCATAGGTTAGCTGTGGCTTACAATTACCAAATAAAAAATGGATTAGCTAAAGCAGAGCTCCTTTTTGTGAAATGAAAGGTGAGCAGAATCTAAACTGATATTATATGCTTAATGGCATCATCATTCTCCTATTTTAAAAATTCTACAAAGGGCCTACTATGTGTCAAGCACGCTAACTATAGTCAACACAGATTAAGAAGCTGTGACCCTGACACCAAAGTCATTAGTGAGGTGAGACAGTTATTACTGAAGGATACCACAGGGTAATGGGGAGAGGACACTAAACATGGTGGTGCTAAGTCTTCCTTTTACAAAATCTACTTGAGTTCCTAGGTGTCCCTGAAAACAGAAAGGAAGGGTCACGCACATTCCACTCACGCTGTGTATGTCATTTTGAAAGAGGTAGCTGTTGAGAGAACAGGAAAACGACTGCTTCTGAAAAATAAAGTATTCACTTGAGGGGTGGTGGGTGGGGAATATTGTTACTTACTGCCAGTGGGTACTGTTACTGAACATGGTTCTTAAGATGGAATTTCCTTGATTCCAAAGAAATGTGAAAAAAATCTTAGTGAAAAAGCTTCATCATGTAGGATTTTGGGTGCATGTAAAGTATACACGTTGGAAATCAGTTCTCCAAGTTCTTCCAAACATAGTGATTTTATTATATAAATTCCACTGAAATGGGGATTTTTAAACATTACTACCAGCACGTTGTAGGCAGCTAATAAGCATGTTTAAGTTAAATATATATATGATAGCTATAATATGCATAATAAGAGCCCATAATAGAAATTAGTTTTTTTTTTTTCCAAAATAGGATCTTTGTGATGTTATTATTCTGGTAACAACGTGTTAAATACAAGCAAATGATATAGCAGATAAGATAATTAGCAGGACGGATAAAATGCAGTTTATGTATGTATTTAAATAAAAATTATCTGTTTTGCATATTAACTGACACGTTTCTAACTTATGCAATTCTGGACACTTGGGAAACAGACAAACTTCTCAGTGTAAATGTACAGCTACTACAAATACACTTTCTTCAGCATCTCACAATTGTGTCATAGGTACAACTGTCTATAAGGGGTTAATATAACTCAAAATTCATAAAAAAGGAACAGAATTTAAAACACAGTCCAATAATTAGCACAGTCCGATAATTATTTTAAGAATGTACTTCAATAAACGTGACTATATTGTTAACTAGAAATAAATATCAGCAATATAAATCTACTTTAATACTAATTTTGATAATTGAAAATCAGAGATTACAAAAGTATAAGCTGATATAAAAAAACAGATTCTACAAAAGTTAAACGTAGATTCTTAAATTTAGTCAGACTGCTTTTATTAGTGAACGAGGAAGTGGAAAGCATTAAGCTCACGTTCAACAAATTACTAGATGCCGAAACACACCGGCAAACCCACATCCCACTGTCGGGAACAGCAGCTGCTCACTGATCAATCTCCTTGGATGAGAACAAGACCTCACCTCTAAGAGGACACATCTTCGTGCTCTGTGACTGTGATGAGTCCGCTGGAAACCCACAGTGCCACAGGAAACGGGGTGAATCCAGTCCAATCGACCCATGAAACTGATTAAGAATAATTTGACTAGAAACTGCTGAGAAAATAGACCCTGAAGTGGGTCAGGCGTTTCAAAATAAATGAGACAATTTTTTCTCTGTAAGCAGGTCTGTCCAAAGCAAGGAGACCACAGAACAGGTGAGTTAGGTGATAATTACTTATTACTATTTATTTACCTATCTCTACATTTACCATCGTCTTGATGTAAATGCACTTAATAACTTACTTAAAAATTTAATTGATTTTTCTGACTGAATCATTCTTGCTTGGGTAGTCAACTGGCATCTTAAAACTCATTTCAAAGATTCAGTGTGTCTTGTCCACTTAGGTTTACAATGATTATTAAAGTAATTTTTGAAATGTTCACTTCATATTACAGAGTCTACCATGAAGATATTATTTTTAATAATCATATAAAAAATAAATATGCAGGGGCACCTGGGTGGCTCAGTACGTTTAGGGTGTCTGCCTTCGGATCAGGTCATGATCCCAGGATCCTGGGATCAAGCTCCCCATCCGGGGGCTTCTCCCTCTCTCTCTGCCCCTCCCCCTGATTGTGCTCGCTCTCTTTCTCTCTCAAATGATAAATAAAATCTTAAAAAAATAAATATGCAAAATTAGACTAGCTTTATCAAAAAAACAAAGGATTGTGACAGTGGAGTAGTATTTATATAACTTATGATAAAGATTTATATTATATAATTGTATGCTGTGTTCTAATACTTACATATTTACCCAGTTTTCTAAAGACTTCCCTATTCTACTTCCTATCTCCCCCCAAAGGCAAAGGAAAAACAAATGAAAACCAGTTTAAGTACATCAACTTATGGTAAATCTTATAGCTGTGAACTAAAAAAAAAAATTATACTATGTTTTTCTTTCTCTTATGAAACAGGCTTTTTTTTTTTTTTAACTCTTCTGAATTTTTAGAACCAAACTAAATTGGGAGTTTAATCAGATACAATTCAGTAAGATTTCCCTGTGTTAAATTTTAGGATTGGACTCATCAACTTGGATGAGAGTGGCTGGCTAGTTTGGGTAGTTGGATACATGCCATATGTTATTTCTCTTACTGATTCACTGTAACATCAGTGTGGTTTTCCATGAATCCTTAAAATAATGTTTAGAAATAACAGGAAAAAAAAAAGTCTTAAAAATGCCTTTTTAAAAAGTGTTTGAAGGTAAAAAAGCAAAATAATCTGTGTGTTCTCGTCAAAAGTTTATACATGTTATAGGTACATATGTATTAGTTCCACTGTGCTTGTAAAAAATGGAGACAGGATAGGGAATAAATTATGTTTTAACTAAGGAATTTGGAGACCAAAAAAGATTCATGAAAAGTTGAAAATGACCTCCCAGAGGACAACAGTCCTCTCATTTCACAGATGAGGAAACTCAACTTGACCAAGGTTAAGTAACTCGCCCAAGGTCAAACAGTTAAGTAGTGTCAAAACCTTGACACATCTCAGATCTTCCGAATCAGATGTTCTAGCCTAAGAGATCAACTAATTCAATCACCTTGTTGTAAAGATGAAAAACAGAGTCCCAGAGCATTCGGTGATTTGCTTAAGGTCAAACATCTAGTTGGTAGAAAAGAAAAAGTGACATCCACATCACCTGACTCCAGGCCTTGGTGGGTTTTGTTTTTTGCTTTTTGTTTAAGATATCGCTTCATCTGTCAAACTGACAAAATCAGAAAGAAGAATTTTCACACAATTAACACATGAGTTCAGCTAGGTTACCAAAACATTTGGCGATAGGCAGGCAAGAAAATGAAATGAATTAAGGAAACCTATGGGCAGACAATATGTTTTATAGGTTAATACTCAAATGATTAATTCTCCAAATTAATTAATCAGAACAACAATAATAATGAAAATCATACCTAGATTTCACTGCGGGAATATTATGAACCAGGCATTTTACATATGTTTACTTCCTCACCGAATCACCACAAATTATACATCCTCCCTATTTTACACAAGGGCAAACTGAGGGTTAGAGAAGAGAGTTGGCATTTGAACCCAGGTCACCCCAACTCCACAGTCAATGCTCTCTCCTTGCCATACTTCTGTATCATTATAAAATTCTTTTGTACATAAAAAGATAATGAAAAAATACAGAAATTCATTCAAAAGCATTACTAGTTAACATTTTACTAACCACATACTCTGTGCCAGGCACCATCCTAATTTAACACCTCATTTAATCATCACAATAAGTCTACCAGATAAATACATTATTAGTCTCATTTACAGAGGAGGAAGATGAAGCAGGGAAAGGTTAAGAAACTTCTCCAGGACCTCAGGCGGCATCTAGTAAGTGGAGAAGCTTAGAACCATACCCAGAACCTGCCTCAGACTCTTAACCATCATGGGCCAGCTCTTGTGTACAGTGTTTCTTCAGGTACACCTAATCCCTGACCTCAAGAATCCTATGAGCGAGCGAAGGCAACAGAACAGAGACAAAATTGCAGACGGCGTACACAAACTACACTATTATCCACATACCAACATACAAACATTCATATCCACATTCATACAAACAACTAAAGTGGAAGAAGGGGTGGCAACTTCCACCACAGAGGCACAAAGGGTTGTGCACGAGGGATGGATCACCTAACATGTCCAGGCACACATTTCAACTCAAAGACCCGGGTTAGTCTAACAAAGCAGATGTCCGTAATGGATAAGGTGCCAAAACTCTTTCTTTCCCCTGCATGTTGTTCTTCTGGAGATTAGGTGGGAACCTGATCTACCCACATCCTATCAGGAGACTTTTGTCTTTGAAACTAATCAGGAATAATTTACTGGCTGTTAAGCTATATAGGGCAAAACCTCCTGTGATGGAAGGAAGCAACAGGAAGGGAAATGAGATGGGGGGCGGGGGGGATGGATCTGGAACACAAAAGAACATAGAGTCAATTCAAGCATTCATATTCTGCTTCCTATAGCTTAAAAAACACTTATTTCTTGCTGAAGATGTGTTTACTATGAAGTAGGCAAAGCTGCATTTAAAATTTTTAAAATAAACCCATATTGTTACTATGTAAACCAAAACTGACTGAAAGAGCAGAAATTTAGATTAAATATAGGCAAAAATTTCCTGACCATATGATTGTTAAACTCTGAAACTTTTATTCAAGGAATATTCAGAATTTCTTGTGAAATCCTTTAAAAATAGCTCTGTCCCTTGGCCAGCCCTCAGAAATCAAGCGTACCTGAATGCTGAGGAGGAGGGCCAGCTGACGTGTGAGCGGCCTGGCAGTTGGATTATTCTTCCCATACAATACACACGGTATATACATGAGGCCTCACCATTAGCTCCAAAAACCCAGTCCACAAAACATTTAACCTCTGGCTGTACAGATTACCTGGTATGAGTGCAAGTTGTGGTCTGCTACCTCTCAGTTCATTAAAACGCTCAACAAGAAGGAATGTAAGTGTGCATTTTTAATCCTCTTTTCAAATCAGTATACACATAGTCCTCCATCATTCTCCTCCACTGTGCCTCCTTGGAAATTTGGCCCCAACATCACCTTTTAACATTTTGCTGAGTTCTGTTAGACAAAGTGTGTCACTCCACACAGCCCGCCTGAGGGGTCACAGGCCACTTCCTGGCCAAGTTCAAAGCATCTAAAACTCAGTTTTCTCATCTGTAAAACAACGATCATTGTAATGCCTCCCTCATAAACGCTGTTGTCAGGATTAAATAAATGATAATGAATGTGAAGTCGGTAATGGTATACATTAAGTGCTCAATGAATAGAAGCTATTCAGGAAGGCTTCCATTTCTAGAGGGGCACACACAGTTCTTCTGTGGCCTATAAAAGCAAAAGTGAATCCCTCCTACTCACCTCCGAATAGCCACCAAGGTGCTATTTAGGGGTTTGGAAAATCTTATTCAAAGAGCCATTCAGGGTCTTCATAGGCCTCTCAGAAGCTTGGGAAGAGAGGTGGGCAGAGCCCCAGATCCCAAGCTTTCCTAAGTATAACCTGCTACTTTATTGGATGGTTTTTCCTTTTCTTTCTTTCTTTCTTTTTCTGTTTTACATAATAGGTTTCTGCTAATGATTTTTATGACCAATGTTTTTTTGGTTAAAAAAGAAGTTTGGAAACAACTGCTCAGTCCATAAATCAGTGAAACAACTCAGATACAATAGCACACCCCCAAGTTCTGTCTGGAAATATTAAAATTGTCCTAATTTTTACCACCTTACCATCTAACCACTTACAAAACAAGCCTAATTGGAAGAACATAAGCATTTCCAGTATTCAGTACTATTTACAAAGCAATTAAACCGTGGCTAAGATACACAACAGTGCAGTACAATTAGAATACATATGGGAACCCTGTTAATTCATCCACTATAAAGAGCAATTCATCAGAATGACCCTACCCCTTGATATTAGAAACCCAGCCTCACAGTGACACCTTACAACATGGCTAACCCACCTTTCTGTCTCAGATACTTCCCCAGATCCCCTTCACTCTGAATAAACTACTTTCGGGGTATCCCCCAAATCCATGTACACAGTTATAGCCAGCAGGTCTTTAGTCCAGTTGCTATGGATCTCTGTAATATTCCTCTATTACTTCTCCCCCATCTCTATTAAAATGATAACCATCATCCAAAGACTAAATTATTATTTTAGGAAGTAGTTCCTTTTACCCCTGAACAGATGTTCTTTCTCTCTGTCCACAGCATTCCATGCTTTATTGTGACATTATTTGTTTTGTTGTTCATTATTAGTACCCTGAGTGAAGCAGAACATTTTGATCACTGCCTTGACAATTAATGAATTTTTCTAATTGTCTTGGCATTTGCCTGCATGTGGTCTTTAGCACTGACATGTTCACATCAAATATCACAGAAGACCAGGCATTTAAGATGAAGGGGTGCTTACAATATCAGTCAAAATGAGTAACAATTCAAATACACTGTTGGTTTTACTGTATATTTATTAAAAATCACTTTGCAGTCAGGACACATGAGGATTTCTTTTTAAGGATGTTTACTTTTCCAGTTAGTAAATGTACTGGGGTGGTTTTCACTAAAACATAAGTCAGCCAGCTGTTTGGGTTCTTGAATTGAATGGTAAAAATACAGGCAGCTTTTACTCAAAGTACTCCACTTTAAACAAGGGAATCTGTTCCATATTTAAATGATTTAACTTTCCTTGCTCAAAAAAAAAAAAAAAGTAAAAAATTTTCATATAATAAGAACATCCCCTCTTCGGAACTTCAGAACTTTCATTTCAGATGGCATATGGTTCCCCCGCACCCATCCGATACCCCGGGGATGCCGAAGCACTTAGGAGACCCAAGAGAGTGTGTAATCTGACATGACAGCTGAAGGAAAAAAGGCTGACAGAGGCCTCAGAACAGGTATCAGGGAGGGAGAAGGATTCTTCTGGAATCCAGGTTTACCCCTCATCTTTCTTTCAAGTCCACCAGAATGCGACATTTCATTTGCCCTTGAGAAGACCCCATCACTGGCAGGAGGGTTTCACTCAGAGATGGGAGGATGGACCCACCAAGACCAACAGCTTCATGTACTGTAAGCTTCTCCGAAACAGACAGGGCAGAGAGTGCTTCTGCACTTCAGTCTCTCAAATTCTCTGTAACCCAGCATAAGCTCTGCCGGCTTTGTAGTCGGCTTCCCTTTCCTCCATCGGGTGCATTTACGAGTTCAGCTGTGGGCCCGCTTAATTTCCCTCCGCAGCCTTTCTTCTCCTCCTAACACATGCGCCCTTGAGCCTGGCTCTGGGGTGCTGACCAAGGAGGAACAATGGGAGGCTTTGAGCAGACCTCAGCTCCAGGCCCAGTCAATATTTACTTCCGTTTTAAAGCTCCTTCCAAGCAGAACTCAACAGTGGGGGGGTCCCCGGAGGTTTCTAGATTTTATTTTAACACAGGGGCAAGGGGTAGTGCAGTTGGTAGAGACAGAGTAAACAGATTACTGTCCAAACCACTTTCTCAGAGAAAATAAGGGAGGCTGTTCCACAAAACAGGTTAAACTTTCAATACTAATTAGCAATTTATAACAAGAAAAACCAATCGTCTTCCAACACTGATTACTGCGGTCTTAAAACTTCGTATCAGGCTGAAGTGCAAATCCACTTAATGTGACCCCTGTATATCTTGTGAGCAGGGGTCTGATCTTATCAAGCACCCAAAGCTTGCCAATATTTGCCTACTCTGCCTGGAGCGGCAATGCAAGGACCCCACGTGGTTAGTCCATATTCCTTGACTGACTTCCAAACCAGATCTTATGTATACTACCAATCCAAGTGTGTTCTAAAATGAAGTTGTGATTCTCAAACACTGTGAACTAAGAGTATGCTAAGGTAAATACCATATGATATTTACATAGAATAAGTACATGTGTCTGCTATCTGGGCTATATCGGGAAGGCTGGCCTTTGCCTTTGAAAAGAGTAACTGGAAAAAAAAAAAAAAAGTCCATCTCCCCAACTAGTGAAAGTGGCTTACTACAGGATGGCAGGGGGAAGATGGGTAGGAAGGGTAGACAGTTGGCTGTAATACTCCATCACAGTCAAAGGAGTTTGCCGGTGGATTTACATTGCCTTTTGTTGAGATAAATGTAGAGATACTCACATAATTAAAAATAGAACTATTTAACTGTAAATAGTTTTATATTTGCCCAGTTGACTTAATTAAAAAAAAAAAAAAGTCAACTGTAATAAAACTAACCCGAAGTGACAGTGGTGAGATTTTACTAAAATGATTAAGGCCATATAAAATTACTAAAAATTCCAGTTAGATACCTGAGGAAAGAAATTCATAGTTGTCTGCTATAACCAATTATAAAGCTCATTATTCCATTCAAATAAAAAAGTCATCACCATCGTCTATATTCTATGCATGTAAAATACATTGACATAATTTGGCATTTCACAAAGAGAATAAAGAAAATTCATATCACCCCTCCTCCAAAAAATATGAGGTAAAAGGTTAGGCATACTAGGATTGGCTTGTTCAGTTATGTTTGTCTAAATTCATCAAATGCACGGGAATATGTTCAGCTCTAATCTTTACTACATTATTTACTGTATTAATAAAAACTAAATAATTAAAATGCAACTCAATTCAATCATTTCAACATCTTAAGGAATTACTGGATTGCCATACACTCAATTTGATCAATCAGCATGCTCTCGTGGAAAGAATATACTGAGCCAACCTAGCTAAGATGAAGTCTCTGGCTGATATTTTTGAACTGGTATATAAGAGTATAAGGAATTTTTTTTCAATAATACAAAGTGTCAATCAGTAAGTCATCAAAATTTAAACTTCTTGAGTACCCTTTTGCCAAGAAAGGAAGCCTAGAACAAGAGAGGGATTGTAACCATTAATCATTCATCAGACACCGAATCCAAGTAACACAAAATTACGAAGTTTTACACTTGAAATAAACACACAGCAAGCTCATTCCCTTGATAAATCTTAACTTCCAATTTAGGGAGGACAAAAGAAATCTGCTTTTCTATAAAATGATGCAAGAGTAACAAAGGTCAATCTAACATTCTAGTGAGCACAGCAATTCTAAGTATCAGAACACTGAACTTCTAAGGAAAACCAGTTGTGCAGTTATCAGTGCTCTTGCAAATAATTTGTTATTCAATATTTTTACTTTTATTGCTACTTGCCAAGTGCTGCCCTCATTGTCACTAAATCTCTGGGTACAGCACATAGATCATTGATAATTTTCCTTACAAATTACTATTTTTGGTTTTTTTTTTTTGGTCTAAGTGAGGTTTATATCTTCAGGAGTAAAACAACATTATAAAATAATCGTGTAAGTATATGATTGCAATTTTAAAACAAGTAACAGGCACATTTGCTATTCTCCTAAATAACTATAAACACATGAAGTAAAACCTGCTTTGAATAACCACCAGACAATTCTACAGAAAAGTGGCCCTTTGACAGTAATGGGTTACTCAGGTTTCAATGCATTAAAATATGTGTTCCTTGACAAATTCTGTTTCCTTTCTCAGCTAGATGCTGTTGTGATCTATTTATGTTCCTAACATCAGTGCGTGTATAATTAATACGTACTAAGTTTAAAAGCAGTCGATAACAGGAGTTGTTTAAGCACAGAGGCGTCAAGAGGCTAAACCCTGTTCTTCTGGCAGCAGGATTCAGAAGAATCCAAGGATCCCAGGGATAGCCAGGCTGCCTGCAAGGAACAGCCCCTGACAGGAATTGATCTGTTTCAACAAGTTCCTCATTGGAAATACAAGCATTCTCCAAGAGGGTGTCAGTATTCATTAATTTCTCCTTTGAGATGGAGATATCTCATTATACCTGTGAAGTCCAAAGCAGAATATTAGGGTTTTAAAAGTCAAGAAGAAGCAACACAGAAGAGACAGAGAGGAGACGAGAGGGTATTAAAAATAAACTTGACCAATGTTACAAAGGAGATCCAAAATTCCTTCCCGGGAAGAAGGGCCTGGCAGACCTGCCTCTCACGTGTCATTATCTGGACATCATTACCCTTGTAGAAATCACAAGATAAAGCCTAAAACATAAAATACAACTCAACCTATCTTTAAAATAGTCAACTCTACCATGATGCTCTGAAATGAAGTTTTGATTTGTGCTTTCTATGCAACATACAAGAATGTACAGAATTATAAAGATGCACCAGTACAATGTGAGGTGGCCTCTTCAATCTCTACTCTTTTTATTACTCCATTTTCAAAGTCCTGTCACAGATGTACTTTCCTTTAAATTTTCACAAATCTGAGTGAGACATTATTTTTATTATGCCCATTTATTGATTAGGGTGAAGAAACTAAGACTCAGCTTCATCACTATGAATGGCATACTTAGGAATCAACTAGAGCTGAAATTTAGCCAGATCTGAAATACAACCAACAAAATGTTTACAAAGGCAACTTAAAAATCTAATCTGATGGTAGGTTTTTAAATATCTCACTCTCTGAGCTCTTGCCTATACAACACCACCCAAACCCACTTAAAGCCATGTTCACAACAGCTGCTATTATAAAAACTCAAAACAAAAAAAGTACATGAACTCATTGCTTTTATTTTATGCAGTCAAAACAGTCTATAAATGTATACATATCAGTGTTCCTAAGAACTTGATTACAGCCTATTAATCTGATGACAAATCACTGTTAATGAGTTAAATAAAAACTATTTAATGTACTTATTTCCTCCCTTTTCTAAAATGAAGGTCAACACACAATAATTAGAACTATTCAACATCTTCTACTTCACCTGAGCATGGCGATGAGCACAAATCTTAGGTGTATCCACTCATTTTGAACAAAACCATTCTTTAGAGATATGCAAATGACTTCATTTTAATCAATGAAGATATCCTATTTCTAAATGTAATAATCTTCTAAGCACATAGTATACTTCACTTTTAGGAACCACGTAAGTTCACACATAATCACAGAAGATTCTCAAATTCCTGTGTCAGTGAGAATCATAAAACTAGAAACTAAGCAGATGTCATTTCAAAGTCATTATCTCTGAATGCTTACTTATATGGTGAGCATAAGAATAAACCTACAAAAAAACCTCTGAACGTTAACGTCCTTATTTACTGTTCGTAATAAGAGTCATAGTTCTTATAAAATGCTACCCAGTGTTTTAATTAAATCCATTTTGTCAAGGATTTAAAAATGAAAAGATTTGTTTCTGTTTGATAATTATAAAAAATGTTGGCAAAAACTGTTATAAAAATAAAAGGATACCTGAATTAAGAGGGCTCACCATCCTTTCCCTCTTTTTTTTTTTTTTTAAAGATTTTATTTATTTACTTGAGAGAGAGAATGAGAGAGCGAGAGCACATGAGAGGGGGGAGGGTCAGAGGGAGAAGCAGACTCCCTGCCGACAGGGAGCCCGATGCGGGACTCGATCCCGGGACTCCAGGATCATGACCTGAGCCGGAGGCAGTCGCTTAACCAACTGAGCCACCCAGGCACCCCTTTCCCTCTTTTTTTGTTTTTATTAAAATATAGCTGATTTACAGTACAAACAGCTCCATCTTTCTTTTTACAATTGTTCCATAGAGGTAATTTTGGTTAAGTAAGTCAACTCACTGATGCTTTCAAAGACTTTAAAGTTCACTTAGGAGATTAGTAATATTGTATTTATACACACAGAGTGAAGAACAAAAAGGGTAAGGAGGCAGAGTAATCTGAATGTAACAGGTTCCATCCTTTATTTGTTAATACAAGCATCCCATGATATTTGTTCTGCACATCAAATGATATAGACTGAAAAACGTGGAAGCGTATTTACAGACTTTATATTACCTGGACTGTGGAGGAACAAAGATTTCCCACAAAGGACACTAGAATCAGAGAATTTTAGAGCAGGAATGAATTTCCCCCCAAGTCTCTTATAACTCCGTTGGAAGCGTAGGCTCCCGTCAGAGCCACCCACAACACACCCAGCCAGTAGAAGCAGACACACTATTAGTCATCTTCTCTGCTGAATGTAAAATGAACATTTGGGGTTCATTTAAGCATTCCAATTTAAATGGGAAAGTGTTAAAAATCTGTTTTTGAGGTGTAATTCTGGCACTGCCACATAAAATACATCTGGGGAGGGTTTGCAAATAAATACCCTGAGACATTTATGACAGGATCCTCCTAAAACTTTTTGGACCAAGGCAGTATTTTCACTCCAATAGAATCTGTCTAAGCAAAACTTACAACAAAATCCCTGGCCTATTACTTTTGTTCGTGGTGGATTTTTAATGACGCATACACCTCAATAGGAAAAGCTATTTGATTTGAGATTTGGGGGAAAGTGCTAAAAAGGAAGACTACTAGGTCTTAAGACAAATCACTTTCCCTTGTGCAAATACTAAGCCATTTTAGAAATTATAGAACTATATAGGAAGTTTAGGGCAAATACAACCAAGAGTCCTTGATGAGGAGCCGGAAATAATCTCTCTCCCCACTGACTTACCTAGAAACTTGCTACCCAAACTGTGGTGCACAGGCCAACTGCATCATATAACCTGGAGCTTGTTAGAAATGCACACTAGCAGGGCCCTGTCCCAGATCCGCTGAATTAAAACCTGTATTTCAGCAAGACCTCCAGAGGATCTGCATGCAATTAGACTGTGAGAAGCAGTGATCTAGAAATTGCTAACCGAATGCTTCATGCAGGGATGCTGTTTATACTGTTTACTGTGATATCTCCAGTACAAGAACAATACCTGGACCACAGTGGACACTCAATAAATATTTGCTGAATAAATCCATGTGTGAACATCTCTTATAGTACTATCTACTCTGTGTATAAAATTGTTGTAACTGCACAAAACTGCAAGTTCCCTCGGTACAGATGCTATCATCATCTCTGAAGCAGCTGTGGGCCTCACAGTGCTTGTATGTATCACTCAATAGATATTTCATCAATTGTCACTTCTAGATATTCAATACAGGAATATATTATTATGCTTAGATATTAGCTGTAATATTGCTTTAATGTGAAAACTTTGGAAAAATAAGTTAAAATCAATATATAATTCCTAAATTCACCCATTTGGCTTTGATTTTAAGTATACTACAGAGAATTCACCCAAGGAATCAAGACAGTAACGGAAAACATTATCTAAGGCCAAGTCCCAATTCCACATAGTACCAGAGAACAGGGATGGCACGGATGATTGAAATCCAAAATTGATTCCAAAACCTCATGTTATTCAATAGCCTCAAAGTCTTTTCTTACCAAATCTCACACCAAAGCTGACCTAAGTTTCAGAAATGTCATTTTTTAGTTTTATTTTCTTTCTCAAATCCACCCACCAATCGCACAGGCCCAGGAATAGTAAAATGGCCAAAGCCATCAAAAGGGAAAGACTGTGATAGAGAGATCTACATAATAAACAAACTAGGTAATTAGTTCTCAAATAACCAGATATCAACACAAAAATCTAGAGCTAGGAATTAACAATTTATAAAAGAGGTAACTGTAAGAAATAATCAGATACATTAACAGCATCTATAAATGTATCGATAACAAGACCATTCCAAAGTAAAACTCAAAATAATGAGGTATTCAGAGTCAAAATTACCGCTGGTTCTCTCAGTCCATATAATAAGGGAGGGATACCAAAGTAAGGACTCACTTCCTAATAAAGAACTGCTTTGTTTCTTTTTAATTAACTGAATCAGATGGTCTTTTATGCCTTTTTGTTTTGTTTCCGGGAACACAAGAGTTTCAAGTTGGGTCATCCGATATGTCTGACCCCATACGTATATATTCATATGGAATATCCTATATATGTATACACACCCCACCCAACACACACACTTTGTCATGTTTTTGTTTTCCCAAGAGTATAGTTGACAATGGTGATAGCTGAGTGTGTAATTAGTTTTCATTGTTCCCCTGACAGCTATAGTTCCATACAAGTCCCTTTTCTTTTGATGTTGTAAATGCTATGGAAAAAATACACTAATAACAGGCATTTCATTATGGGTCCAGCAACCATAATGGGAACATTGCCAGAAGAGAAGGGAACCTCTGGAACAGCAAAAACATATATTTGCAGGGGAGGAAAAAAGGTTAGTTCTTCAGTTACAGTAATTCTCAAAACACTGATGACAGGCATAGGATGAAAAAATTTTGAATTTTTCCCTGAGTCTCTACTGACAATAAAGTAGGTATAAAATGCTCTATGGATCCTAAAGCCAAGAATACTACTGTATCTGTGCTAAAATATTAACAAGAATAAAGGCATTGTTTATTAATAAGGGAAATACTCTTTAGAATAGCTTGTTATGATACGATCAGTGAAGAGTACAAGGACGCAGTTTCAAATTTTGCTTTTTGCTTTGCTTTTCATGGAATTAAATCAGCACTTGTGAAATCAAATATCTGGGTGCTCCATTCCCTGAGGCTTACTTTAATTTGTTTTATACAGTATTTAAAATAAAGCATCCCCCCGAGTTGCTGTCATGGCAGACACCAGATCTGTCACTGAGGTCCTTTCTCGCCTGATTAATTAGTAATTGGGAGACACATTTTGGCAGCTTTCATTTCCCTGTTATTTTCTCTAGTTTGACACAAAACCCTGTCAAAAGCACCACGATTTGAACTGTACCCTTCTTTGTGCTGGGTCACTAAATTTTAATAAATGGAGCCCCCGCCAGAAAACTACCGAAATAGGCATAAAAGTTTATTGAAGCAGGAGCAGTAAACAAATATACGAAGAAAACACTGAATGCCACGGTATCCAAAACATTAATGGTCTGTCTGAACCCAAGGGTTATTGGCAAGATTGCAGGACAGAAACTAAAAGAAAGGGCCTTTAATAAAACCAGCGCTTTCATCTGTCTTTAAAATATAGATATTAGTTAAATAAAGCAGACAAACGCTTGGGTGCAGCAGACCATACATCTGCGCCTCCTCCATTATCCCAGCCCGACGAATGAATTTATTGGGAGGCAAAGATTGATAGTGGCTGCAGGAATACAGAACCCATCCAGAAGTCACAAAAGCTCTGTCTGAGCCAAACAAAGAAACATTTTTCATAAAAGGTAAGGTGAGGAACTTAAAAGTGAAGCTAAAAAGACTGATAGTTCAGAGACCTGCAAATAGCTACAGAATCAGTTTCAGGTTCTCCATCTCAAAGTGTCAGTCGCTTCCAAAAAGCATCCCGCTACTAGGGTGGCTCAGGACACTTGTGTGCCATGGCATCGGCCATGCTGTGTGGGTCAGAGGTCACAGCTTCCACATTCCGACATCTGTCTGTATTTTCTTGCCCTGAAACAATAGAAGGGGAACGAGGCTCATTTGCTCCCACTTTGTTTAACCTAATTGTTAAACACAAAGGACCATTTCCCCATATTCAGAATTAGTCTTCCTTTTCTTTCTATTCCCATTTGTTTCCATAAAATTAAGTACTATAAAAAAACCTAACCAAGAGGTTAAGCCCCCCCAACACACACATTATTAAAGTTCGGTAAATGTGACAAAGCCGTATGTCCCACGGGTGTCTGTGGAACATGAGACACCAAGTATCATGTCTACCACCATCAAAATCCAGATCACAATTTGCACTATAATTATCCAACCAAAATAAGCCATGCCTTGATTTTATTCAAACCATAAAACTGCATTTTAACATGACAAAGGAGTTTCCTAATATGTATTTTCACAACACAAAGCAAGAGCTAGTTGTTAACTATAGTTTCTACATACATAAATAAGTCACTAATAAGACTTAGAATGGACACTCTGACAGCTTAGAAGCAACAAGAAAAAATAGCATTTATTAGTCCATTTAAAACAAAAAGGTCACTTTGGACACTCAGATATTCTAGTCTTCTCCATCAGCCAAAAAACAAAACAAAACCTCAAAACAAAAATGGATGGATGATGGATATCAGAGGAAAGCTTTGCAGTACAAAAACTATCAGCTCATACCTGGACTTCAAATAAGGAGTCTAGGAGATGTATACCACTTCCTAAAACATGCATTTTATTTATCACCTTTATATTGCATCTGCAACCACCAAAAATCCTACTTCTAATGAACTGAAGCAATCTGTGACATAAGTAGTTTTCAATCTGTGCCCAGTTTAATCAGACTGACTGAGTCAGGTTACTCTGAAATTAATCTTAAGGAAGTTCTGTTTTTACTGCAGTTCATGGGAATAATGTTCCCAGACATCATCAAACAGATGCAGTAGCAAGAAGTTTACTATAAATTTTTGGTAAACTTTACTAGGCCACATGTTCTTCCAAATGTATCAAAAAATACAAAATGTGGTGGAAAATATAGCAGACTCGGTTGATATATTCTCATAATTTTTAATAACAAATACGAATCTACTTCCAATATAATTTTCTCTATTTTCTATAAGAACCCATAAGAACAGTTAGTAATGAGAGAATGAAAGCCTATATTTCAGGGACAAAAAGGCTCTGATCTCATATAATGCTTCTGAAAGCATCCCAAATGTTTCATTTTTAAAGATACCTATATTTTTATCAGCACCTCTTACGAGAGAAAGATTCTTGGTACTGCTGAGTGATTTGCGGAAAAAAAATACGTTGGTTGACATAAAAAGGCCTACTTAGAACAATCAAAAAAAGGAAATCAGGATTTGGGGGGGTGACCATAGGAGCTATTAATATACTACTTTGAAATTAACAACAAATTATAAGCTACAAAACAAAAATACGTATGTAAACATGGTACAGCCCAACATTTAACATTAAAATATGCCTGGATTTAAAATATATTATTACTAAATTAAAACTTCCCTTTTTTTCAACTAAATACAAGAAAATAGCATTCTAATGAGCTCACAAATAATTTGAGAGAGCTTTAAATGTAGAGCCCTGCCAAAATTATTATAAAGTGGTTTAGTCCTTTTCTATTGTCCATATTCATTTCCAGACCATTTTCATGAAAGAAATAAAATCGGTCTTAAAACAAGATGGCTGCTTCTAAAAAACAAAAACAAAAAAAACCCTCTGATTTAACAGAAAGCCAAAAATCTAGCTTTTCTAAATTGGGGAGCAAAAACTTAGTCATCTTTTTTCCCTAATCTCCAAGCATGTATTCACACATTTCCACATGGAAACCTATACATTACACTGTGCAGTTATTTAAAATTATTAATAGCAATTTTTTAAAAAGGTCTGATCTTTGTGTGCCAATAACATAACTGTCCAATGCATAAACATACAGATATCATGTGACCAGAATTCCCACGTCACAGCAGAATCATGATCATCAGTCATGGAAAACGGGTCGCTTGATAAATAATTACAGGAATAATACTGATGTATTTACATCTCTTAAAGAATGCCATCATAAAACATCCAGTGATATCTTATTACAAACACAACAACTGTATTGGACTTTTTAAAGTAAACAGCCTAGGAACTTAACTGTCAGAGTCTCTCCTTGAATTGCACTTTGCTGACCTTCCCTGAAGCAAATGGCAGATTAATTCTATGACATACATAATAAATATTAAAAGCATTCCCCTACATTTTGAAATAATTTTTAAATAGATTTTCTTAAAAATCACCCAAAACTATTTTTATTTCTCACTTGACTGGAAAATAAGACCTGACAGTAACATTTTCTTCAACCTGTCAACTGTCAATTGTATGAAGGATGTTTCTAAAGATGACAAAGGTTTATTTTTCCTTATTGAAAATGATAGAACTCTACCTGAATGAAAGCTCAGGTAACCATGACTGTGGTACACTCCCGTCTCCCAGCAACTAGCTAACTTAAGTAGGAGTTTTCACTTTTTTAAAATAATGTTTTTATTGAAATCCATGGCTGTTTGAAAACTATACTCAAAAGCCTCAAAACCAAGAGTTTATATCCACACACATTCCGCATTACAAAACAGTGCACAGATTTCAGTAGTTTACAATAAATCCTTCAAAGTGCAACAAGGAGTAGAGATTATCAAGAATACTAAGATACAGGGAACTTTTTTCATTTATAATCGAACTATGTACAATAGTTATAGTACAAAAAAACCACCTTATTACTTTTTAATTCTAAACTAAGCGGTTCTATTGTCTTTGGGCTGCCTTGTTTACTACTGACTTAAAAAAGACCTAAATGCAGACAAATTTAGGAGGAAATAGACCTCCTGGTTGTGAGTAATATCCCATTCAAAACACTGGAAATTCAAATTAATCACAAGAAACTTTTCTACAAAACAGGTCAGGATATAGGTTCAGAAGCAAATGAAAATATAAATCTAATAATATAAATCAGGCCCTTAAAAGAGACAGCCATTTATTGATGTTTAGCTGTCTAAGACCACCACCATAAGACAAATTACTAAAAGTGAATATTAATAGATCATTTCTTATCCTCCTCTTTGAGGTTTTTATATCTGAATATGAAGGTGTTATCCGTCACAAATGATCAAAAGGCAATTTTTTCTCAGTTCAGAAAACTGATCCTGTCTGAATATCCTGGGTAAGTGGCCAGGGCCTTCTTCACTGTACTTAGGGACACACAGGTTTCCTTTCCAACATGAACATCCTAATCACAGCTGTTATTTTAAGTTTATATACTGTTTCTAAAAAGAAAATTGGTAATATGGAATCAGTCAACATAGACTGGTTTCTTACTAAAAATAAAATGTAACTTTTAAAATCATCATTGCTACTGGAAGTTACTCAAAACAAATACAAAAATGAAAAGGGTTGAGTTGCATCTTTTTAAAAAAACTATTAAAGCAAATGATTTATACTGGGGAAAAAACCCACTAAACAATAAATAAATGCTACCCACATGTAAAATTCTGTTAACATTTTCTTAGTTTTGTTCCACTTTGTATTTTAATGTATTCTCTTCCTCAAAGATACATTCTTTTAGCATATTCTTCTCCCAAGCTTGCGAAGGCCAGGACTCCTGAAGGACTAATTGTATTCATTCATTTTCTTGGCCCAGCATGAAGCTGGTAGCTTGCGTGGTTCATAGCAACAGGGGAGAAGAGAAGGCGCTCATCTTTATCTGTCCCTATCCAATAGGAAATCAGGCCAGTGGACAGAATGCAATGTAATGCCTGTTCAGAAGGCATCTTGCAAGATTAAATGGCAAGAAATTCACAAGGTTAATTTGCCCCCAAATAACTAAGTGCTCCTTCCAAACCTGATCTTCAGCCTTCAAAGGTGGAAGCCTCTACAGCTATTGATTATCAGCCAGAACACACATGGCAACAAGATATTCCTTCAGTGAGCCAATGGTTTAGTTAATATCACTAAAATCAACTAACAGGGAGTAATGGACAACTGAAGGCTCTCTCTGATTCTTTTAATCACAGGGAGTTTATTGACCTTGGTCTCATGCTGGAAATGCCAAATTAGACTGTACAGCCAAGTATGCCTCAAATAGCACTGATGTTCCAGTCACCTAAAAAAAAAAAAAGACAGTTGACTATTTCTGAGAGCTTATTATGAATATATAACTCATAAAATGGATGGAACAAACATCTCAGTAGCTAATTTTTCTTTTCAAACATTTACAGAAAAGTGCCCCAAAACAAGAAGCATTACACCAATTTGTAAAGTAAAAAAAAGGGGGGGGGAGATTCACTTCAGGTCTTTTGCAAATGGATCAGGGTAAAAACGGGATATATAAATCTCTGTCATACTGCTTTATTTTTATCCGGATGTCTACATAAATTCTGATAAAAAGATCAAAATAATAAAATTACCCAATTATATCTAATACATTACATTGAGGCTCAGAGTTAATAAAGTTAAAAAATTCTAAATAATGCTTTTTACTGGAAGAACTTTTAAGTTTCTAACATATGTTATTATTTAAAACATTTAAAATTTCAAAACTAAAGTTAATCCTGTACAAGTTTGGTGATAAAATTCATTCAAAACCAGGATCAACTTTCCATCTTTCCAAATTCTTAGATTTGAAACAAACCGATTTCCTTTATTTGTCAGTGGAAAAGGCACAGTGCTAGAATACTAGTATATACATAATAAAACACTGATGACTCCAATTTTAAAAAATAAAACAAGTTTATTTTGAAAGGAAAAAAATAACCAAAGGATTATGATTGGGGGGGGGGCGGAGAAAGGTTACTACCTCTCTCTACTTAGCCACATACAAATGATCTGTCAGCCAGAAAGGTTTGAGAGTACTGACCTAGAATTCATAACACTTTCACAACTCCAAGATTACATGTTAACAAAACTAAATGGTGTCAATTACCTGCTACTCTAACATGAAATGTTTAATTTACAAGTCCCTACAAGAATTTTAAAAGTCCAAAGAAAACATATGATTAGGTTAAAATTTAGTATACTCTGGGTGAATTATACAGATTTTTTTTTTCCCATCAGAGCATAACACTTTAAATTGGTGATACTCAGAACCCAGCAGAAGCAAAGCATTAAGTGCGGAGAATCAATATTCTTCAAGTATGCTGGTAGTATTTGCCACTGTATTATTTTACTATTATCCCATTAATGCCAATTAGTAGGCAACATGTTTAATTATCCTATTATCATTTTGGCAACTGGTCAAAAGAAACCAAGAACTTTTCAATATACACACAATATTTAAAAGAATATTCTCATTGGAAGCACCGAACTGTTTACAGCACACTTCAGATTAAGAGGCATGTTCTTATATTGAGTCATCTCTATCTTTATAAGTGTAGCTGCTATGGGATAATGTAAATAAAGTTTTATTACTGAAAGTCTCTTTAAAAAGTTACTTAAAAGCTTTTTACATTCTTAAAGAAATTAAAGACAAATAGCTATATTCTCCTTGATTTAGATATTCATTACTCAGTTACTTAGTAACATGCTGGTTCAGAATTCAGTCTAACATTAGAAGGGTCACTCTATTACTATATTTAGGTGAAATCCAGACAACTTTCCAAATTTTTAAAATATGGAAGATGCATTTAGGCAAATGTTATCACATATACTTCTATTCAGATTGATAGTTCTCAGTTGCTATTTCAGAGATTTGTGCCAATTCAAAACATAAAATTGGTTTTTGGCCCGCCACCCAGTAAGTACTAGCAACTAAAAAGTTACCAGCATTTGGGAAATTGAACATCCACTTTCCAGAAGCAAATACCTAGGACAATAGATTCTATCTGATAGCAAATAAGTTTAATATTTTTTTCTCTGTTAATCCAGATCTATGGATGCTAATGGTGTAACAGAGTCATTAATGAAAACAATAAACTCCTAGGACTACAGAAGTTACAATATAAGATATTTAAATCCTGTGATCAAGATGTAATACTTAATTCTAATTGTATTTAAACATAATTTCAAGTTCACCTCCATTAGTATAAGCTAAAATATATTTACTTCATTTTGCCACAGAATCCCTTATTAGGAGCTTAAGTGCCTACTGAACTTATCTAAGAAAAAAAAATTAATCTGTTTAAGTTGCAATCAAAGTTTTCAACTTTTTTCTAAAAGATTAAGTCTTCTGATCTTATTAGTTTAACAAGTCCTAAAAAAATAGGATTTATATAAAATCAGAAAGCATGATTAGCTTACTTTACAAAATAACATTATTACCAAAAATAAAATGTAAAACATTGAATCTATAAAATTTAGTAAACCCTTGAAAATTTTCTAAAATGTTTCTTCCCTATCTTTTGAGATAAACTGTGCTTATTTCTAAACTAGTTATTTTGCATTGGCTGTTTTTAAATCACATCCAAGCTGAATCTTCTTAATACATCAAAAAAAAAAAAAAAAAAAACCATCTTATTCAACATTTCAGAGAGAAATCTGCCTACCAGGCCCTACTTTCACAGTTACATTAGTTTTTTAAAGTAAGTTTTACTGTGACAACATATGAAGATAAATGCACCCACAAACCCTAAGAATACTAAAGTTAGAGCTGAATCTCTTGGGAGAGGGGTACATTATCCTTTCTTTTGAACATCATCAAAATGATAACGATCAAATAAAAAGGTATTTCCACAAGCCTCAAATTAGAATACAGACTTGAGAATACCCTTGGTATTTTAAAATTCTACAGATTAACTTTGTCTGGGCAGGTTCAAAGCCACCATGGCATCCTGAGCAGAGTTTTCTACAGGCAGGGCAAATCTATTAAAAAACATGACCTGTGACAAAAATCAATGTGCTAATCTCAAACCAAACAACAGTATCAAAAGCATAAAACAGAGATAACCTAAGATAAAATGTCCTCGAACTAACTCAGACTAGCTTGACAGGTTAAGAAGGAGGGGTAGGTGGGGGTGTTGCTGATTCTTTCTGTTTTAACCTAGGATGACTGGAACACCCAAGTATCCAAATAAAACTGTGAGGAAAAGATCACACTGTGAAGTTTGGAGTGGGAAGGAAAAGACAAGTAAGCACAAAATGTCCCACATTCAACTAACCAATTTCACTGTTATTTAATAGGGCGCTAAAGTTTAGAAATATAAATTCCTGTATTTCGTATATGCTGTTTAATAAAGCCCAGGGGGGGAATAAAACCAACCAACATAATGAGACTTGCTTTTAACACCATCACAACTGGAAAGCTTGCTCTATTTGTCTTGTCAGCTTTAATAAAAGGCATCTCCTCTGGCGGGATGGCTTCCCTTTCTTTTCCTAACAGTGGTAAGTGGCATGTCAAAGAAGAAATAGCTTCCCATCCCACCACCCACCTCCAGAAGACATTTTTTTTTTTTTTAACCAAACTTTCAGGGATGTCTCCACTTCTGCTAGGCGGTGCAATTTAGAATTTGGGCTACCTGGGTGTGATTATCTCTCCCGGAGTAGCGCGGGGAGGTGGGGGGGGGGCGCTACTCTCCTTTAGGCAACCGGTCGACCGCTTGTGGGGAAATCTGCCCATCTTCATCTGAGCTGACACTACTTCAAGCGGGGACTCCCTCCCAAGCCTGAATTAAGGGAGAAGGAGGGAGGCCGGTGGACACGGCCACCCGGAGGTAGAAGAACTGGAGGCGCCCGCCAGCCCCCTCTCTCCCATACACGTTGGGCGCGCAGCCACCACAAACTATCATCCCCTCGGCCTCCAGCGTCTCTCCTCCCAACTTCCACTCCAGCCCAGAGAAAAACCTGGGATTTCAGGTATAATCGATGCGACTTCCCTCTTAGGCAGGCACCGAAACCAGCCCGCACCTGGAAGCTGGCCTCGGTCCCAGAGAGCCAGAGCATTCTGGGCCCAGTGGGGCCGACTGCTGCCCACAGGCCGGGGAGAAAGTAGGGCTCGGAGCTTCTCTGGATCCGGAGGGGCTCGCCCGGCACACTGGACAACGCTCACTCCTCCCCACTTCCAGAATCCCTGAACAAGGGACGTCTGCGCGTGGCCAGAGTTCAGCAGGCGCGCTGGGGCGGCCCTAGGCGCCCATCTCTAGCCTTCCGCGTACCGGGAGGGCTTCGGGGACGCCCACAAAACGGCTCCAGGTAATTGCGCGTGTTCCTCCGGCTTCACACCGCCAGGCCGTGGACTACAGGGCTCCCACCTCCCGGCTCGGCCAACTCCAGCAGCTCGCTCCGCACACATGACGTAACCCCGCATTAGATCAAACTTTCTGGCACCTTGAGCCCACGGCGGGTAAGGAGGTGGGAGAATCCTCTCCAATGCCAGGCGCGCCGGGCCGAGACGGGGCCAGGGGCCGGTTGATTGCCTCCCAGTTAGAAGAAAATAAAAGCCTAAAGCTTCCGCTTCCCAGCACCCCCCTCGCTTCTCCCAGCCCTTGCGCTCCCTGAACGTACCGAGAAAAGGGAAGAAAAATTAAAAAAAAAAAAAAAAAAACAACTTTGGGGATGTTTGGCGGGTTCTCCCTGCAGTCCCTGCGCACCCACGCTCCAGGCGGGAACTCTTGGCTGCGCGCGCCGGGACCTCCCGGTGCCCAAGCGCTACGCCCGGATCGAGATGCTGGCCGGCTTGCCCCGGTGAAGAAGCGGAGAAGTCTCGACTCCCCAGCTCCCGCCTTTTCCGAGTCTCCCCGCGCTCCGCAGAGGCAGCGGGTCTGGGCTGCCCCGGGGACTCCCAAGGACTCCTGGCCTCTTTGAGGCAGCTTAACAAAGAGAGGCGCGACGGGAACGCTTCCCGTGGGCGCCTCGAAAGCCATCAGCGCCCTGGCGACACAGGCTCCAAGGGTGCGCGCCGCCCGCGGCTGGTGCGCGCAGGTCCCCGCCGCCACCGCCGCTCCTTCCTTAGGGCGCCGAGGCCCGAGTATCCCCGCTCTCCGCTCCCCCTATTGCCTTACCTGGGGTTGCTGCTGTTCCAGTAGACGGCGTAGCGGTCGGCGACGGCCTTGGAGCCTGGGTCCTGGCTGAACACACACATCCAGAGCACCAGAAACACCAGCGTCAACATCTCCACGTGCAACATCACGCCTGGCCAGCGGCGGAGCCCCCGACAAGCCACTCCGGGGAAAGAGCAGGGATCCGGAGGGAGGGAGGGAAGGGGAGAAAGAGAGCAGGAGCCAAATAAATATGAATAAATAAGAATGAAGAGTGGCGAGAAAAGAAAGAGGCGCACACCAAGCTGGGGAGGGGAAGGAGAACGAGAAGAGGAGACGGGGGGGGGGTCGGGGAGGGGGCAAAGACGAACTCGCACCCCCACTGGAGGGTTCAGGAGGAAAAAAGGAATCACAAGATGGAGAGAAGCATGCGTGTGTGTGGTGGCGGCGGCGAGGGCGGGGGAAGGGGTGCCAAGCTGTGTCTCGAGCGGCGGCGGCAGGCCGGTCACCCCGGGAGGAGGAGGTGCGCACCGGGCCGGGCGGCGGCACCGCGGGTTGGGGCAGGCGGCGGCGCACGCTGCACAGTCACCGGGAGTTGCGCGCCGCAGCCGCGGGGAGACATACACTGGCCCGCCGGGCCCGGCTCAGCGTCGGCGCCGCGGGCTGCGCACGGCTCCGCCGCCGCCCAGGGCCCTCGCAGTGCGCCCCGCTTCGCTCCAAGTTACTTTGGCGGCGGGTGAGAAACTGCAGGAGGAGGGCTCCGTGTGGATGGAGGGCTTCGCGCCTGTGGCCCCGGAGGTAAGGACCCCCTTCCCCCGCCTCCTCTGTGCCTTAACCAGGAGACCCTTGGAAATCTCGGAGGAGTCGTAGGTGCTGCGGATTCGGGGCGCTGCGTCGCGCCGCGCCGAAAAGGGTGGGGATCCGGGGCCACAAACCCAGCCCCGCCGGCGTCCTGGAACTGCTTAAGCGGCAGTTAAGCTGGCGAGGAGCGGTCTTGCCTTGAAAACCTCAAAGAAAAGTTTGGCTCTCCGTGTCCTCCGGCAGGTCCCCCCGGCGGAGTCGGACTGCGGCGGCGGGAGACGACACCCCTGGCGCTGGCAGAGCCTCGGGGATTTCTCGCGCGTGCTTTTCTTGGCCGGGTGTGGGTGCACCAGACTGAATGAAGAGCAGAGGTTACGAACCAGCCAGCGAGGCGGAGCTGGGATGCCCAAACCTGCAGGACGACGCCAACCCAACTGTTAGGCTGGAGAGCGAGAGGGAAAACAATCACTTTTTAAATGAATCCCTCCAACTCCTGGATGGGCTGATGTCAGTCTCCGATCGCCTTCCGGGAGCAAGACTGAGCCCCCAGACGCGGTGCCAAGAGCCTCGGGTGAGCGCTCAGAAGTGTCCCTGCGACTCCGACGGGTCTTGCCCCAAGCCCGGCAACTTGTAGAGATGCATCAATCAGTTTGAAACGGGAAAAGAGAAAAAAAAAAGAGAGCGAGCGAGCGCAGGAGCGAGTGGCACCTCCCCGATGACTACATCAGAAAACCTTCCCGATCCTCCTGCAGCTGCTCCTCTTTCCCTCCTTGGGCACAGCAGCAACAAGAGGTGAAAAGCACCAACCGAATCCTAAAACCTCTACCAGGCGGGAAAATAAACTTGAGTGCAGCAGCAGCAGCACGAACAGCCCAGGAGGGATTGAAATGACTGGCGAGAAGTGGAAAGAGGTAAAAGTCAGTTTTGCAAAAGAGAAAAAAAAAGAGAGAAAAAATGCTTTATGGGAAAAAATCTCCTCGGGCACGCCCCCTCGTTAATGACCTGCGTGTAAAGCCGACAGCAACGGCGACCCAGCAGCAGCCGCCGCCGCCGCACCGGAGCGCAAGGCCGCGCGCGTGAACGTGGACGTGGGCGGCGCGGCCGTGGAAGGGGGCGGTGCCCGGGCGTGTAGCGCAGGGCGCGGGGCAGGCGGGCTGCGCGAGCGCGGGTGCGAGCTCCGGACCTAGCAGGGGGAGGCGCCGCCCGCCCGCGCCCAGCCAGCGCCGCTGCCGCCGCGGCCCGGGTCATGTGGGCTGCTTTTTTTTTTTCTTTTTTTTTTTTTCCTCCCCATGCCGTTTTCTTGGAAA